>NW_020955380.1:1532820-1713813 GCF_003031625.1 Empidonax traillii
GAGGGGCGGGCATGGGCGGGGCTTGGAGCGAGTCCCAACGAGAGCGGGCGGGGCCGAGGGGCGCGGCTATAGAGTGAGGGGGCGGGGCTGCGCGGCCCGAGCTGGCGGGGCGGGGCCGAGGAGTGGGCGGAGCGATGGCGGTGTCCGGGCGCCGATTGGCCGCGGCGCGCTCGTGCCGCCGGTTGCCAAGGCGCCGCACGGGCGCGCGCGCGTGCGGGCCCCGCCCCCTCGGGTACGTGCCCGCGCGGGGTCGCGCTCGCGCCGCGCCGCCCGCTCGGTGCGTCGGGGCCGCGGAGCCGGCGGGAGCGGGGCCGGGAGCGGGGCCGGGCCCGGCGTGCACGGTGAGAGCGGGGGCCGGGCGGGACCGCGGCCGGCCGGAGCGGGGCTGCGGCGGCACCTGCCGGGCCGCCCTGCCCTTGGCGGCGGGGAGCGGGGGCCGGCGGCGCGGCCTGGGCAGAGGCGCGGCGGGCCCGGGCCTGGCGGAACGCAGGCGGCGGGGCGGCTCTCCCGGCGCGGCGCCGCCTCAGCCCCGGCGCGCCCTCCGCGGCCTGCGGGGCCGCTCCCGCGCCGGGCCGCGCTCCCCTCGCGCCGCGTTCCCGCCGCCGCCCCCCGGCCTGGGGTGGGCGCCGCGCCCGGGGGTGCCCGGCGGGCCGGGGCGGGAGGCGCGGCGGGCCCGGGCACCGAGTGGCCGGCCCGGGCTGTGCCGGGAAGCCGCGGGATCCGCCGGGAGCGGCCCAGGTGCTAGCGGCGGCGGTCGCCCGCCTTGGGCGTGACAATCCCCGTGTGGGCGTTTCGGGCTGTCCCCGCTCACCGGGACCGGCACCGTGGGAGCGCAGGTGGGTGTCCGGGGCCTCGGCGGAGTTGGGGGTCCCTTGGGGACAGGTGGCGGTCCCAGGCAGCCCCTCGGCCCGGCCCCGGTGGGGCTCCATGGGCCGCGCCGCTTCCCAGGGCTGACCTTGGCTCGGGGAGCCGGGAGCGTGACCAGCAGCAGGGGCTGTGCCGGGCGGGACACGCCGACACGCAAACTTTATCTGCGGCCCGCGGGGCAGGTGGCTAAAGGCCGCTTAATAGTTGTGCCGTACCAAAAGGTGTGAATGCTAAATATTCTTTGTAGCCTCCCTGGCTCCTCGGAAGCAACAGGCTGCCAAGTGGCTTCAGCACCCATCGAGTCAGCAGGCCTGGGTTTATTGGGTTTTGCCACTGGTTTGAAGTTTGGAAACTTCCCGTGTGTGTTTTTGGAGTGTAACCAGGTCCTCCTGCTCGGGGTTGGAAGGTGCAGGCAGGGGAATGGGAAGGTGCAGGCAGGGGGACGTGGGACCTGGCAGCAGCATTCACAGTTTCTCACTGAGGTCCTGTGTCTGCCTTTGGGCTCCTAGACTTGGGAAAACGGAATGACATCATTCACCTGTCCAAAGTGAGATTAAAGTCTTCTTTTTGTGTGAAAAATCCAAGAATTTGGCTATCTTCTCGCAGCCTGTCCTCTCAGGGTTCTTTCCCCTGCTGTTTACATGGTGGACCACTAGCGTCTCTTGCCTTGGGAATACTGTTCTTAACTAAACTTGTTATTTAACTTTCTATATGGAGTGCTGTCTCTTCCCACTTTTAGCTTTGCAGATTCCTTTCCTCACTTTAGGAGTTTCTAATTCTTAGGTTTCTTCACACTGCTATACTGAGCATCCTAAACCACTTATTCATTCTTCCCGATGCTTGTCATTGCGCTCTTCTATCCTAAATATAGGGTAGTATGCCAACGGAAGGAGCTTGAGAGCAAGCTGAAGTGCTGGGAACACCACTGTTTACTCAGAGGAGTAATCAGCAGAGCCTGGCTGATTCCAGGTTGCACCGTCTCCTTGCTGCTGGAGTTTGCTCTCACTTCTTTGGGGAGCTGGCACAAACGCTCCAATAATTAGGAGAGATGTTGCTGACAGCACAAACTGGCTTAGACATACCCGTTTCTTTAAGCATTATGTAAATATTAAGCACAAAGTTGTGCTTAATTGTTGGTGTTAGGCCTGAAGAATCAGCAGGAGCTGTGTGGCTGTTAGCAGTAAAGGTGTTATGCTCTCGCTGTGTGCCAGTAGCTTTTGTATGGGATTTCTTTTAACCCCAAGCACTTTTCTGCTTTTAGAAATGCAGGTGCTCATTGGTAACTTATCCAGTCTGTTTTCCTTGTTTCTCACTGCCTGATGTGCTGGGCTTGGCTGCTGTTGGAGGTGAAGGAGGACGTGTGACAGGTAGAGAGACCTTTTGCAGCTTCAGCCACGAAGCGCATGGTCAGGGCTGGGCCAACGCTCTTGTCTTCCACGGGCGGCTGCCCTGGAGGAATTCTCTCTGTCTCTCTGGCAGTGAGGGGGTAACATCAGAGGGAGCCCTGCTGGGTCCTGGCTTGTGTGACTGTGACAGCAGACAAACCTGAGAGGTGACTTGGGGCTTTGCACTGAAGACCACCGGTCCCACTGGGGTGGGAGAAGAGGAACGTGTGGTTGCAGCAGCTGGGTCCTGGGGGAGTTTTCATGCTTTAGTGCCTGCAGCACAGGTGGGAGGTGCAGTGTGTTGTCAGCCTGGCAGAGAAGGTGTCACAGCTCTGCCCTGGCAGGGGTGGTGTTGCTCAACAGTAGGAATGGTGTCTCTTTGCCTTTTCCATGTCCCTTGAAGAGGTAATGCGAGAAATTGTCCTGGAGAGGTGGCAGGGTGCTGTGCCAGCCTGAGGAGGAACTCCAACTAATGGAGTAAAAGAAGGTCTTGTTCTGGCGGTACCAGCTCTCTGAGAAGTTTTGTTGGGACGATTTTGGGTGGTTTGTGCCTTTACTCCTGTTAACTGGGGAATAGTACTGAGGATTGAAGTCTAGTGATGATTAATTCAGAGTGAGGAAAATGCAAACGCTGAATTCTTCTTGGGCAAACAGGGGTCATGCAAATAAATGCCTCTGGCATTCTTTGTGGTGCTTGCACACTGTCTACCAATTACTTCTGGTCTCTTGCTGAATCAGTGGGAGGCTGTTGCTCCTTGAGCTCCGAGTACTTCGGTGGCGATTTGGGCGAAATACAAATAAACACAGTGGGATTGACCTAGAGTATCTGAGCTCTTGGTATGCTGAAAATGTTTGTTCTTAGGATGTTTGTGCAGTCTGGAGAGCTCTGTACCTTAAACCCGATTCGCAGAGGGCTGGGAGCATGTTTAAGCTGTGAAAAATAAAATATCAACCCGAGGAACCTGTGCTTTTAGGGCTTGTTCTGTGAGATTGAGTAAGTTTGACCAAACTACTAAGAGGCTGCTGGATGGAAAGTTAATATATTAACCTATGTGAACACTCTAGGTAGGTGCACATCCTAGTCTGGTGCCTTTTTCTGTCTGTGTGTCTCCCTGCACTTATCTGTTGGCTTAAACTGTCTGGTTCAGCTTTTCTAGGATAAAATTTTAGCTTGCCAGCGGGAGAAATGTTTGTTTGATGCTACTACTGTTTTTGTCAGTGCATCTTTTATGAGCATCTGAGCTGATATGGTGCAGCAGTGTCTGAAGGAGAGGATCTAAAAACCCTGGCCAGAGCCTGAGCTGATGACCTGGGGACCAGCACAGAGCTCCTTGGCTCCTGTGCCTGGTTTGGGAGCTGTTCTGGGTGACTGAGGAGGAGACAGGGCAAGGTGAGTGGCGTGGCTTTGTTTGGGGGGTGGGGAGGCAGCGGGGGCACCCTGTTCTCCCAAATTCGATTTCCTGCTCAAGGTCACCTCAGCCCAGCAGTGTTGCTTTAGGAACCTGGATTGTTCATGGAAGGAGCTTGTAAATACCCCAGCCAGGAGGAGCTTCAGCGGCCCAGCTGTGTGGCAGAGGAAGCAAGGCCCAGCCTGGAGGAGGAGGAAGAGGTGGTTTAGCTCAGGGCAATGGTTACCTCAGCCACTCTCACGGTTTGATGCTCTTAACAGAGCCCTTCTCTTTCCCTGCTTTCAGCTGTGCCCTCTTGCCTCCTCCCACACACCAGCTGTGGTGCTGAGCCAATGGATTGACCAACTGATCCTGCTAACTTGGCAGAAAGTTGGTCTTTCATCTCAACCTTTCCTTCATGAGCTTAGAAAAGTGATCAGAAGGGGAGTTTGACCATCCTTGAAGTCAGGGAGCCACTGGATCAGCAGAGCTCTCCCTTGGGATGGTGCTCTTGGCCATAACAGATATTTTCTTCTTCAGGGCTGAGTTGTCCCGTGAGTTTCATTGTCCTGCAGGTATCCTTTAGGCCTGGAGGGTGGAATTCAAAGTACTGTCAGACCCTGACATGCGCAGAGTGAGGCTTGGAAATAGCACTAAGACTTGTCCCAGCCCTACAGTGTTGAGCTTTGTTTTGGGGTTTTCTTTAGAAATCCAGTTTCCCAGCCTTATCTGACCTGTAAAGACATATTTGAGTGAAGGTTTCAGTTCACGAGTTCTCTCTTGCCCTTTTCTCGTGTTGTGGTCTCACCACAGTGCTTTTGCCATCACTGCAACCCCAAGTAAGGGTATGGTGTGTCTTTCCTGCCATACTTTCTGAGAAGGGCTCAGTTCACTGAGGGTTACGTGGGCAGCTTCTGAAATCTTTTGGATACTGGCTCCCTGGAGCTTTCCAGCAAATTGGCTCAAAAGCCCCTTCCTGCAGTACTTGAAGGTGCAGGTGCTCCTTGTTATGGACCTGACAAGCGGCATTCCTGCCTTCCCTCCTCATTCCTGCCCTCCCTCCTCGGGGGTGAAAAAGTGCTTACGGAGAGGTTTCAGTTTACTCTGGTGCAGTTACAGGTGACACAAGTGCTGGACGTGTCGGTGCTGAATTCACTTGGGCTCTTCATGTTTTTTTTGGTTTTTTTTGGTTTTGTTTTGGTTTGTTTTTTTTAACTAGATTGTGTATTTCAACTTCAGAAAAGTGAAGTGCGTTCCTTAAGGGTGGGGATTAGCATTTGGTAACTTTGATGAGGGTTTCTAGTAGGAGATACTGATCATTTTATATCAGTCCCAAGGGCTAGGGATTGATCTTTGGATGAACTTGAGTAAGAAGAGGCTAGGTGATAGTTTGAGCCATCAATTTTCCACTGGAATGCTGAATTACAACAGGTGATGTGGAAGTCTCGTGCCACTGTCACAACTTCGGGTCATGGTGTAGGGGCTCTCTGAGCTGGGGTGGCACAGCTTGATTCTTCCCTCCTGTGCAAGTTCGGCCCCCAAATGGACTCTTTCACACTCATTGGGAAACACATCTCTTCCCAGAGCTTCCATGAGTCCCTGAAAGGATTTCCTTGCATGTGTGGCTTTTTTGGATACTTCTCAGTTTCAGGGGAGAAGGAACTGAGATTCCTGTCTCTAGTGATTGGTTATTCAGCAGTCCAGGATGCTGTTCAGATTCTCCTTTAATCAGGATGGAAATAGTTGCTGGGTTTTTCCAATAGGCCTTCTGTGCCTCTCCCATAAACTTTTTTTCTGAAGCAGCTCTTCAGTGCTGGTCTCTAGTTGGGAATTTCTAGGAAAAAGTTTCATCAGGTTGCTGAAATAATGTGCAGAAGTGTTAAGGTGTGATCCGTTACCTTTGTCTTGTGGCTCCTGGGATTCCTACAGGAAGGGCTTATCCAGGTGTGGGCATCCAGGTGGGTAGTAAGAGACATATTTGAGGTTGTAGTGATTCCCCCGTTCGTGTCCCTTAGGCTTTCTGGTTAGGTCTTGACCTCTGTGAGGCCTCTGTGCTGTGGGAGCTGATTCCTGCATGACAGACCATGCATGGTGTTTCCCCACCCCAAAGGAAATATTTCTAGTGGAATTTTTATGATAGTGCCTGGGGCCTGAATTAGGGGATAAAAGGTGGTTATTCTAAAACCTTCTCTGAGTTCAACTTCACAGGATCCTCTTGGAAAGCTACACAGGATAAGTGTAGCTGTGTCTCTTTTTCTCTAAAAAATCAGACTTCTGCTTCTACAGATGCAGGTAAAGACTGTCCTGGAGATGAGGGTGGGACTGTGCTGGTTCAAAGAATCTTCCTCTAGTATTTTTCCTAAAATTCAAATCTCCCTTTGCCTATGTTCTCCCAAAATTCCTTGGCATCTTTCTTTTCTCTTGCATGCTGTACAGTAGCACATGCTTTAAGACATGTTGGAAAGTATCATTTCAGTAGTATTGGCATCAGCTGAACTTAATGGGTGCAAACAGCTTGTATTATTGATTTATTTCATTAATTCTCACATTGAGTTAATTGAAGGCTTCTGCTGTGTGGTGTTTGTGCACAGAATAGCTGTAGCATGGGAGGTGTAAGTGGTCCTGCAAGTTTTGTAGTGCAGTCACAACACATACCTTCCATCCTGTGTGGAATAAAGCATCAGGAATAGGGCAGTCATATATAGCCTTATATAAATAACCTTATTTTAATGAATGTCCAGGTCAGATCAGGTGTTTTTCAGGCTGGGCACTAATGTTTTTGCTGGTGGCAGTAATACAGAATGATTGGACTAACTTTGTCATGTAATCTAACACAGAGGTCTGTACCATGGCACCTTACATGTTTGTATGGTATCAGTTCAGTTATCTGGAGTGAACTCTTTGGCCAAAATGTGAAACTTTGCCTTCCCTGCACAGGGAATTTTGTGTTTGCAGTGGTGTTTGTGAAGCCAGTGCTTTATGTTTATCCATATGCCAGCAGCCTTGTGCTGGTTGCTCTTTCAGGAAAGACTTCATCACATCTTGGAATAAAATTTGGTTTGTGTATCAGGGGTCAGCCTTTAGGGAGGTAAGAAACTTGAACCTCTGAGAATAAGAATTGTTAAGGATAAATAAAAATCTCCTTCAGAAATGTCCAGAGAGAGCTAAAGCAACATGTTGCATGCAAAAATCATGAACCCTTGGCGCTAAACTGTAAAAAAAGTATAATGGGGCTTTTGTAGCCTCATGAAAACTTTGCAGTGGAATCTAACATGAAAAAAGGCTTCGCTTGCTACTGGCAATGCTGTAGAATTGTATATTGTGGAACGAAAGCCTTGAGAAGGCAGTGGTGCTCCCCTGTGCTGTAAAGGTGATAAGCCGGGATAAAAGTTGTGTGCAGTTCTGTGTGCTGAACGTGGCACAAGGAAGCACTCTGTGATTACCATGGCTAATTCGGGCGTGAGAAGGTTTGCTCAAAGCCTCGATCGGACGTGGATGAGCTCCTGCAGTCTAGAAGCACTGCACAACCTGTGATGTGGCTCAGTCACCACCCTCCCCTCGAACCACTGTCCCAGCACTGGCACCACTGCACTGCACGCCCATTATTCCTGGAGACTGGAATCCTGACCCTTGTCTGCCTTCTGTGCTGCTCCACCAAAACTCCTTCAATGTCCTGGTCGTTGGGTCAAGTGGGAATGGTGCAAGTGCTGCTCTCCTCCACCTCCTGCTTCCCCTGCCCCAGCAGCGGCGGTCGGAGCCGGGACCTGCCGGGACAGGTAGGGCCGTGCATCCCTTACTGGCGCCGTGGTGACTGGACGTGGCTGTGTGAGCTCAGCCTGGGCTGGCAGCCGGCTGTGCCTGGCCCGTAGGTATCCCAAGGGAAGGGGGTCGTGGTGCTGTCCTGCCGTCACAGGAAGAAGCTGTTTCCTGCAGACCTCTGCGCTGCATCCTGGCGCTGTGCGCTGTGCTCCGGCATGACCCAGCTCAGCAGCCTCCAGCCTTTTTCTCTTCCCTGAACTGAGAGCTCCTAAAGCTTCCCCTGGAGGTGCTTAACTTTGTATAGGGAACTTAATCCTGCCGACTCCAGGTAAGCCTTTTTGCACTTTTTATGGATTTCTTACAGTCTGTTCACACGCTGGTTCAAACCCTTTGGCTTGATATGATGCTTCAGAAAATGGTTTGAGGCAGCTTCTCCGCCGCGCCACAAAGAAAGGCAGGGAACAGAGGAGGCAGTGAGATTTAGGGTTTGATTTTTCCTGAAGCGAAGGTGAAATCGAGGTACTGCAGATAGGGGCAGTTCTGAAGGCACACCTTGGCCACACATACCTGTGTTTTTATGATGAGTTGGTCAGGTCAGATCCTGCTGGAAAAGCAGTCCACCAGCAGCGGGAGGGAGAACGTGGAGAGCAAGGCTGGGTCCAGAGCTCTGCCCAGTGAGTGTCTTTTGGACTGGTGTAGTGTGTGGCGTGGTCACTCCAGCTGGGAGCCCAGCGAAAAGCTTCACGTGCTGAAGTCCTCGTTTCTGGTCATATATGGGAATTGAGGCTGGCTAAGCTGACTCCCTCGGCAAGTGTTCAGGGTGAGATTCTTCTTTGAGCAGTGACTAAGATGATTCTCAGTGAATTCTGTGCAGCTGACTCTAAGCCCTGTTTGGGACCAGCAGTCATAGGCTGTGCCAACTGGAAAAGGTCAGCTGGAGCTTGGAGCTGCCTGGGCACACAGCGAGGTGTCTGGTTTGGAGCGAGGAAGAGCCACTCTCAGCTCCAGTAGCACATGGCTCAGCTCTGCAGCCTGAACTGATCCAGGAGCAGTTTCATTTCCTAGTGTCACTCTTTGCTCTGGTTCAAGACAGACACGGGCATGTGCAGAAACTTGTAAGCACATGGGTCCCCATCTCAAAGGAGTAGTAAAGCTCTCTGCTCCCCTCTGGGAGTGGAGGAAGAGTCTTGATGGGAAACGTGATGTAAATCTACTGTAAGGACATGGGCTTTTGAGAATCAGCTGAAGTAACTGAAGTGGCCAGTGTCTTCCTGCTTGGGCTTTATGGCAGCAGCCAGCTGAACTGATTGGCAAAGCACTTTCAAAGGCAAGCAGTTGTCCTATTTACCTCCTCTCCTCAGTGGAGAGGAATTACCTGTGTCAGCAGAGCTGGGAAGTTATTTTTTTCTTCAGGCTTGGTGGGGAGGAGTGTACATTTGTACTCTTCTGGGTGTGACTAGTTAAAGATCCTTCTGGAGCAGAAACACAGCAAAACATTGCAGCTCCCCATCTGGGTGGTTATCCTGAATGGAAGCACAGCCCTGTGGGGAGAACAGTGGTACATCAGGAGCTGATGCTGCCAAGCATAATGCTGCAGGTTTTTATCTTAGGCTGGTCTCCTGGACTCAAGTTGTTGATGTGGAGGCTGTTGGTGCAGGAAAGAGGTCTTGCCGTGGCATCTCGTTCCATTTGTGGTTGGCAGGGTTTCGAGCAGTCCCTCGCTTAGAAAAGTCACATGAGAGAAGCGTTTCATGTATTTTTAGATGTCTTTTTAAGTGGCTTAGTGACTGAAAAGCAACCTGCGTCAGGTCACTCGCCTGCTTGCTGCAGTTTGCCCAGAAGTGCTCGAGCAGACTATTAATGTGGAATAGATCCAGTCGGGAGACTTCTGCTGTCAGGGAGTTGTGCTGCCTGCTACCAGGATGCAGCTGGCTGTGGGAGGTGACCCTCGCTCTCAGTGTGTGCTGCTTGGTTGTTGGTTAGGACAATAGTGGGAAATGAATGGGAGAAGTCCAGCTAAAATCGGTTTAATTTCTATTTCTCTCTATCTTTGGAATTGTTTGGGTTTTCCTTGGTGTCCTTGTGCAGTGCTCTTGCAAGGACAGCAGGGTCCAAGCTTGGTGTGCTCAGCTTCTCAGTTGTTTTGAGCTGGTGCTGCTGTAAGGGAAGAAGAGGTCCTGCCTTTACCTTGTGCTGGTGCAAGGGAAAACAGAAGTGGTCCTGCAGACCCTGCATCCAGCCAGGAAGCTGAGCCAGATGCAAACTGGCCTCTCGTTCCTCTTGCTGCGTTCCTTTAACGTGTGTCAGTTCACACATCCACTTCTCTGTGCAGCTGTAACACCTGTACCAGCACAAAGGGAAGAGAGGAGTGGGATGGGAGAGGTGGAAATGCTTCCTTGGGAAGTAACACCAGCTTTAAATGATCGTGAAGCTGTCTGTGATGCTGCTATGGATCTTCAAGCGGGACAGGGAACATCTGGCCAGCGAGGAAGAGTCAAGGAAGAAGGTTCAGCCATTCCTTTCTCTACAGAATGTTGAGTTTCCAAGTCTTTGCCAATATGGGGGAATGAGTGCTGCTCACGGGCTCCATGTTGCGTGATCCCTTGAGATCTTTGTAGGCCACTGAATAGGAGGAAAAGTGCCTCCATGTAGGAAGGAAGCATGATGCACTGCGTTAGAGGGTGGAAGTATGATCCAACATCCTGGGTTGCACACACAGGTGACACTGTGGTGTGTCAGTTGTTTGGTGACTGAGCTGCCACATCGGTGCCTACTGGGTAAGAAGAAGAAAGGTTTTTTCCAGGAGTCCTGCCCTTTCAGAATAAGCTGAAAGGATGTGGAGCAATGGCAGGTGAGGAGAGCAGGGGACTTGAGAGAAGCCTCCTCTGAAAGCTGCAGCACTTATGTACCAGCTAACACAAAATATTAATGTAAATAAGACAAGCTGGTGAGGTGACCCTTCAGTGGCAGTGTGTAGGCAGGTGGGACAGGAGGGCTGGAAAGCTGCAGATCGCTCTCCTTGTTTTCTGAAATGGTTTTGACCATAAATGATGGAAGTCTAACAAGAGGGGGAGGCAGCCAGACAATGTAAAACCTGGGAAAGGTGCATTGTTTTTTCTTCATATGTTTAGTAGGTTGCTTAATAATGGGAAGGAGTAGCTGGAGGGAAGATGATGGCTTTCCCATCTCTTGAAGTCTTTGACTCGAGGCAAGGTGCAAAATTGACTTTAATGAAGCGGTGGAAACTTCAGGGACCTGTGTAACAGATCCCATTGGCCTTTAAAATGATGTGGGCATGGTAAAGGACATAATCTGAAGTAAAAATGTAGAGCTTTTTGATGTGACCAGCTAAACCAGTATTTAGCAAGCAAATTAGTTTTTCTTGTCCCTGTCACTTTTAAAATGAGTGTGGCTGTGTTAAGAGCTCTTCTGAGATGTCTCTGCGTCTCACCCGAAGCCCCAAATCGCTGCTTAATTTATGCCTCCTCAATTTGAGCCCAGCTTTATGGAGATGAATTCTAATGGCAACGGCAGAGCTGGTGCCGGAGGGTTGTAGGGTGGGTATGGCTGGTGCAGGTGGTCTCTGGGGGTCCCAGCAGCAGTGCCTTACCTTGTGCTGTCTGCAGCGGGTTGGACCTGGTGTGTGCTCCCAGGCAGCAGCAGATGGACGTCTCCATGTGCCCCTGGCACCACTGCCTTGTAGGGAGATGTGCCGGCTGTTTCTGGGAAGGCTCCCGGGGCCGGTGGCTCCTGCGAGCCTGGCCCGCGGGGCTGGGGACAGGCACGCCTGGCCTTTTCCCTGGGTGCCTTTTAGTGCCTTTATAAATACCAGCAGGCTTCAGATGCATTGCAGATTCTCCTCTGGCCCCTTTTTAAGCCTAAGTCGTAAATAGGTTGGTGCTTGCTTGTGGGTCCAGAGGAGCTGTCATTAGAAATGATGTAATGATTAAACTCAGTGTCGTGATGGCTTTCCTGCTGTGCTGCTCTCTTGTTTTTCTGTTCTTTTCAGGCCTGAGCATCACAGGTGCCAGGTGAGATACATTTAGGCCCTGGAAAAAAGTTAATTTAGCAGAACTTGCTATGAAGTGATGTTTCTTATGGTGAGCCAGACCAGCCGCGGTCTCTCTGCTCCTTTTGATGCAGATTGTGCTTGCTCCGCTTCCTGGGGAGCCCGTCCCAGCTGCAGCACAGCTTTGCACTAGATTTTACAGTTAGTGTAATTTAAAAAGTATCCAGCCAAGAGCACAAGATGTAATTCCAGTGACGTTTGTGGATTTTTTTTTTTTTTTCCCCAGAAGGACAGTAGTTTCTATTAAAGGGAATTGGCAGTGCCTGGCCTTTAGCCCTGGGCAGGAGATGAGCTTTGAGGGTTCAGCCCCTTGCTGCTGGGCCAAGGTGGTTTTCTGAACTCTTCAAACAGTGCAGAGCTCAAATCAAGACAATCCTTGCACAGCTAATATTTTTGTAGTTAACCTGTGAAGCATTTGTGTATGAAGCAGAGGTCCTGGGAAGGTATGAGAAACAAGCTATTTTTACTCCATCACAAACAGGGCTTGGCATGTTTATTTTAGACTCTGGAGCTGCTCAGGACAGTGTGGGTTTTTTTATAGGCGTCTACTGTTACTGTCAGATTAAAAAATCAACTTGAACTCTGGAAAACACAGGAAAATAGGGTGTCCCGGTGTACTTGGCTCCAGTGAGGCTCCGAGGAAGCTGCAGGGAGGAGTTGGTGACATTGCCTGTGCCATGCAGAATGGCAGTCTCGGGGTCTCGTGCAGGTCAGAGAAGTCTCTTCTGAGCCACCAGCTGTCCATGGACTACGTGCCCTTCTGTTGCATCAACTGCCCTAGAGAGGAATGCTCTCCTTGCTGGTGTCCTGAATGGATCTTAAAAAAGTCCACAGCTGAATAACTTGAGGAGCTCTGGGAGGCGAGGGCGGATCTTGGCCATGGGGCGAGCGATGCTGCAGCAGGTCGTTTGTGCCTTCTGCTCCACGGAAGGTTTGAGTTGCCAGGTTGCCAGCATAGCTTTGAATAATTTTTTTTTTTGCTACAGACAAGTTCACCAGGCAGCAGGAGGGGAAATTAATGAGACCAGCTCATTTTCCTCCTGTCACTGGAGTCTGAAGGGGGAAGGATTTAGGTCAGTCCTGCTCAAAGAGTGGGAGGATGCGTGGAAGGCCCCATCCTTCCTGGCCAGCTCTCTGCTCTTGCTGACGTGGTATGGTTGAGGAGTGTCCCTTTAATTGCAGGTGTGCTTTACACAGGCAGTTCCAACTTCTAAGCTCTTTATCCCAGATTATTATTAGAAGTTATTAAAAGTGTGGCCAGTGGTGTGTTCACGCCGTGGTGGTGGCATGCACAGTTTTCAGTGGTGGGTCGGCGTTGTGCAGACGTGTAACACAAGCCCAGATTGCCTCTGCCCACGCAGGCTTAACCTCTCCACCAAGGAGCCTGGTCTGCATCCAGCCCCAACCCCCAGGCCAGGGGATCCTACTGAGCCCCAGGCTGATCCAACCCCCTTGGGGTGCAGGCTGGAGCCACAGCTGATTATGAAGCAACACTACCGAGAAGCTCGTCGAGTTATTGACTGTTTAATTGATTCTCTAATAAACAGCACTGGTACTAATTTCCAGTTAGAGCATTTTGCACACTTAGGATTCTAAAGCTTGTAATTATTACTGCTAAATCTGACGAATGGCACCACTGCTGAATGGCAAATCTGTCACCCTTCCCCCTGTGCCACTTCATGGTAGGGTGTGAGCCTGCCCTGGTTTGCCCTCTCACAGCAAGTCTTTTGGACACAGATCAGGGGGAGAGTCCAGTGGG
Source organism: Empidonax traillii (assembly GCF_003031625.1). Taxonomy (NCBI): domain Eukaryota; kingdom Metazoa; phylum Chordata; class Aves; order Passeriformes; family Tyrannidae; genus Empidonax; species Empidonax traillii. The sequence continues at coordinate 1,546,048 of NW_020955380.1, forward strand.
ATGTCCTGGGGAGTTCAGTCTGTATGTTGGGGTCATGGCTGTCCCTAACTGCCCCTGCTGCTACCAGAAGGTTCACTCTCCTTTTTTCTTTATATTGCACCTTATTCTCTATTTTTTTTCTCAGTTTCAAAACCCATCTCTTCTTTGCTCCTGTCCCTCCCTTTCTCTGCCCAGACTCCCAGGTAACAGCCACTTATTACTTCGTGCTCATCACTTTCAACTATATCCATACCCAAATTTGGCATTCCTGGTACACAGGCAGTCTCAGCCTTAGCTGGCTGTACCACTGCTATGGTCACTCCTGTACAGGTGGCCTCACAAGTCCCCACACCCAAACCCTCCCCTACAATTGCATGATGTGTGTTGGGTACACGACCAGACAGAAATCCCTAAGACAGATCACTCTACTTTAGCCTCGATTCCTCTGCCCGTGTCCAATTAAGCAGTTTCTTGGGTGCAGTCTGCATACCACTGCAAGAAATTAACATTTTTCACAATTTTTAGGTTTACCCAGCATCCTTACCCTGGAGCTGCTGGAACTGCTGCCGTGGCTCCCTGCGGAGGTCCCAGCTCCACCAGGACCTGCTGCTCACAGCTGTCCCTGAAGAATTTATAGCCTAAGCTGTAAAGGATGGGAGAGGAGATAGAGGGGTCATGTAGCCCCGTTCCTGCTGAACAGTCACGGAGCTCCTCTAAGCTGATTTAGCTGATAGGGGTGAGGAACGCTGGCAGGCAGGTACCTGCCCCAGGTACCCGACCCTGCAGGCATGTCTTCACTGATGGGGATGACTGCAGTACCTCAGGGTGATGAGCAGGAGGGTTTTGTGGTGAGGACTTTGGTTGTTATCTGTTCGGTTGACTTAAGTCTGGCTTTCATAAATAAGTAAGGCAGCCAGGCTCGGAGTGTCTGGTCTGTTCTCCAAACAAAACACAGGCTTGGCCACAGTGGTGTGTGTTTTGGATTTAAGCAGGCCTGAATTTATTTGTGAATATTAATATTTGTGTACTGTAAAGCAGCGGTGGGAATCTGTGCTCTGAAGGTTAAGCTGTGTTCTGTGGGTATCTGGTGCTCAAAGATCTGTATCCCTGATGGGATGGAAGCTGGGGGTGCAGGATCAGCCCTCATCAGCCATACCCTGCCCTTTGCTAATGCTTTGGACCTTCCAAAAGCACGACTGCTGTGTCTGGGTTTTCCCTTTTGCAAGAGGGCTGGATATCCCCATGCATGCAGCATGTTTGGGTTGAAGTGTGTGGGTAAACACCTGTTTGCAGGCAGGATAACCCAGGTCAGGACACAGGATGATCCATTTTCTCTGGGCACGCTGCTTTGCCATGTCTGTAGAGGAGCAGGGCCTTTGGGGAGCTCTGGCATGTCTGCAGTGTAGTTGGCTTGTTATGTGCAGTGCTTGTGTCCTGGCAGCCCTGAGCTCTGCTCAGACAGAGCTCCCAGAAATCGCTGCCAGTGGTACGTACTGTGGCTTTGTCAATGACAAAAATACCTAGTTCTTGAGAGAGTTACTTTGCATGCAGTTACTGGTGTATTTTCTTTTGCTTATTGGCCTGTAAAAGAGGGGGGGAAAAAAAACACCATAGATTTTAAAATAAACCCATTGTTGATGGGTTGTGAATAAAGGTGTGTTAATCCACAGGGCTTGATGTATCAGTAGATACCTGATGTTATAATACAGAATAAATGTGTTTGTAGGAAAGCATCTGGAAAAAAAACCCCCATGCCCTAGGTAATACGGCACAGTTTTAAAAATCAGCAGCAATTTTGGCTGGAAGCCTGCAGGTCTGAAATGGGAAGCATTCCACTGCACTTGAATAATATAATAAATTTTGATACAAAGTGACTTAAAATACTTATTTATAGAAAATATACTCAGGGACTGGAATGCAACTACACTAACACTTAAAATATTCCTGGAAGAGTTTTATGGCTGGTTGGTTGGTTTTTGTTGTGTTTTTTTTTTTTTCCCCAAACTATTTTCAGCTCTTCCACACGTATCCATAGGTGTTTTGGACAGCTTTTTCCTGGCGTGCTGCACCCCTGAGCTGCTACTGGCAGACTGGGAGAACCAGCATTCCAAGAGGGCTCTGTGCTGAGTCCCTCCCCTCCACCACAGGAAACCTGCTGCTCTTGCCTGGCAGTCCCAGAGCAGGATGCTGGGAGGGCTGTGATCCCCTTCCCCACCTGGCCTGGGTCCCTTACCCCAGGACAGGTGCAGCTGTGCATTTACCCTTTGTTGCCAGAGGAATTCAACCCTTCTGCCAAATGCCTCCTCCTCCTTTTCCTGGGATGATCCAGCCTGTCCCATTGTGAAACAGCCCCTTGCAGGGTCCTCACTGCCAAGGGGCTCTCCTCCCATGGCTCAGGGTGACCACACATACGCTTGTCCTCCTCATGCACTCTGAGCAATTTGCTTTATTTCTTCTGTTTCCCATGTTTGCTGTACTGGCTTCACCCTGGCTTTTCCCATCCTCCTGTTTTTTTCAAAACTGGGAACATGTCAGGTGCATTTTTATCAACAGAATATCCCTAAGGGCAACTCTTAAATAATCCTCTCCAGGAAGAGGAAGCCAGAAGGGTTGGGGAGAGTGTCTATAACCACCTTATCGCTTGCAGCCTTGAGACCTGGCAGGGGTTGAAATCGATGTGTGTGTTGCTCCTGCAGAATAAACAGCCTTGGGAGGACTTTGGCAAGCGGAGCTGGAGCTGTCTTTCCAAGGCCCTGGTATAGTTTGCTTTCTGGGACAAAGACTACTTAGACATCTGGATTGCATTGGGGATTTTAGGGGAAAGATAAATTATTAGTTTGCTGTGAATGGAGAATGACTCTGATTGCTTTGCGAGCGTGCTTTCACCAGCTCACTGCTGCACGGGCTGAATCCACGTTCTCTTGCTTCAGAAAGAGAAACAGCAACTGTGGAGCTGTTTGCCATGTCCTGGGAAAGGGGGGGGCTGAGCAGACCTTTCCCGACCTTCTGGTGTGCTGAGAAAACATGCTCATTTTATGGGCAGTTAATTTATAGAAAGTTCCTGTTTGAATTTCCTCTAAGGGCCGTAAAACCGGAGGACAGCTGCACGCATTAGCTGGCTAATCAAACACTGCTCACCCCTGGCTTGCCCTCCCCTTCCCCTCACCACCACTAACTTTGGGCTCCCTCCTAAGACTGAGTGTGGCAGCTTTGGGAAATACCCTCAAAAACTGTCTGGGAAGCTGCTCTGCAAAGGTGTGGCTGATGCTCCTGGGGTTTGGGGTGTCCTTGCTGAGCCCCAGGGCTGGGCTCTTCCTCAGGAGTGTCCGGGATCAGTCAGATTTTGTATTGTGTTCTCCATCTTTATAAAGGCTCTGCTGTGCTCTCTGCCCTAAGGGGTGGTGCTGCCTGCCATGGAAATAACCACCCTGAGCTGAAAATAAAAACCTGGTTCGCATTTTACGTCTCTTCCCAGGCACGGGGAAAACTGCGTCTGTTTCCTGCTGCCTCCTCCCTCCTTTCCCCAAAGACTGCAAATAAGTAAAACCTCATAGATTTGTTAGCAGTTGTGTGTGAGTTCATCTTTTGGTGAAAGGAAATCACTTTAGGTGGGTGCTGGGGCACCTGAGCTCCAGAAACCTGGCTTTGCCTTGGCTCCCTGCGGCAACCAGCCTGGTAGGATTTCAGTACGGGTATGCGCTCTAATAAATTTGATCCTAATAGCTAATTTTGATCTAGTCTGACAGAGGGGTTGGGAACCTAGGCAGTGAACTCCTGAGAGCTCCTTAAAGCTGCTTTTTCCTCTTCTGGCAACAAGCAGGTTCATGTTCCACCCTCTGCTATAATTGTACTGGTTTGTTTTCCATCACCTTCTCACTGTAATGATGAAAAGGAGGAACTTCCAGCCCATGTCCAGGGCTGAAAAACAGCACTAAACTCCTGCTCCTGCCCTCCGAGCAATATCTGCTGTTGCTCTGAACAGCTGTCCTGCCTGCTCTCCCAGCTGCCTGTGCTCATCAGCTGCGGGAAAGGCAGCGGAGCTGTCACCCTTTTGGAGAAGCTGCTGTGTTTTCACCCTCACCTCCCTTGTGTTCTAGGGGGTGGTTGACCAGTGCAAAAAATGACTTTGGCTGTAGAGACTTTTCTGGAGCCCCCTGCTTTATCTGTCGGGAATTTAATAGAGGTATGGTGGCAGGAACGAGCAAAGGTGAGCACATAACACCCATTACAAGTTTCTGAACCTGCAGGGGCTCCTGCAGTAAACCCCTTCAGCAGATTCCCCGATGTGATGCAAGAAAACTGCTTTGCTCAGGGCCTGATATCTCTTAATTTTGTTTAAGCTGGGACCTGTTTCCCTTCCTTTAAATCTCCTCTGCTGCAGTTGGGGGAAAAAATGCTGCAGAAAGAAATGCCAGGAATGTGAACAGCAGGTGGGGACTGGCAGATGTACTTATCAATCACGACAGGCTGACGAGTGGTTTATTCCTCTAAAGAGCTACTGTTTGCCTCTGGCTTGGTTTACTCCTGTCCTCTCAACTCCCTCCAGCCTCTACCGGGGTTCAAGATAAGAGCAGGGTACTTTTCCCAATTTTCTGAAGCATGGCATGCTCCGTGCAGGACTCCCTGCTCCAGGAGGCCAAAAGAAGGGGGAGGGCAGAGGCAGACCCTGTAGATCACCCTGGAAGGGTTGCAGTAGCACACCTCATCAATAAAATGCCACATCTCAAGGATAGGCTCTGGGAAATCTTGCTTCCATGGTGCCCAAACAGAAGGCAGACTCGATTAGTTAATTGAATTTGCTGCACTGTTGCTTTTCAAAACATGACTTCATATCTCCAGAGGAGTCTGGAGTTATTTCTGTGGACAAAACCCTATTGTCAGGTGGTGATACTTTGAGAATATCACGAGTGAAAAGACTGTGCAGCTCTGGATTGCAGAGCTGCACCTGTGGAAAGGGGGAGCAGGGTCCTCTGGTCTTCAGGGGGTTCAGAGATTCAGCCATGGTTTGCTGTGACTGCTCCTGGTTTTTTGAGCACCTTTTACTTCATATGGAAATGCCTTTCTGTAGCAGGACAACCCGATTTACATGAAATAACAGGCTGAATGGTGAAAAGGCTTTATCTGTTGATCTCTAAGCAGCTTTCCCGGGTGTGTCGGCAGTGTGTGTTACAAGCAGAGCAAACCTGCCTCAGGAACGACATTATGGATGCTTTCCCCTCTAAGCTTTCGTTCTGACTGCTGTGCTTGTGTCGGAATAGTTGTGTTATCCCAGTGCTTCGGATCCGCTCCAGTTCTGTGCACTGGTCCTCTCAAAGCCCAGAATAAGATACAGGCTTGTAGGTGATGTGATTAGACCTCTCCTTCGATGGCTTGCAGGGTATTTTGCCTGGCTACTTCAGCTGGTGTGGATAATGTTGTTGTCTGCAGTGCTTCGGGGCACCCATCTCCAGTTTTCAGTGGTTTACCTTGATAGGGATGCTGCTGATGTAGATAGTTGATATCTTTAAAAAAATTGGAAGCACATCTGCCCCGAGTCCTCTTACCAGTTTTTCTTCAGATTGTTTTCTGATTTTGTGAAAGAGCAGTGGAAGAAAGGAATGTCTTTACCAAGGAAGGAGCGCAGTGAGCATAAGGGAGCAGACATTGCCACAGCACAAAATAAAGATCTCGGGAACATTCCTTTTTGCAGCAGCAAAACGCTCTCTCCAAACTCTGCTCGGAGGGCACCACCTTGGCTAAACGGGGCTTGTGTTTGGAGATGCTGCCTTCAGGTTTTAAAGCGGTTTAGAGTGTGGAGCAAAGGCAGCAGTGGAGGCAGCGATGGTAATCGCAGTGCCATTTGCATTGCTACCTGACTGCATTCTGCCTTGCACCTGGTGCTGGCCTGTGGGCTCCGGCATCCTGGCTGCGCCCTCTGCCCTGTCCGGCTCCGCAGTCCTTCCCAGCGGGAAGTGGGTCAGCCGGTGAGTAATGTTGGCACGGAGCTGCCTGCCAGGGGAGTTACCGAGCGGAGGCTGGGCCGGAGCAGGGCGCAGCAGCAGGCAGGGAACACGCACGTCCAGGTGCCGTGAGCCCCACAGCACATCCCCAAAGAGTCACCTCCCGGCTGCCGTGATTTGGCCGGAGCTCCCTCTTGCAGGACTTCCCCAAATTAACTCCCATTTGGAGTGGATTCAGGCTCAAACTGTAGCTGCCGGGGCTGCGTGGAGCATCGGTGAGTGTCTGGGTGACACCGGTCCCACCACCTGCCGCAGAGACTGACTGATGCTGCAGTCGAGTTTAACTCCTGAACCCAACTTCTCGCAACTGGAATTTCCTATGCCGAATTTCCCAGGCCACGTTCCTGCCTCGGGCTTACTTTCGGCTTTTCAGCAAAAGCAGTTCAACCATTTCCAAGAGTTAAAGGATTTTTAAAAAGCTTTAGGTTGTCAGTATTTAAAAACCAAGCAGCCCCTAACTGCTTGCATTGAGAGGTGCTTGGACAGGCACAAAGGCGGGATGGAAGGCTGGCAGCCCCGGGCTCTGATTGCAAAGGATGTGCCATCTCCTCTCTCCCAGCAAAATGTCCCATATCTTATGGATCTTATCGGGTTACAGGCGTCTGAACGGCTCCCAGTTCACCAGTGCTTTGTAGACTGGTTTTCACAGATCCTGTCCATCCAGGACCTCCTCCACTCCGAGGCCGGAGGGGCTGAATCATTGCTGGGGGTGGGAGGGAGGTGCTGACACTGCCACCATTGCAGTACTGGGAGCAGGAATTACTCTCTCCTGGGCTGCTTGCTGACAGCCATGGGAGGGTGATGGGCTTACCCGTCTCGAATGAAGAGCTGGAGTAGGTACAGAAAAAAAGAGGGAACTGTGCTGCTTGCTGTGACCAGCTCTCAGACAACCTTAATTCTCAGGTATTCTGACATTTTAACTTATTTGCAACCTTGAGGGTTTAGGTGTTGCCTGTGTGACCAAGAGCAGCGTCATACACTGTTGGGAGAGGGGGGGCTGAGGCTCAGCCTGCAGCAATGAGCCAAGTTCCTGGATGGCATGAGGTCTTGAGGAATAACTGAGGGGCAGTGGGCAGTGGTGGCTGCTGCTGCTCTGTAGCGGCAGGCACCATTGTTATCTTTGGAAGCTTTTTTTTTTCCCCATTTTTTCCTGTGGAAAGTGCCTCAGTTCTGTAACCTGGATTTGTTTGCTCTGAACAGTTGGCTGTGGTGATGCTGTGGAGCACACAGTGTTGTGCTCCCTGATCACAGAGCTGCTAAGCAAGTGCTTGGTGACTGTAACTAGTAAGCCAGGTTATTTTTGGTGTGGCGTCTCTGCTTTATAAGGGATGGACTGAGCTGCTAAAACCACATTTTTCCACTACCATCCGTTATGAAGCTCAGAAAAGGCTCAAGTGCTAATCCGGAGTTGCTCTTCAGAGGTGGGCTGTTGTGCAGATCCTGGCTGTGGTGTAGGTGGTTTTTTTTATTTTTAAACTTTGAGCCTAGTCCCTCCAGATGAGGGAATGGTGGTTGTGACCAGGCTTTGTACCTGGCTCAGCTGAAGGACACATAAGTCCTAACATCTGGACCATTCTGCGTCCTTGAAATACAATCCAAGGTGCACCTCTATCCTGCAGGACTGACCCCAGCTGGTCCCTGAACCTGCAGTCTTTTAATATCAGTGAGCCAAGGAAATACTACATAACCATTGAATTAAACAGAAGCAAAGCTTTGGTGCACGTCATTGGGTACCTAATTGCTGCGCTTGCCACCTGGGGATTGGAATTATTCTCCCGCTCTGGAGCCTGAATGGGACATACTGTGATAAGCAGTTTAATTGTTTCCCCACATCTGCAGCAACTCTGTAAAGAGAAGGAAGGCTGAACACACCTTCAGAGCTTCTTGGCCCCTCTGCAACTCCAAGACTGCCTTTTTCCTGCCGTGCTTGAGCATCTCTCTCCATACAGCACTTATACTCTCCCTAAACTGTTTTATGTTCTCCTGTACCGTCTGGTAGCAGTGAGCCCTCAGGTTTTTCTGGGAAGTGTTGCAGACTTGTTAGGATATAAGAGCAACCATGGGAATGTGACTGTGAGCAGCAAGGATAGTCCAGTGGATACTAGTAATGGGATGCCCTCTTAAACTAATTACTGGGATTTGGGCATCGCATTAGTAATGAAGGTCAGTTGAGTGCTGAGCCGAAATCAAAGTGACTTGGGGGGGTGGATTCAGAATAAATGCTCAGAGTGAATAAGGACAAATGCATCTGTCTGCTGTTACACGCTCTCAGGAACACTTAGAACTGTTGTGGGTGGCTGCTGGGCTGGGAAGTTGGTGGTTGTCATTTCTTTCCCGAGGTCAGCACAGGCTGTGCCTGGGGCTGGGCTCTGCTCTGCATGCCCCCCAAGGCAGAGAGGATGGTTCTATAGGAGCAGAGCTCCAAGTAATGGAAATATGGGCATGGAGACACAGGATTACACAGCTGGAATACGCCTAACCTGGCTAAGAAATGCAGGCGTGAAAGGGAGAGTGGCTTTTGGGTGTCCAGATCATGTGTGGTGAGCAGGGAGAGATGTTGCTTGACTCAGGGAGGCTCAAACTATTCCAAAACCCAGCTGAGTGCTGGTTTAATTTTCCTTGTTGCCTCAGAATGGCATCTGACTCTGTTTTCCTGGGGCATACATTGGAACTCTGATGACTTTGTCCCCATTCTTGGGATTCTTGCAGAAGTAGTCATCCCGTGCTCCACTGTGTTTCCTTGCACTGGGAAAGAAGTTGATACAGAATCTGTCCCACATTATTCAGTTTTTTTTGTCTTTTTATAACATGGAGTCATATTTTAATCTGCCCATTCCTGTTGCCATGGCTGTTGCCATCTTCCACGTTGGAGTGCAGCTGTGAGTCCATGCTGCTGTCCCTTCACAGCCATCTGGGTTGTCACCTAGGAATCTGTGGGACACAGTGTGCTGGGAAGGCAGGACACAGTCCTTGGTCTGGCAAGTCAGCATAGACAGATGAAGCCTGTGCTCGCACTGTTTGAAATACGCTGTAATTTGCGGGGTTTTTTCCTCATAAACAGACGGGTCTTACTTCCAATACCTCTGACCTGTACAAGATGGAGAAGGGGAAAATTACTGGATTTCTCTGCTGTGGCTAAACCTCAGGACTATTTTTTGAGGTCTGATACCAGGTACCATGCCAGCTAGTTAACTGTTGCAAATGAGTTACACTAGGCAGGCTCTGTGGCTGCTTCTGGAACAAAAACATCGGTTTGCCTTGCCTTGTCCTTGCAGTCTCTGCCTCCCCCTGTTCCTGTGATTGCTCTTTACCCAGTTTGTCCTTGGGTCCCAGTTTTAAATAACTTGTCTGGTGGCAGTTTGATCCTATTTTTAAGTCCTTTGGACTTTCTTGTTAGTGGAAATTTGGGTTCAGGGAATGGCAGGATGTTTGTGTTGGAATTGCTGCAGGGGGATTGCTTGGAGCAACCCTTGGAACTTCTCTGACACGCGAGGTGCTGTGCTGCTCACAGAGGAGCAGGTTACCCTGCACAGCATTTAGTCAGTCTGCTTGCTCTGTGCTGTCAGGGTTGTTTCTCTGGCCCTTTTTGGCCAGATCCTCAGTGCATGATTCCTGGTGTAAGGAATGAAGTTGAGCACTGTGACTGTATCCATATGGATGGGGCAGGATGTTGTGTTTAAAAAAAAAAGCCCTAAATCCCACTGATACTCATTACAGTGAAGAAGTCTGGTCTCGCCTTGAAATAATTGAACTTGTCTCTTGATTTCTCAATTCCAGAGCAGGGTGGGGAGAAAAGCTGGAGCTATCTCTGCATCAGTGGACCTGTGATGAGCAGCTCCAGTCTTCCCTGCTTCTGGCTGAAGCCACTGAGGCCATGGTCAAAACCAGATGAGGGTTATTTTTTAATTACAGACTACAGGTAAACAAGATAATTTAGCTCAAATATAGTGCAGTGAAATTAATGCAGCAGGAATGTGATGCAGACTCGGTTAGTGTCTGGTCTTTTGAGGTGCTCATCTTTGCTTTTTAATTTAAACTAATCTTCCTGCACCAGAGCAGTTGGGAAGCAGATGGACCTGTGAGGCCATGCACTGTCCTTCTGCCTTGGTAAGTGTGTGCTGTTGGAGATGTGATGCTTTTGGATATACTGTGTGAAGGCCAGCTTGGGCCAGAGGTGACTGTGAAGAGCAGACAGTGTCGCTGATGCAGTGCGGCCCTTTGCTCCTGGTCTCCAAGAGGAGGAGACAGAACCTGTAAAAATGTGCTCTTGCAGGAAGAGGTTATTCATTTGATGGCTTTTGGTGACTCCTGAATTTCTGCAAAGTTAAGGGAATGTGTTGCCCAGCTGGAAACTGCTGATCTTCAGGGAGTTAATTCCTCCTCCAGAAACTTTCTGTGCCTCTGTGACATGGGAGCAATGCTGCTTCATTTCGCAGCTTTCCCATTTTATGGTTGATGGTTAGAGTTGGAACATTTCTATCTCATTTTGCCAAGAAGTGTTTAGAATAGTTTTCATGAGAAGCATTAGAAGTTGGAGGTCCACGGCTGATGCCCTGGCTGCTCTGCATCAATCACTGGGGGGTAAATATATTTAAATGAAGAGCTATGGCAGTCTTGCTAGCTGAGTAATAAATCAGGGCTGAGCAACTCCATAAAGCTGAATCTTAATGCCTTGGCTTGGAGTTGCAGGGTGGGGTGGTGAAGCTGATGGAACAGCGGAATGTTTCTAAACAGAATGTGCCTGCCCTTAGTTACGCTGCCACAAAGAACATAAATACTGCTGCATACGCAACTGGAGTGCTGAAAATGGCTTTTTGTTGGTGCTGCTTCCCTTGGTTCCTGTCTCCGCTCAGTGTCAGCTGTTTGTGCTTTGCCTCCCCTTGGTAGCAGCAGCAGCAGGTCCCGTGCCTGGCACTCAGGTCCCTGGCAGGTGGGGGGGGAGAGAGCCAAAGCCTCGCCTTCCGTTCCTGTGCTTAGTGCCTCAACCCTGGCGCTGTGACATCAACCTGTAGGAAATTATGGTGCTTGAACACTTTTGAGGACCTCCTCGAAATATTTCATTATGTGAGGAATTCTGTGGAATACCCAGGAGGTGATTAGAAACCCTTGGAATGTGGCTGCGTCTCCCGCAAAGCACTCCAGCCAAACAGCATTTTGAGGTGACTCTGGAGTATGAAACCTCCACCAAGACTTTCTTCTTTTCAGATTTGGGTTTCGTGCCCACAGCGCTCCGGGCTGTGTGTTCCTGGCACTGGAGGATGCCCTGCCCAAGCTGCCCACACCCTGGTGCTCCTGCTTCTGTTCCATTAAAGCCAGTGCTTGCCTGGTGGCCACGGTGCAGGTGTGTCCTAAGGAAGCCCAGATGCTGTTCCAGTGATGAAAAAAGCACGTCAAAACGCAGGCAAGGGTCCCACCAAAGATGTAGCCTCGGAAGGGTTTCCTTCAGAACAGGATTTGGAAGTTTGATCAAGTTTACTAAAAAGTTGATTTGCAGAACTGCTCTGCCCCTCGGTGTGTTCTTTGCCCCTCTGGTAGCTTCTGCTTGCTAAATTAACAGAAAGAGCTTTATGCCTTTTTTATTCAAAGCAAAACAAAACAATAACAACAAAAAAAAAAAAAAATAGGCAGACAGGTGGGAGTTTTGACTAGAAGGGTGGACCAAAGCTCACCTCCCTCCTCTGTGTGACCCATTCAACGTGTAATGTGCTCCAAAAGCCAAACCATGGCAGAAACTCCAGATTTCCTGCCTTGCTGGACCTGGGAGTTTATCCCTCAGGGTCTTTCTCTTTTTGTGTGGACTCTTTAGTACTTAATAAGACGAAGTGTCCCGTGGAACCTTCCTCTCCAATTAGGATATTCGTTGTTTCTCTTCCGTGTGGATTACATGAAGCCTCATAAGGGGTTTTGTTCAGCCTTTAATTCAATTAAGAAATCAAGCAAGAGATGTAAATCTTTTTAGGCTCATTGGTTTCACTGCTCATGACTATAGCTGTAGAGAACATCTCCTGCACACTACAGCTGAGCAGCTTAGGGAGGGTGTGTTTTTCCAGGCTGAGATTTCAGGTGCTGCTGGAGGCTTGAGGATGACTTTGTCCCTTAGGAGCATGGAGCAAAGGTTGCAGTCACCTGCTGGTGATGGTGGCTTGCTTTAAACCTGTTTCTGAAGCAGCAGGAACTTGCTCTTTGATAGAAATCCACTTTCCAGCTCGGTGACTTCTATCAAAGGTCGTTAACGGGTGTGAATTAGCCTTGGAACAGCTGGTGGATGGTGAGTGATACCAGGGGACAGGACACACAGTGGTGACTGTCACGCCAGCTGCTCCTGCACATGTCCGCTGGTGCTTGCTGGGGAACAACCTGCCTGCTCAGGAGGACAAGATCAGGCTCTTGTGCCTTGTAGTCCTCGTGTTTGAAAAGTGACATCTTGCTTCTTGTGTTCATGTGCCTTCTTGCCTTGTCGCCGGGTGCCCCAGCTGCCGGCCCAGTGTCCTCTGTCCTGGCTCTCCCAGGGGGTGGCTTCTGCTGAAATGCTTTAATGCAACCCCATGGTCTTCACTGCAGAATGAACGACTAACAAATTCAGCATGATACAAAACTTTCCTTATGAGAGAGAGAGTTGGAGTCAAAAATCTACTGTTTTATCTTCGTCCCTTGAGGTCTGTTTTTTTACTAAATCTTGGAAACTTGTGAAGCATTTGTATGTGTGTGTGTGTATATATATACACACATCTGTTGTGTTTATCTTCAAAATATGCATTCTTATGGCATTTGTATGGAAGGATATCTTAGTCCCATCTTTTTTTTTTTTCCATAAACTTTTGTCGTTTAATTTCCTGTGGATTCTAATACTAGCTTTAGCTTACATTCCCTTAAACATAGACTTAACTATCAGGATTTTTACCCACTCTCACTCTGTTTCCAGGCAAAACCAGGAGTTACAAGCAGAGTTTTTAGGGGCTTGCTTTGGCTGGAAACCCAAGTGAAGCCAGAGCCAGTTTACAGTGCGTGCCCTGAGGCAGGCAGACCCTTGCTCTGCCCTGCTGCAGCTGTATATTTAGCCTATATGCCCTATCCAATAAAAGCCGGGAGAAGATGCCTGGGGAGGAATGCGAGTCATCATTTCCCTGAATGCCGTCCCCGGGATCAAGTGCTGCTTGAGCCAGAAATGCTGCCTTGGTAACTCTGCCTTCTATAAAATTGTCCTGTCCCACCCCTTTGGTTTTTTTTTTAAACCCATGAGGTTTTAACATTCGTGTTCACAGCCCCGTTGGGTCCTTGAGAAAACCCGTTTGGTTTGGATTTGAACCTGATTTGGTTTAGTTTGGCTTCTGGTCCTACTATTAGAGGAGAGTATGGGCTCTTGTTCCCCATCTCCCTAGTGCCCCACTGCATCCCACTTTGTTCTCTCAACTTCCTCCAGGAGGGATCCATTTTATACCTTTGATTCCCATCACTTGTCTCTGCCAGCCTTCCCTTGAGATGGGGCCTTCTCACAGGATACAAGAGGTGTGGGAAGGCACTGCTGAAGGTGTCCCCCTGCTTTGGCTTGTTGGGGGATGTTTATATCCTAATTTTTCCTGGCTGCTGGCAGCAAACAATGGCAGTTCTACCTGGCTGCGATGTTTGTAATTACAGGGGAAAAATGATCTCTGAGGCCTTCTAAATAGTTGGGAAGATAATATCTGAGTTTCCTTTCAACTGAATGCACTTGAAGATACGATCTGAGTTGGCTGTCTGGGAGTAACAAAGTGGAGGAAGGGATTGATTGTGGTTGCTGAAACTTTCATCAAAGAGTCAGAAGTGATGCCTGGCCAAAATTTGCAGCTGCCGGTCACTGCTGTGAGTCAGGCCCAGCCAGACACTCGAGGCATGGCTTGAGCACAGGACAAATAGCACACACAGGCTGCAAGGGGCCACTGGAACAGGATGGGCAAGAAGGGGGACATCTGGATGGTCTTCCAGCAAATCTGTCAGGTCAGTGTGCAAAATGCATAGTCAAAAGGCTTGTGGGTACCATACTCGCCCCTCTTGCCTCCCTGGGGCTGCGGGAGGCTGGGGAGGGTCCTACCTCTAGAAGTTTTACTACTTCACTTTGCAGGGTAAGCGTGCTCTGCAGGGAAGAAAAAACACCACTCTCTGTCCAGCTGGCAAAAGGATCTGGTGTCCTTTGTGCCTCTGCTGCTGCTGTGCAGTGCCCTTCACATGTACCTCTTGTAGGAGTGCCCCTGGCCAAGGGTTTTTAGGGCTGCTTCCTCCCCTGCACAGCACTTGGTGGAGGGGGGGGTACCGAGATCATGTCCTCAATGCTTAGCTCTTCCAGGGCAAGAAGTCTTCCTGGGAGTGGAATCCCCAGCTGGGAAAGGCAGTACAGTAGCCCAGCTTCTGGATAAACAGATGCAATACAAATTGTACTTTTTGCATCTTTTCTCACTGTCTCAGAGCTGTAGTTTTCAAGCAAAAGATAATAGAAGTTAGCAGAAAGCTTCCTGTCAGCTACAGGAAAGTTAAATATCTCGGTGCTTGCTCTAGCAGAATAAAAGCCACTGCAAGGTGTCTGTGGCTGTGACCACTTCCCTCACAAGCGTCACAAAGCTGCCTGTGGGACTTGAGAGCAACAAGTTGGTGACAGTTCACAGCCGAGCTCCCCATCAGTAGGAGGGTGCTTCTTGTTTCCCTGGCCAGCACGCATTTTTAGCACGGCTGTTTCGAGTTTGTTTGGGTTTGTTTTTTCCCCCTAGATTGTTTTTCAGCGTCAGGGTTTCCTGTTACTGACACCAGATGTGCTGGAGATGAGCAGTGCAGAAACACAAGAAGGGACAAGGCTGAAAAAGGCAGCTCTTTCGTGCGTATGTCCTTTGGGTTGGGTGTCACTTCTATTGGGCTTTTGGTGTGGTGACAGTACACGGAGGGCACAGCTGTGCTAGAGCCTGTTGAAATGCAGTTTTAGGGTGAAGAATTGAATACGGCTTGGTTGGTACCTCCTGGGTGGATGGTGGTTTTTGATGGCTGTGGGGGGCAGAGGGTGGAAGGGGCTCCTGGGGCCTCAGGAGCACTGCTCTGGGGCTCCCCAATCGGGCAGGTCTCTCTTACAGTCCAACCTCTGCTGCTTTGGTTTTGATGCACACGTGGCTATGAGCAGGCAGCTGTGAGTGCAGCATTAAGCCAGAAACTTGTACATGAACTTGTCTTTCAGTGAGACATCCAGGCTTGGTATAAAGTCACCATCCCCACAGATGCCTGGTTAGTGCCATGCAGGACAGGATGTCATCACTCTGAGCACTGTGGAGCAGGGAGATAGTTTAAGGTGAATCTTTCTTCTTCCACCTCACCCATTCCCTTGTGATAGCTGCTTGCCCTTAGTCAATGTGTGAGCAGTGCATCTCTGTGTAGCTGCTCTGCTGTACATCCCTTTCCATAACTCATCCTGGGCACAGCAGAGTCTGAAGCCTGGGTCATCTGTGAATGGTCATCTGGAAATAACCCCCAGAGCCATTTGCAGCAGTTCCCATAGCCCATAACATAGGCTGTTGGAAGGGCTGCTGCCTTTGTTTCAGGGTACAACCAGAGCGGGGCAGGCACAAAAACTCTTACTGTTTCCTAAATTTCACGCTCCAGAGTGTTCTTTGTCCATATGATGTCTCAGGCTAACATGCTCTTGGTCTTGTTGAGACTGTATCTGTTAGTTCATAACTTGGTGGTGGGCTGCTCTGCTCAGACACGCTGCCCCCGAGCTGTTCCTCCCTCCGGACCCCCTTCCCAAGCTCCTTCAGCCCAGCGCAGACGTGTGCGGAGCCTCTGCCTGGGCCGCGCTGCCAGGCTGGCACCAGGGGTGCCTGCTGTCGTGTTTTGGACCCAGGAGCACTTACGGCAGAGTGCCATCTTTGTGTGCCTGGCCGGGGACGCTGGATTTCATCATTCCTGCTGCTCTCTGCCTTGACACGCAGGCGCGCGGTAGCTGACGGGACTTGCCCAGAGATCCTCCTGTGGAAACACGCACGGGAGATCTTCACAGAGAAAAAAGCTCTGCCCTGCTCTGGAAAGTTGCACTGGCTCTTCTTAGCCAAGTCTGAGTTTGCTTCCTTAGAAAAAGGCCACTTGTTTAGTGCTTCCTTTAATGAGGATATTGGTAAATAAGCAATGAGGTAAGTGGGATTCCTCCTAACTCCTAAATACCTTCTTAACTGGAGTCGAGAACTGCACAGCAGTTACTTGAGCTTTCTGCACGCTGGGGCTCAGTGGATTTAATATGCTGGTTGTGATTAATTACCACAGCCCAGTGATGTGATTGTGTGCTTGAGCAATTGGATTAGACGCAGCTGGAGGGAGACTTCACTTTCACTGGTTCTTGCCGAAGTGGTGCCGTAATCGGCCACAGAGGAAGAGTGATTTCTAGGGAGCCACACTGGGATGCTTCCCCTGGCCCTGTGCTCCTGGTTCTGCAGTGGGCAAAAGGAAAGGTGTCTGGGAAGATGTGTGGCTGGGAGTAGCTACTTCATCCTGCTCTCAGTCCTTCCCTTCAGTCCCATCTCCTGCCTGCACTGTTCAGCATTCCTGGATAATGAAGGTACAGCATGTCCTTACCATGTCAGCAGGCCTTGTAGCTGCACGGAGAAGGAGCAAGCTCCAGCGTTGTCTTGACAAGTCAGCATCATATCAAGTGCAGGATCATATCAACATCACCAAGCAGGCCCGGTTCCATGGCTCTGCAATGGGGGGTTTGGCACTGGAGATCAGGAATCAACCTTGGCACATGCACTGAGCACTAGGACTGAAGCAGACGTTGATACTGGCTTTGATGTTTCATCCAATGCTCTGGAGGCTCGAACTTGAGACCAAAAGAGCTCTCCCAGAAGTAGGAGAATAAAGAGAAAGTCAGTTCTTTCAGAAGATCAGATGGAACGAAACATCCTGAAATTCAGGACTAACCTGAACCTTTGTGTTTGTTCTGAGAAACTGGGCAGTGCAGATCCTGCTGGAAGGAGGAGCACAGAGCTGTGTAGAGAAGCTGGGGTGGTCTAACCTTCCCTTGTAACTGGAAAGTGCTAAGTCAGTCGGCTCTATGGCCTGATGCTTCTCAGAGATCAGCAGAAAAGTGCCTGCGGAATTCTATCTGTGTTTGGGTTTTGGCCCTATTTTGTGGGAAACTTGTGTGAAGTGTTGAGTTGTTTGCTTCCAGAGAGCTAAAACTTTGTGCCTGTGGACAATGGTCCAGAACACAGACTTTTCCCACATACAACTGGGATTATATCTTAAACAAAGTTGTCAAGGTTGTGCCCATGGTAGTGCCATGTGAGATGGTGTGGGCTCCCAAAATTGGCAAAGGCACCAGGCGGGTCCCCAGCACTTGTTTCAGCTTTGCTGAGGTAACATTCACTCTGTTCCGCAGCTGCATCCAGACCCACAGTGCTGGTGGCCAGTGGACTTGCAGAGCAGCATTACTGCTTTAGGCAGAGGGCCTCCTATCCCAAAAAGCACTATGCCTTGCAGTAAAAGTCCATGTGGATCTCAGCACTGCAGGGCAATGCCTTGTACAGCTCTACAGATATCTGGAACCACCCTGCCTTTCCTCCTCAGCACACACTGTGAGAGGCTGGCAGTGTTTCAGCTTCTGTCCATTGTGTGGTGAGGTGGAGCCGTGCTGAGATTTTTTTTTTGGTTAGTGCAAGTTTGTTCTCACCTCTTCTGTTTATTCTTTGTTATCAGCTACTGAATTCTTCCTATACCTCCTCCATGCTCCACTTCCATATGCTGAGCCAGTTCTTCTGTAGTTCCCTCTAAAAAGAAACCTTGAATTTTGCAGCCTGCAAGTGTCACATGAGCATTTAATGGCCAGTTGCTGGGCTGAGGGGCACATACTGGGCAGTGTTTGTTGCCTGCTCTGATAAGTGTTTCTGAAATAGGTGATGACTTCATCTTCCTCTTCTGCTTGCCACAGATATCAAGAACCAGCTTCTTTCTGCTCAAATACTCCTCTTCATCCAACAGAAACGCCCTAGGCCAGATCATGTCATTTGACTGAGCAGCACAGAGCTGCACCACACTCACACAGAGCTCCAGAGCAGTGTGACAGGGCAGGGGCTGGCCTGAAGATGTGGTGCTGAACCTCTCCAGGCATCTTTACGGCTCCATATGGTTGTGGGCTGGGTTTCAGTGTGTTTGTGGTGCTTCTCTGCTCAGGTGTGGCTGCTCAGAGCAGCAGTGAGAGGCAGCCACGTTTCCCTGATAGCATCTCAACCCTGCAGCAGCCACAAGGCTGCTGCCACATTCTTCTCCTGGCTTCAAGACTCTGATCCTGCCTGTACTTGCCATACACATCAGGACTTTCCAAGGAGCAGGCTTCGGGAGAAGTAGCTCATGGACAAAGAGTCATCACTGCAGCGGCCATGCCCCGGGCTGCATGGAGGGTGAAGGTGATTCTTTCTGCTTTCTAAGACACTGTATGGGAATAGGAGTCCCCTGATTCCTGCTGTGATGATCAGTGGCCTTCTTAGGACCTCTTGCACATGTGCTCCATCTCTGTAGCTCCTTCATATGCCCTGTTGGATCTTCTCAGCCAGACATCTACTGGTCATTTACCTGCTGAAGTCACTCTAGGTTCATCCAAAATAAACTGATGTGTGTGAGATCCTCCTCTGAGCACTCAGGGACCTTGTAGGAGAGATGTTCTCTGCAGGGAGTGTGACTTGTCCTTACCCTCCAGCTACTTCATGATGATAAATAACCTCTGGAGAAGCAGCTCAAGCACCTCACTTTGGGTGAATACCACCACATGCTGGTGGTTTTTCCACCCAGAGGGTGACTGAGTACTGGAACAGGCTCCCCAGGGAAGTGGTTGCAGCACCAAGCCTTATCTTGAGTTCAAGAAGGATTTGGACAACGCTCTCAGGTACATGGTGTGATTCTTGGGGTGTCCTGCGTGGGGCCAGAAGTAGCACTTGATTATCCTGATGGATAATCCCTTCCAACTCAGTGTGTACTATGAGACTGTACTCAGTTGCCTTTGGGACAGCCTGGCCTTGGCTTCCCTGTTGTTTTGTCTGGTGTATTCCCATCCCAGTAAGCTCAGACAGCTGGAAGCACAAGAGCAGTGGGCAGTGGGCTTTCCTGTGGCGCTGGCCCTCACACCAGCCACCCTCCCATCTGTCTTGTGGTTCCCAGCCATGTTATTCTGCCTCTGCTGTCTCTTCTGCCTTTCACTCGAGGCAGGTTTTCCACAACTGACAGCGGTCAGGTCAGATATCTGCCTTGTGGATGCTGTAGCCAGAGGTTACATTCAGCTCATAATTCCTACTACCCACAGCCTCTTTGCCAGCTCCAGCAGTGCCCTGGGCCTGTTACCTTGGGCTGGGAGGTGTCAGCCCCCCTCTGCATGTGGGATTTGTTGTGAAAGGCCCATCGAGGGGTGCAGGTCCTTGCAGGCTGTCCCTCAGCTTCTCTAGAGTGCAGGCTTTAGGATGAGCAACCACATCTTATCTCTTATTCCTAGAGCATGCTATGGTAGCCTTGGGCTGAGGGGCCTGCATGGGCAAACCCTCGCCTGCTTCTGCAAGCCTGTGGGGGGCAATACACCCTGTCTGGCCACAGCACAGCGGGTCAGCTGAGTCCTGTCACGCTGCTCCAGGAGCTCTGCAAGGGCGAGAAGCAGTGGGATTTCCCTTCCCACACGGTCTGGCTCCAGGGTCTCTTGGGACAGCCTGATGTGCATCACGCAGCGCAGACGAAACAGGCTAAAATAAATCACAGAGCCCTGGGAGCCAGTGGTTAGAAGTTGGGCTGGGTTTGCTCTGGGAATTTGGAGCCACTTCTCTCTCCAGCCTGGAAAAAAGGAGTTGGTTCAAGGCATGAGTGCCTGGCCTGCGAGAGCCCAGTCCTGTGTGCTCCTGGTACTAACACCTGCTTGTCCGTGTGTCTGTCCACCCGTCCATCATAACCCACTGTCCCCCTCAGATTGGTTACTGAGGGCTGTGCTGGCTGCAAACTAGAATGCCAGAGTGGGCAATGCAGCTTCCTTGGGGTCCCAAACAATTCTCTCCTGTTCCATGAATCCATTGGTCTCCTAGATCTGTGGACTGTGTGCCCTGGCTGTATGCGGTCTGGAGGGAGAAGCAGCTAGGGAAGGGAAGGAAATAATGCACCAGAGGAACAGAGGAGAGAAAGATCTGTGATCCAGGGGAGCAGACAGGGTGGGGGGGAGCAAGTGAAAGAAGAAAACAGTAGAGGGAGAGCTGGAGATGTGTCTTGGCAGAGTGAGAGGACAGACAAGCTGTGCGAGCAGGAGGGAGCTGGATGGCAGCATGGAACAAGGTGTGTGCATATCTCACTCCAGTCTGATTTGGGGCTGTGTATTGATGGCCCCCCGGTCAAGTCTAAACATTAATACCAAAAGCTGGACCTGAGAGGAGACCTGGCTTGAAAACCAGGCTTGTGGGTCAGAGGAGCAGAAACATCTGTCATGCATCACTCATCAGGATGGCAGCTTTGAAGTTCCAGGGGTTTCTTGGGACCTTCCTACTCGGTAACTGGCATTTAAATCTACTGATGTCCCAGCCTGACTTCAGCTTGCCTTGAGAGGTCAGCTCTTAGCACTGTGCTCAGTCTCGGCTTCGTTTGTATCTGCCCTGTGTCCCTACCTGTGGCTATCTTGGGATGCTGTGGCTCCAGAACAGCAGAAACACAGCTGTGTGTGTGGAAGAGCAGGAGGATCTTGTTTCTCTGGAGATGCTGTGCATCAGAGGAGGAGCTGAGAAACTCTTGCTCTATTTAATGGTAGTGGTAGCTTGCAGTTAAATCAAAAGCTGAGGCACAGAGGGTTGCGTGGCCAGTAGCCTCTGCCCTTTACGAGGTCTGTGTGTATTGGCTGGTTGGCTTGGGTACTGTAATTAACGTGCTGATTGGGTTTCCTATGTCTAACCAGGTTCCCAGGACTCCTAGAATGAGGCTGCTGTGAAGGGCTGGTAAATCCCCTGCCTGTGCTGCCGTGCCTGCGGATTCCCTGCGATCCCCTTTCCAGCTGGAGCGCTGTTGCCGAGGCTCCTGGGAAGAATGACTGTTGGATGCCTACTGCAACCCCCTTTCCTGGGGAGGACTTGGCTCCCCGTGCTGCTGCTGGCAGCCTCTGCCCACTGCCACTGGCCCAGCGAGCCGGCAGAAGTGGTTCGGGACTGGGAGAACCAGCTGGAGGCCTCCATGCACTCCGTGCTCTCGGACCTGCGGGAGACTGTGCCGGCTGTGGTGGGCATACCGGACAGCTCTGCGGTGGTGGGACGCTACTTCAGAGTCTCCATCCCCACGGATTTAATTGCTTCCAATGGAGAAGTTGTCCAGGTGAGAAACACCATTCCCTGAGGGCTCATTTTCGGTTATATTCGTGCAGGAGTCAAGTGAGTCACCCCATTATTGACTTGGGTCATGAGGGTGGCTGGGAAGCAGCCTTAATGTGTTGTAGGACTACAGGAGAAGGATTTTTATTTAAAAATGAAGTCTCACCTTTATTTGCAAAAAGGAATTGCAAAGTTCCTTTTTTTCTGTAACAAAGAGAGGAAAGGTTTGTTGGCTGTATTTAAACTCAGATGCTCTGCCCCTGGAATGATGGGTACGTTTGTGAGGAGATGTTGCCTCAGGATCTGGGTAGCCACAGATTCCCGGGGACTGCTGCTCAGACTTGGGGAGTTTGCTTCACTGTGGTAACAAAACATTGCCAAACAGACCCTGTCCTACCAGCGGAGCTCTGGGCTGCCTGTGACCCAGTCTCTTCTGACCTTATCCCTAAGTCCTCTTGGGAAAGATGGGAGCCTTTCCCCTTATCTGACTTTATCTCACGCTGCTGCCTCTGCAGGCACCTGAAAGCTGAGTTTTGGACTCAGTCCTGAGTGCAGGAAAGTGTTAGAATAGCCCAGAGGAGGGTAGGGACACAGCTGAACACAGGTGTGCTCATTGTTAGTCCTTTCCTGGGAGGGTTTGCTTGGATCACGTGGAGTTCAGAAAATTCTATTCTTAAAAAACAGAATTGCCTTCCAAAGAGCAAAATTGAAAAATAAGTTTTAAATATCCATTTTTAGAAAGCATTATAACAGGACAGGCTTCTGGAGTGTCTCACAAGATCAGAGGGAGATGGAGAGCAAGTCAGGAGCAAGTCTGACAGCTCAGCCTCTGCTTGAAGGCAGGTTTGGTTTAGCTCTGTGTGCTGTCACACAGTTATCCCAATCCCAGTACGTGATCCCGCTGGCTCCAGTGAGGGTGCCGGGTGGGCAGAAAATCTGAAGAATGCAGCTGTAACTGACAGACAGGGAGGAGGAAGGCACGGAAGGAGTTGGGGAAGGGGCAGGGCGGGTATCGGTGACGTTGAGTTGACCACGGCTGAGGTCCCTGCCCGGCTTTACCTGCAGCTTGTTCAGAGCACAGGAAACCTGGACAGCACTGGGCTGCCAGAGCCCAGGAGGGTGTGGTGAGCCCAAGATCTGATGTTACAGAAACAATAACTTTGGTTTGGGATTTTGCATCCGAGTGGCTTGTTCTAGTGTTGTCTAATAGCTGCTTTGATGGCAAGAGTAATTATCAGTGTTTGTGTAACACCACAGCTTCCTCTGTCGTCTTTTCCTGGCACAAAAGTCACCTGTGATAGCTCCAGTGGATGCAGGAAAATCTTGACGGGTTATTTCAACCCCACCTGATGGCTTCAAACAGTACTTCTGCCGTGTTGGTGTGAGGTGTGTTGGATAACACCAACATGCCTGGAGAGCCTGGAACGGACTGGGCTGGGTCAGGACCAGCAGCTGCTGGCTGTGTGTAGTTCAGCATACGCTGGGAGCGATTTTTCACGCTCGTCCCTGGGCTTACCCACGTGCATATTGCATCTGTTCACCTTGAAATCGATTTTAAAAGTGCAGCAGGCTCTCACTTAGCTGTTGTCTCTGGAAAGGCTCTCCTTGCAGGGAGTGCACGTTGGCTGCTGAGCACAGCTTGACCTTTGCCGCAGGGATTTGATTCCTGGCAAGTGAGAATTGCGTAGGCAGTTTTGGGTGCTGGGGTGCATTTTTGTTTTACTGGAAAGTTTCACGGCAAATTGCTCTGGTCTTTTTCTCAGGCTGCTTTGCCTTTCTCAGCTGGAGCAGTAGAAGCACAGTAGTTCTGGATCTTGCTAACTGGTGTACTTAAACTCTGCTAAAAAGGAATAAGGGCTGTGCCCTCTAAGATGGGTCAGGGTTTACAATGAAGTGTGGTTGTCTGTGCTTTCTCCCCTTGAATTTCGAAGAAATTTGCTATAAGTTTATTTAAAAAAAAGATGTTGAGAGTTGATGTCCCCAGACTCCCCGGAGCTTCCCACTGGAGCTGGGAGAGGTGTGATTTGCTTCATTTCTAGATGATTCCCACTGATAGTTTCTAGGACTGTGGTGGTGATCGGCTTGAAACTCCTTCTCAGATCCTCTCTCTGCTTGTAAGCAGATTCCAGCCGTCTGTAGACAAAATACTTTTCTCTGCAAACTTGGCTGTGGGATGGAAACAACGCCAGGCATGTGCAGCGTGGCGGAGGAGTTCCCCGCAGGCACGCACTCCTGCACAGTCAGGTATGTGCTCCTGGGAGCCATCACCGGTGTTTCCCTGCCACCCCCAAAGCTGCTGGAGAACAGGTGAGACTTTATGGTTAAGGAGAAAAGAAAGGTTATTCTACTGTGCTCGAGGTGCACAGAAAAGAGGTAGAAAAACTACCGCGTGTCTTGATTTCGGAGTCTCCTTTCCACGTTGCTCAGAGCCAGCTGCCAGCAAGGCGTTGTGGCCATGGTAACTCCCTTCCCCTGTGCCTCGTGTTCCCAAGCAGGTGCCTTGGTCAGGCATTATCGTGTCCTCTGAAGGGCAGCTGCAGCTTGCAGGTATTCCAGCTGTTGAATTTGGCAGCAGCTCGGTCCAGATGTCATCCTCAAGCTTCCTTATTACAGCAAGGCTTCTTGCCGCAGGATTGCTCTCCTGCTGTCTGAAGGTGTCTAGGAAACTAAAACTCCTTGCTGTGCCTTCCCAAAAGGCACCTTGCAGCCCTTTCCACCACCAAAAACACTGGCGTTTTTGCGAGGTTTGGGTTAAAACACCCAATTTCCCCGTGTCATACAGCCCCCTTGCCGTGCGGATGGGTGGTGTGAGGGCGTGCAGGTTCCCACTGGTTCCTGGCAGATTCTGGTTGGGACAGGATAACTGTGGGCATTGGTGCTGGTACCCTCACCAGTCATCAACTCCTTACCCCATTTGCACTGAGGACTGTGTGGAGTCTGACCTGTTACCTCTCAGCTGTGTCCTGTCAAAGAATAGATCATGGCTGGGTCAAAGACCAGCTGGATTTCCTGTTCCTTCCACTTCCATTTGAAGCCGCTCCAGAACTTGGCTGCTCTGATTAAAAATGCAGCTTCTAGCCTAAATTTAGGGATGGCTAGAAATATTTATGTGTGCTGCCCTTTAGCTTAAATTGGTTCTACCTTCATAATATTTACTTCCTTTATGTATTTATAGGTGACAGGCATATTCCCCATCTTGATTTTATTAGGTTAAACAAGCCAACCTCTTTAGTTTTTTCTCATAAAATAAGCTTTCTTTCCCTCCCCTCAGCTTTGCAGCTGTCTTCTCTGCACCTCCTCCAGCCTGAGTTTATTTTTCTTTATTTGCATGACCACAGCTACAAAAAACACTCTAGATGAAATTTTACCAGAACCTCCTATAAAAGCATCAAAACTTCCTTTTCTCTTCTATAAATAACTTTGTTTGATATATCCTCCGATCATTTGCTTTTTCACGTCTGCTCTGCTTTGCTTTGGACATCTTCCCATCAGCTGAAATATCCAGGTCTGCAGTTTTTGCTGCTTCCCCTTGTTCAGGTCCTAGAAGAGGATGTCAGGCGAGGTGCATGATTTGGGATGGGGGCCGTTGCAGTAAGCCTGGCTCTTGGGTAGTCTCTGATATCCTAAATGCATATGCCCACAGTACATAAAGACATGCAAATAAATGGCTTTTGTTTAAAGATGGCTCTGCTTCCCAAGACACATCCCTGCCAGAGCAGATTTGCTGTGTCTTCCTTGAGGATCATGTAAAGCTGCTGACCTGTCTTCAGGCTGGTGGTGTTTGCTGGGGGGTGGATTCCACTGAGCAGGTGTGCTGTGGGTTTGTAGGTGATTCCAAGGAGTTCAGATGAGCACAGCTAAGGCTCACCATTCCCAGCTGCGTCTTGGCCCCTGATTATTTTGGGATTTGAAGTACATGGTCTCACCAGCGCTTTGTTGGGAGAACACACATAAAACACGTAGCAGAGGCCCCAAGAATCTCTTGCTGTGAGCAAACATAGCTGCTGGCAAAGTGATTAGAACAACTGAATTCACTCACTCAGCTGGCTTACAGGGTAGCTGTGGAGCAGGTTTGGAGGTTATCAGAGTACTGGATATCCATCTGGGAAAAAAGGAGTCTTGCTCTCATTGAATGTTTAGGTTGGAAAAGACCTTTTAGATCATTGAGTCAAACTGTTAACCCAGCACTGCCAAGTCCACCACTAAACTTTCCAAGCAGGAGCCTAATTTTCCAGTGGTTGTTCTGTGTGCTGTCTGTTGAAGTAGCTTTTATCAAACAGCTCTGCTCTCATCAGACGTCAGGGACCTTGATTTATAAACAGGATCCACAGGGATTGGGTTGCAGGAGTCCTGACATGGGTATCTGCTGTCAGGGCTGTGCAGTTCACCTCAACCCTTCTCTGACCCCAAAGTGAAGGGCTGGATGTTGGCAGCAAGCCTGCAGTGCCAGAACACACTTGCTTTCAGGGAAGAAAACCACAAAATACTGATTTTTTTTTTTCCCTCTTGCAGTGATCTTTATTTCAAAGCACTTTAACTGAATGTGAAATTTATTAAAGTGGCATTTCTCAAAGGAAGAGGAGAAGCGAAGAGCGCTCCCGAGGGGCTGTGTCATTAACTTGGGTATCTTAAAAGGCTCTCTGTGTCAAAGCATTTGAGCTTCACCTCGTCCCTGGGGTCCCTGGTTTTCTTGGACTAACTGGGAGTTGTAGCAACAGCCACTATTTACAGGAGAGCACACAGGGATAAATGACAGTGCCTGGAACAGGTCCAGGCAAAGGAGGACTAGGGCAGGGCTTTGCTTAGCTGCCACACTGCAATCTGAGCAATAAGATGAGCTGATAAGATTTCTGTGGGGAGGCTTAGGGGATGCTTATCTTTTTCCTGCAGCTAGACCGAGTCAGGGAATTTGGCATTTTTAGTGCGTGCTTAGTAACAAGCTCTGAATTTGGAGGAGTGGAAAATGTGACTCAATCTAATTATAAACTGGATTTTCAGACGGGCTGGGAAGTTCCTTGTTTTGTCCTGCTCTTACAGGTTGTTGCTCCGAGCATCCAGAGGATGTGACGGTAATGAGAATTCTGTGAAGGAGCAGACCTGAGACTGAGGGATCCGGTCTGCCTTTCCTTGCTGTGCTCTTGAAAGCCAGCTTTCCAGCAATCTTGCTGATGGCAGGAATAAATTGCCAGGGCTGGTTAGCTGTGCGGTGGCAGCACTAAACCCCCAGCACTTGGCATCCCTGCTTTGTGGTATTTTTGCTTCCCTTTGGCCTTTCCCTTACAAGAAGTTGCGCTGAAAGAAGAACCCCACTGAACTTTTTTTTTTTTTAAGCTGTTTGAGGCTTTTCCTGCCCTGCACTCACCCCCCAGCCAAGGGAGAAAACGGGGTGTGGGCAGCCAGTGCTGACCCCAGCCCTGGCGCGGGCGGGCTGCGCCTTCCCGCTCCAACAATAAGGCTAAACAAATCCTTCCAAGCTGCTTGCATGGACTGATGAAAGGAGGATTTCTTGGGACACTCAATGTTTTGTAGTGACCTCCCAGTGAAACAGCTGTTGTGTTCCCTTTGCCCAGGCAGAGTGGGACGCTGAATGGTGTCCTTATAGCCAACACAGAGGCGCATCTGGAGAAGAAGCCGTCATGGCAGCAGTATGCGAGGGTGGCAGGAGCTGGGCGTAGCCGCTCAGCCTGCGCCACTGCGGGGCCATTTTACCGACCCCAAAGGACTCGGTGGGACAAAGCCCAGCTCAGCCCAGCTCGTGGGGAAAGGCAGGCTGTGCCCTCAGCGAAGGAGGGGGGCTGCTTTCTGTGTGTGAATGGCTGGAAAATGCAGATTAGCAGCAAACGTGTAAAACTTCTCAGGTTTTCATGAGCATGTAAAAGCAGAGCAGCTACTTCAAGTAGTTGTGCTGCCTGGTCCTTCAGGGGCTGAAGTTTGAATTTGAAGTTGAGGGTGAGGACTGCTGATGTGGCCTCTGCAAGCCTTGTTCTCCCTTAGCTCAGCTTTCTGAGCTGAAAGGTTTGATTTTTTTGTTTTTTTTAAAAGAACAGCTTCAGTGCATGGAGACATGCAGGAAGAGCTTTTCTGGGCTTTGGCTGGGACCAGCCAAAATGTGGGGTTAGTTCAACCATCCTGGCCTACCTGTGCACAAAGGGAAGCACCAATTACCGGCTGTCCCCATGTAGCTTTCAGTCTCTGAACAGAGGTGGTGAGCTCCTGCTGGTAATGAAGGGGTGAACTCCTGCTTGGGTCACTGAGACTGACGTACTTCTGAGGGCCAGTGAAGTTTCTGTGCTGTTTTTAGACTTTCAGAGGTAGGTGCATCTGCATGAAATGTCCTGGAGCAGCTTCTTTTTGTCCATGAGTTCCCGGGCCTTTTGTCCAAGGCACACAGCAGCTCAGAGGAGCAGTGTCTGCTGAGGACACCCAAACACCCTGGCAGGTATTGCCATCCCTTCTGTGGGGAAGCACTTGTGCTGCAATTCCTCCCTGCTCTCTCTGTCCAGTACATGCAACATTCCTGTCTCCTACCTGAGCTTTCCCATAGTGCTGATGCAGCAACACCATAGCTGTGCCCAGTGAGCAGAAGGCTCCAAGAGATGCACTCTCTCCTTGCACCACTGTTTTCTAGGCCTTATGTTTCTAGGCACGGCCTGTCTAATGTCCTGATTTACAGTTCTGTTGTATTTGAGGAAAGGAGCAGGGTGTAATGTTGGAAGCTCCTTCACACGTCATCTCCTGGATGCACACAGGCCAGCCTTCCTGGCAAGGCTGTCCCTTGGGGCCAAAGACTCACAGCTTCATAGAATCATAGAATATTCTTAGCTGGAAGGGACCCACAAGGACCATCGAGTCCAACTGCTGGCCCTGCTCAGGACAGCCCCAAGAATCACACCGTGTGCCTAAGGGCTTTGTCCAAACTCCTCTTGAACTCTGGTAGACTCTGGCAGCTATTGTGATCTGAGAGTTGCCCAGCTCCTGTCTTGCACCATCACATTCTCTGACCCAGTGCAGCAGCTTCTGCCACCCTGGGATCTGTCTGGGGCCACGGTGCCTGGGCAGCTTGGCCCCTTGTCTGCAGGCACCAGTGCAGCTTGTGTCAGGTAAGAAGAGAATGTTGTGATGGACCCACAGGCATTGCAGTGCCCTCAGTTCCAGCAGCACTGGGGTGGATCTGAAACCGGTGTCTCTGCCCCCATTTGTGTGGGACAAGGCAGCAGGGATCTGCCTGCCTGTGGATCTGGTTTGGGGCTGAGACTGTGTTGCTTCTGCGGCCAACACTGCCCGTGCAGCAGCATTAGCAGGGGGTTAAGATGAAGCTTGGGCTTAGGCAAACAGCTTAGGCTTGACTCTTTCTCTGCAGTTATATTTGCATTTGAATTGCATTTGAATTTCCATTTTCTTCCCCTGCCTGCTGGTTAATTGCTTGCAGAAGCCTGAGCCCCGCAGACTTGGTGTGGCACTGGCTGGGTCAGTCAGCTGGGCACAGCTCAGCTCGCCTTCTGTTCAGGTGGAGAGGGCTCAGCCAGCGTGTTCCTCCTTGCTGTCCATGTGTGTGTGGGTGATGCTGAAGGAGTCTGGCTACAGTAAATTGTCATTGGTAATTATACCCCAGATGAAATCCCTGGCACGGGGTCTGTCTCTCAGCAGCAGCTGGACATGGGGAGGGGAAGGGGCCAGTGGGAGATCTGGCAGAGCTGCAGGACTGTCCATGCTCACTCTGCCCAAAAACAGTCAGGGGCTTTTTAGGGCTGATTTGAAAGGAAAAGAGCCGAGTCCCAGCTGCTGATGCTCACGGGAGGGTCTGGCAGCACAGACAGGGGAGATCCCATCAGATATTTCCAGGGCTGGGAGGATTTCATAGTGCTGTGCCAAAGGGAGACTTGTGGCAGGATCCTACAGTACCTGTGTCCTGGCAAAAGACTCACTGCCTCCTTTTTGGAGGATTCATTGTGAGGAGGAGGAGAACTGAATACCTGGAGGATTAGAGGTCACTCTTGTACACAAGAATGTGGTTTTTGCATGAATTCCCTTCGAGGCAGCAGTTTTGCTCGCTGCTCCTTTGCTTATCTTTGTCTTGTTGGCTACAGGGCTTTAAGATCCAAGTTTAAAAAAAAACAAGTCAAACTGAGCTATCTTCTTTCATGAGCTGACTGCTCTTGGCTGGCCTAAAAATAACAGGCCATGTCTATCTGAAAGGATTTTGTGAACAAGGTCTTCAAAACCCACCAGACCACTGTATGTATTTAAAATCAAAATCATGGCTTATTTTTTAATGGTCTTCAATACACTGCCAGTCTTGCGTAATCTTTAGCTGATAAGCATTGATTTACAATTTTCTCAAATAATTGGAAAACAAAGACAGCCTTTTTTTTTTTTTTTTTTTTTGAGGTTGAGCAACGGAAGAGTTATTTTGAAACCAGACCCCTTGGGGGAAATAGCAGGGCTTAAGGCTGATACTTACTGCATACATAGAAAACTGGGAAACTTTTAACATGAAAAGCAGAGATCCCAAATCATTAACTCTGTGTAGGTTTAACAAATACCCTTTGAAGCAATATTTGAAGGAAACATTGCTAGAACAGAGTCCAGGACTCCCTGCTCCCAGTTTTGCACCAACACAAACACAGCAGTGATTATAACCAGGACAGACCCACACCAAGGGCTCTGCTGGTCAGTGTTTGTTTAGGAACAAGTATTTTTATCCAGCCTGATAACAGCTTTGATTATCTACTCTGCTCTTTCTGGGCTCTTCCTTTGCCTCTTGAACATGGATGAATTCTGCTGCCAGGGCAGTAGTTGTGTTTAAAGCAGAGCCAAGGCATCAAATACTTGTGACTTGTTGCCTTCCCGAAGATTTCCCAGGGGAGGCACAGGCATCTTTATGGACTTCATAGGCATAATCCACATAAACTTGATTTTCTTAATCACCTCTTGCAGAGCCCTTAGAAACAGTCCACATGTCCTCACAGGCTGAATACAACTGAACTATCTCAGCTCTTTTTAAATCAAGTTTAGGTGGGTTTATAAATGTTTCGCAACTGTCGCATCCCTGCTAGAACAAGTCGTCCCAGTCGGTGATTGCCTGGCCTGTTTTTGTTTTTCAGGAGAGCCTAGTTTTTTGGTGTGAATCTGTCTGGCTTCAGCTTCATTTTCTAGCATGGCCCTAAATGTAAACTGCAGGTTAAAAATGGTTTTCCAAGCAGGAATACTCAGACTGGCCTATGCCTTCCTCGCTGTCTTTTCTGCGTGTGGGGTCGGCCATCTCTCTGAATTGAGTTTGGTTGTCAAATGTAGGAACAAACATGACTGAAGGGAGAATCATCTTGTGACAGGAGATTAGGTAAAGTAATGCTGCTTGTACAGTCGCCTCCTCAAGTCATGCACCGTGCCCAGGGAAGGGGGAGCACCAGAGAACCCCAGCTCCCAGGAAAGCTGTATGGAGTGTGTGATCCTGTAATTAAGGGCTTTTGCAGAGTGTACAGAAGGGGAAGGTTTGTTCCAAATGTAGCCTAAAATTACACATTCAGAGTGAATTTAACCCCTCGCTATTAAAGTTTTTATTCTTGATTGTGTAAGCCTCGATGATGCTGTGGCTTTGTCCTGGCTCCCCACGTTTCTGTTCCTGATGTGTGCCCAGCCCAGCCTTCCCTCCTCTGCAGTGGGCAGGTTAGCGGCTAATTTTGGCACAAGAGGACAAAGAGTGGCAGCATCCAGCTCCTGCCACTGTAAATGCTGGATTGCACCGGGCACTGTCCTGGCATCTCAGTTTTTAGAGGGTACGATGAAATGACACTTTTTTAAAGGAACATAAGGGCAGGTCAGTCCTTCTTGTGGCTGGGCAGGAGCAGACCCTGCCTTTGTTCTCTCTTGGCAGAAGAGTTGCCCAGGAAGGACAATTCGGTCCTTTGTTCCTGCAGGAGGGAGGCTCCCTGTGCCGGGCTCAGGTGAAGGGCTGCCTTTCCTTGGGGATGGCTGGGGTAAAAGCAGCTCCTTGAGATGGAGGGGAAGCACACGCAACCACAGCCCTGCCAAGCCCCCCTGCTCTCTGCCAGACAGGTGGGCACACAGCAAGGCCCAGTGGAAGGATGTTCATGTCTCAGTGCCTCAGTCCAGGTGGGGTATATTGGGGGTGTGTGGCCCCTGAGACAGCTTCCTCCAGCTGTTTTAAGCAGGAATGTGAATTCCTTGCTCTGGGATGTTGCTGATGAGGAGTTAACTAAAGCTGTGCTAACAGCTTTAAACTCTGCTCTGTAAACTGTACCCGGCATGTGTCTCATGATGTGCTCTCCAGCTTGTCCAGGCTGGCTGAAAGCGGGGCTGATCCTTCACAGAGGAGAGGAATGAGGGTGTTACCTGTGTGATCGTGGCTCTTGAACAAAAGCTTTCTTGTGTTGCTTTTGCCAAAAGACTTTCAGGTCCTACGTTATCCTTGCAGAGCTGCACATCCAGACCCTTCGGTGTGCTGAAACCCTCACCGTGAGCCCCCAGGGTGCTGCCTGAATCCTGCCTGCAGCCAGGGAGTGGGAGAGGCACCCAGGACTCGTGATCTGCCCAGCCCTACGGCACTGGGCATCACTCCTTGTCCGTCCCAGGGGCTTTCCCCAGCAGGACCTGTGGTCTGGCGAGTCCAGCCCTGGCTCTGCACTCACTGCGGGACCCAGGAGCACTCCTGCCAGGCAGGTTTCCTTGTGACGTTCCTCACCCAGCTTTGCATTTGGGTAAATTATGAAATATGTATGAGCCTTAGGGAGCTGCAGAGAACTAAAGCATTCTTTCAGGAGGAGAGCTGGAGCATGGCTCTGTGTTGGACTGCAGCAAGCCCAGAGCCTCAAACCAGGCAGCTGAACGTGTCTCCATAGGCCACAAAGCATCCTCTTTCCTCTGAGTGTCGGGGGGAGATGCCTTATGGGGTTCTGGAAAGCCCAACCAGGGCACTTGCCAAAATGCCTTCAATCCTGGGAGGTTACAAAGCTCAGGTTACTCACTCTGGAGTACCTACAGCCCCGGGAAATGTCACAGCCCACCAAGCTGGCAGCGTCACCCCTTCCGCTGCGCAGCCCGAGCGGCTCTGCTGCGCCTCGTGATTGGCAACTGGCTGTAGGGCAGGCAGACCAATGTCAGCTGCTGGGAGCTGGGGGGTTTGAGGTTTTGTGCCCACCTTCAGCTACAACCCAGGGCAGGAAGGGGAGTCCCCTGGGGCAGGGGAGAGTTAAAAAAAAAAGCCAAGTGTTGCCATTGACCTAAAAGAGGTAGTATATAGTGCGTTGAAGTTCTGAGGTGCCTGTGCTCTGACACAAAACCTTCCCTTGCAGGAGGAGGTTATATGAAAGTGAAATCCTTCATTTAAAACTGAGCCTGAGACTAAAGCGGGGCTGAGCCACAGTTTGCCAGCCTCCAGCCCCTCCAGTTCAGCCTGGCTGCTGGGGACAGCAGGAAGAAGCTGAAAGTTAGCGAAGAAAACATATGTTCTGCTGAGCTGCTGCAGCAATGGGCTTGCAGGGTGTAATGGAGTGAGGAAAGGAGGAAGATGGCAGGGCTGGGAGAGGAAGGAGTGGGAAGAGGGCATTGTTGGATCATCTCAGCTGTATGGCATAACTTCACCCTCTGTTTGTAACTGTCCCCATGACGTAAACTCCCCGTCTACCCTTGGAGAAAATGAACCACTTGTGTGGTAGTTGCACAATAAGGCAAAGGGTCCTTGTGGAACTTTATGACCTTCCATGGCTCCTTAAGCCTTTGAGACCAGTGCACCCTGCAGAGCTCATCCTTGCCACCGTGCGGAGAAGGCAGCGTGGACCACCATACTCTGGCCAGGGTGCTTCTTCTCCAGTTGTTACACTTCTTTAATCCTTTATTTTAAGTATTATTGCTGCTAGAACCTATCCTAATGCTGTACTTCTAAAAACATCTCTTTTTTTGTTTGGTAGATCTCCGAAGCTGGGAAGGACTCCCTGCCTTCTTGGTTGCACTGGAACGCAGAGAGCAGGTCCCTGGAAGGGCTGCCCCTTGACACGGACAAGGGTGTCCACTACATCTCGGTGACCACGCTGCAGCACTTCCCAAACGGGAGCTACGTGCCACAGACCACAAATGTCTTCTCCATTGAGGTGCACCAAGAAGACCACAACGAGCCTCAGTCGGTGCGAGTGGCCGTCCAAGACACGGGTGACGCAGCGCCGTTCGTGTGCGGCTCGGAAGAGCCGGTCACCATCCTGACTGTCATTTTGGATGCCGACTTGACAAAAATGACACCAAAGCAGAGGATTGAACTCTTAAACAGAATGAGAAGCTTCTCAGAGGTGGAACTTCATAACATGAAGTTGGTTCCTGTTGTAAATAACAGACTCTTTGACATGTCGGCCTTCATGGCTGGACCGGGAAATGCAAAGAAGGTGGTGGAAAACGGGGCCTTACTCTCATGGAAACTGGGATGTTCTCTGAGCCAAAACAGTGTCCCCAACATCAGCAAGGTGGAGGCTCCAGCTAAGGAAGGAACCATGTCTGCCCGCCTTGGGTACCCTGTTGTTGGCTGGCACATTGCTAACAAGAAACCTCACCTCCCAAAGAGGATGCGGCGGCAGATCAATGCCACCCCTACGCCTTTGACTGCCATCGGGCCGCCCACCACTGCCGCACAAGAACCACCCACCAGGATCGTCCCAACCCCGACGTCGCCCGCCATCGCGCCTCCCACGGAGACGACAGCACCCCCAGTCCGGGAGCCCATTCCCCTGCCGAGGAAACCCACGGTCACCATCAGAACCAGGGGCCCCATCGTTCAGACACCCACGCTGGGACCGATCCAGCCAACCAGGGTAGCAGAAGGCACGGGCACGGCCTCCGTCCCGATTCGCCCCACAATGCCCGGGTATGTAGAGCCCACGGCGGTGATCACGCCACCCTCAACTACCACCAAGAAGCCAAGAGTCTCCACTCTGAAGCCGGGCACGCCGTCCACGACGGATTCCTCCACGGCGATAACACGAAGGCCTACTCGAAGGCCCAAAACTCCCCGTCCAACAAAGCCTCCTGGCACAACCAGATCCCCCATCTCCAAGCTGACAACAGCCTCCCCACCGTCTCGCGTGCGCACCACAGCGAGCGGGCTCCCCCGGCCCTGGGAGCCAAACGAGCCACCCAAGCTGACGAACCACATCGACAGGGTCGACGCGTGGGAGGGAACTTACTTCGAGGTTAAGATCCCGTCAGATACCTTCTACGACAAGGAGGACACCACCACTGACAAGCTGCAGCTGACCTTGAAGCTGAAGGAGCAGCAGATGATCGAGGAGAACTCGTGGGTGCAGTTCAACAGCACCAGCCAGCTCATGTACGGCATGCCGGACCGCAAGCACATCGGGAAGCACGAGTACTTCATGTACGCCACTGACAAGGGTGGGCTTTTCGCCGTGGATGCTTTCGAAATCCATGTCCACAAACGCCCGCACGGGGACAAGTCTCCGGTGAAGTTCAAGGCCAGGCTGGATGGGGACCACAATGCGGTGGTGAATGACATTCATAAGAAGATCATGCTGGTGAAGAAGCTGGCTCTGGCATTCGGTGACAGGAACAGCAGCACCATTACGGTGCAGGACATTGCCAAAGGCTCCATTGTGGTGGAGTGGACTAACAACACGCTGCCCCTGGAGCCCTGCCCTCGGGAGCAGATCCGGACTTTGAGCAAAAAAATTGCGGATGACTCTGGCAGGCCGAGCCCAGCTTTCTCCAACGTCCTGCAGCCCGAGTTCAAGCCCCTGAACGTGTCAGTGGTCGGCTCTGGCAGCTGCAGGAACATCCAGTTTGTCCCCGTGACCAAGGACGGCAGGGTGATCTCGGAGGCGACGCCAACAGTGGTGGCAGGCAAAGACCCCGAGAAGAGCAGCGAGGACGATGTGTACCTGCACACCGTCATCCCTGCCGTGGTGGTGGCCGCCATCCTCCTCGTGGCCGGCATCATCGCCATGATCTGCTACCGCAAGAAGAGGAAAGGGAAGCTGACCATCGAAGACCAGGCCACCTTCATAAAGAAAGGCGTGCCCATCATCTTCGCTGACGAGCTGGACGACTCCAAGCCTCCACCGTCCTCCAGCATGCCCCTCATCCTCCAGGAGGAGAAAGCCCCGCTACCCCCGCCAGAGTACCCCAACCAGAGCATGCCGGAGACCACGCCGCTCAACCAGGACACCATCGGGGAGTACACGCCGCTGCGGGACGAGGACCCCAACGCGCCACCCTACCAGCCTCCCCCGCCCTTCACCGCTCCCATGGAGGGGAAAGGCTCCCGCCCGAAGAACATGACCCCGTACAGGTCCCCACCACCCTACGTCCCCCCTTAACGAACGGGAGGCCCTCGGGGGAGAAGGGGCCTCCAGCTCCACACCGGTGCTGTCTGTGGGCCGGCAGCCCCCTCGCCAGCCGGGAACACAAAACCCCAGCCCGCTCCCCAGCAGGCTCTCCCTGGCTGCGCCCGCCGCACCGGAGCGCTCGCGGGACTCGGGGGGACACTTGTTTTATTTTTGCCTAACAAGCTTTGGTTTTATTTTATTCATAGAAAAAATATTCTCGGCTCAAATGACGCCTTCCCGGTGGCTGGGCTTCGGCCGGGGCCGGGGCGGCGGGCAGGGAGGGGGGTCGGGATGGGTCGGGCCGGGTCGGGAGGAGCAGGCAGCACTGGGGTAGCACTCTGGGTCTCCGCTGTTTGCCTTTAACACTAACTGTACTGTTTTTTCTATTCACGTGTGTCTAGCTACAGGACGTAACATGAAAGGTAGCCTAAAAATAATTAAATTCAAGGGACTTTCTGAAGTTGATGGTTTAAGTTTTTACATTTAATCTGCTGTTTACCTAAACTGGGAGGTGTAGATTTTGGGGAGGGGGAGAGCAGTGCTGTGCTGCAGGCAAGCTCAGCACTGGTTTAGGGGAGGGCTCTTGAGAACAGCAAGCCTCCTCTTCCTCCTCTTCGGGAGACCAGCTTCTTGGTTCAGGAATTGATTCTTTTATCATTTTTATTTTATTTTTAATCAAAGAAATCCTATTTTTCTCACGGATCATAAAATAGTCATCAGTTGGGTCACCCTGGCTTGGGGTGCCCGTGGCTGAGCACCGGGTGCAGCGCTGTGCTGGGGATGCTCACGGGAGGGTGAGCAGAGCCCTGTGCCACCACAACTTCTCTGCTTCCCAGCGAATCCTAGGGTTGGGGGGAGTTCTTTTTTAAGTAAAACCCCATCCTTGAAGTGGTTTTGGCGACAGTGGGGTGTGTTCTCCATCCCGGCTGCTCCTTGGGAGCGGTGCAGGAACGGCCTCGCTGGCCCCATGCCAGCACTCTGGCCCGGACACTGTTGGAAAAAAATTAAAAAGTTTAAAAAAATTTAAAAAAAAAAAAAAAAAAAAGGAAAAAAAATTAAAGCGCCAGAAATAGTTAATAGTAAAAGAAAAAAAAAGAAATCAGTGCACTCGCAAATCTAATTTTTTACTAAATTTTTGATACAGCCTCCGATTGTTTTATTAAAGAAAAAAAGACTTACAAACAGGTGTGCGGCTGCCAGCAGTTTGTACGGGCTCAGCCCCCTCGGGCCGGCCCCTGGGGGACCCGCCACGGTACCGGTACTTCCCCATCCCCTCAGCTCCGCGCCCCGGCATCCCCAGCCGGGATTTGGCCGTGTGCGCCCCAAGTGACCCCGCACACCAGGGCCGGACCCGCCGCCTCCCTCTCTCCCTCCCTTCCTCCCTCCGGGGCGGCGCTGCCCGTGCGCCGGGGTGGCCCTGGGAGGGGACCGGGGGGTGCTCACTCCCCTCCTCTGGTCTCGGCGCCGCGGGGGTGACAAACCAACCCGCACGGGGATGCCGGTGCCGGTACCGGTCCGGGGGAGATGCGGGGGGTGGTCCCGGGGCGGGAGGGGATGCCCGGAGTGAGCGCGGCCCCGGCACCGCCCCCCGCCCCGGGACAGCGGCGGGGCGGGGGCGCCCCCTGCCGGTGCCCGCGCGCCGTGACGGCCCGGCCCGGCCCCGCCCCGGAGCGGCGCCGCCATGTCGGGAGCGGCGGGGCCGGGTCCGCCCGCCGGGCCGGGCCTCTCCCCGCTGCCCTGCGCCCCCCGCCCCGCCACCCCGCTGCAGCTGGCCGGGGGGGCCGAGCCCGCACGGCCCGGCGTCGCCGTCATCGACCTCCGCTTCCCCCACGGCGCTGCCGCCGACGTGAGTGCGGCCGCGCCCGCGGCGGTTACCGGCGGGGGAGGCACCGGGCTGGTACCGGGGGATGACAGCGGGGATGCCGGGGGCGTTACCGGGGTGGCGGGTACCGGAGTAGACCCGGGGGGCGGCAGGGGCGATGCTGGGAGTGGTACAAGGGCGATGGAGTCCGGGGGTCGGGTGTGGTGGTGGTCTCGGGGCGGGATAGGGGATGCCAGGGGCGGCAGCGGTGGCGGAGGAAGGGGGGGGATGCCGGGGACGGTGTGGGGGGGATGCCAGGGGCCGTCCCGGGGCCAGGGGGATGCCAGGGGCGGTCCCGGGGCCGGGGGGATGCCCGTGCTGCGGTACCACCCGCACCGATGGTGGGCGGGATGCTGGGCGTGTTCTGGATCCCGGTATGGCGGGGAGTGGTAGCGGTGCCCGTCCCAGGAGTGGGGGACATGCTGGTGCGGGTGGCAAAACGAGGATGTGCCAGTGCCGATATGGGGGGGGGACGCCGGTCCCGGTATAGAGAGCTGCTGGTGCCGGTGTGGGGGTGGTGTCAGTGCAGGTGAAGTATGGGGTGTGGCAGTGCTGGTATGGGGGGGCAGGGGGGTTGCCGGTGCCCGGGTCAGTGGTGAGGGTATGCCGGTCCTGGTCCCGGAATGGGAAGAGTGCCCGTCCTGGTATGGGTGTGCCGGTGCGGGGCTGAGGCCGCCGGTCCCGCAGGTGCAGGAGATCGTCTTCAGGAACTTCTACACGGCATTCCTGAGCGTGCGGGTGCAGCGGCCCGGCCCCGGTGGGTCCCGGCGCTGGGTGACATGCCTGCGGGACCTGTGCCTGATGCCCTGCCCACACACCGAGGAAGGCTCCCAGGACTACTTCTGCCTCCGCCGGCAGCAGGTCAGCCTGGACCAACTGTGCCCTTGGCATCACCCTCCCCTCTGAGGATCACCCCTCTTCACCCACGCCCCAGGTCCTGCAGGCCTGGTGCTGATGCCCCACCAACCACCACGGCCACAGAAGGGTGGCAGATCCTGCGGTGCCATCCTGCCCCTGCCAGCCCCACTCAGCAGAGAGGGGTCCCTGT
Source organism: Empidonax traillii (assembly GCF_003031625.1). Taxonomy (NCBI): domain Eukaryota; kingdom Metazoa; phylum Chordata; class Aves; order Passeriformes; family Tyrannidae; genus Empidonax; species Empidonax traillii. The sequence continues at coordinate 1,584,600 of NW_020955380.1, forward strand.
GCCCACTCAGCCCAGACAGCCACTACAGGGTGATGCTTCCCTCGGCCTCCTTCTGTCTGGGGAGGGTTTGAGGTTTTCTTGGCGGATACCCCAAAAGCTGCCCCTGATCAGCACTAGCCCCTGTGGTGATACTGGGCCTTGTCCCACAGATGCTGTGTGATGTGGACCAGGTGACAGCCATGCGGTTCATCCTGCGACAGCCCTCCCCGGTCTGGCTCCACTTCACCATCGAGGAGCTGCAGATTTTTCCCCCTGGACAGAAGGTGAGCAGGTGCTGGTGCTGTCCCACTGCCAGGCGTGGGCAGGGGGCCAGGACAAGTCTGGCATTGCTCCCCACAGCTCCAGGGAGCACACACAGGAGTGTGGGTCCAAGTCCTCATTCTTCACTGGGGCACTTGGGTCCCCTTGTTCTCCAAGGGTGCTGGGGAAGGTACTGCTCCAGCCAACCCCATCACTTCCCTGTCAGAGGTGGATGTTTGAGCAGCAGGATGGAGCTGGAGGCTGCTGCAACAAGTTACAGGCTGCAAACATCCACTCCGGTGTTCCAAACACAGAATTCCCTTTGGTGATGGAAAAGCGACACTACATCCATAGCGATATCACTACGGGTGGGCTCCAAACCCCAGCACACTGCACGGTGTGAGGGATGAAGGTGGGATTGAGGATACCTTTGTGTGACCCTCGGGATCTGTTTCAGAGCCCCCAGAAGGATTTCCCCTCCTGGCTCTCCCAGCTGACCCCTCCGGAGCAGCCAGCCAGCCTGCACGGGGTGAGTGATCCCTGCTGAAGTACGCGGGGGAAGGAGAGACCTGTGTGGGGTGCAGACTGGGAGCATCCCTCAGGGGGCTGCCAGCCCCATCCCTGCCCTGTCAGCTCCAGGCTCCCACCTGGAATAGCTGTGGAGCCCTGAAATAACCCAGCTTGTGCTGGAAGCAGTTTGCAGTGTTCAGAAGAAAAATATCTCCATGGGGATGATGTGTGATTTGAGGTGATGATTAAGTGCCTGCCCTCTAGTTCTGGGGACAGGAATGTCCCCAAGGGAGTAGTGGCTCAGCCGGCAGGTGGGGCATGTGGGGATGGGGACAGGGACATCCCTGTGAGAGCATCACTCTCCCTGGGTGTGCAGCATCACTCTGGTGGGACACGGGAGGATGGGGACAGGAGCTCCCCAAGGACTGGTGGGTGCTCAGTATTGCTCACCCAGCAGGTGGGAAGTGTGGGGACAAGGACAGAAACATCTCTGTGGGACCAGTGGGTGCACAGCATGGCTCAGCCAGCAGGTGGGATGAATGGGGACAGGGATGTCCTTGTGACAGCCGTGGGTGCACAGCATCGCTCAGTAGTGGGTGGGATGTGTGGGGACAGGGCGGCCTGGCTGGTCCCCGGTGCTTTGCAGAGGGTATGCCCTGAGGAGCACGTGTCCCAGTGGGGACAGAACGGGGGCAGAGGGAGGTCACAGCCACGGCACGTGTTTATAGCTTGCCAACCACATCTGCCTGGCCTGTGACCTTCAGTGGGCAAAGTCCAGGCAGAGCAGGGCTGAGATAGGGGCTGGCTCGCCCATGGGAACGTGCTGAATCAGCTGGAGGTGCTACCTGCTGGAGGGTGGCACAGCACCGAGACCAGCCAGGGCAGTTCTGCCACCTGGCTTCGATGCTATGGTGCTCATACTGCACCAGCAGTGAGGCTGCTGCTGGCCCCAGCAGGTCTGGGAGCCCTGGTCCCTACCCAGCTGTGTGACAGTTTGGGGAGAGCACCCCAAATTGCTTGGAACATGTTACCCCTGGCAAGGAAAGTGCAGGGGAGATGCCAGGGATTGCTTTGGGCTTAGCTATTCCCAGCATCACCACAAGGCATCCATCAGCCTGGTGCCACAGAGCTGTGCCCCAGCCGGGGGAGCTGCTGCTGAGCCTGCCAGTCCCACATGGCTGAAGGTCCCCAGGGTGAACCAGCACCTGGGGCCAGGTTTCTGCACTGCACAGGGAGGATGTTGGGAAACTGGACTGTGTGATTAGGTTTTTAATCATTAGCCAATGATTGGCTTTCTGTCCTCATCCTGGCCACCTGCCAGCAGGTGGGCTGTGTCAGCACCACAGCACCAGGGATCAGGGTCACCCACTTCCCCAGCTGCTTGTTTTCCTAGAGAGGGGAGCCCTGCTCACCCCATATTGGGAAACCACCGGCAGGTCGGGAGCATGGACTATAGTGCCCAGCTCCCTGGGGAGCACAGCCATACAGCCACACCACTGCCCAAACCTAGGGTGACCCAGCCCATCCAGGCCATCCCCTCTCCACAGCATTGTGACCACTTCTTTCCAGGAGCTCCCCGACCCAGAGAAGGTGTCAACAGAGGTCCAGCAAATGTGGGTGCTGACAGAGGTGATCCGGGCTCGCCAGGCAGCCGCCCGCATCGGGCGCTTTGACGTGAGTCCCCCACCCTGCTCACGGGGACCCCGGCCTTGCTGCATGGCCAGGGAGCCCTCCTGGAGGGGCTGCTCCCAGTCGGATGGGGTTGGGGTGTCCCAGCAGTGACTGTGCTGTGCAGACAACGAGCCCCTCTTTTTCCCAGGTGGATGGCTGCTACGATGTCAACCTGCTTTCCTACACCTGATCCCGCCGGTGCCGGTGCTGGTGCCGGCTGGAGGGAAGTGCCCCATCCGTGCTCCCGGGGCCCAAGTGGACTCCTGTGTTCCCGCCTTGGCCATCGACCCCGCGGCCCCAGGGGGGTCCCAAGCCCTCCCTGTGACCATTCCCCGACTCCCCCTGCGCTGTCTGCCAGTGAGGAGCAGCGCTACCACTCCAGAGCCCCCTGTGAGCCTCTCCCGGGAATATCCCACGGGCAGAGCCCGGACCCCACCCCGCGCTGCAAGGGGGTGCGGGGGGACCGAGGGGTGCGGGGGTGCTGGGTGGCATCTCGGTCACCACTAAAAGCTGCTACGTTGGCCCTGCCTGTGCCCGCCTGTCTCTGGGGGATGGGGGTGGCCGTGCCCGGCGGCCCCGGGGAGGCGGTGCCGGGGGCGGGCCGGGCCGGGGGCGGGGGCCAGGGCCGGGGCCGGGCGGACTCCATGTCCCAAGCGCCCCGGGGCCGGTCCGAGCCGTGCCGGGAGGGAGGAGGAAGAGGAAGATGCTGCGGGCGGGCTGCCGCGCCGCGCTGCCCCGCCGGCCCTCGGGCTCGGCGCCGCGGAGAGGGGCCGGGGGGAGCGGAGCGGAGGGGCTGAAGCAGACGCCGCTGGATGCCTTGCACCGGGCCCGCGGCGGGCGGATGGTGCCGTTCGCCGGCTGGAGCCTCCCGCTGCAGTACGAGCAGGGCCACCTCCAGTCACACCTGCACACCCGCCGGCACTGCTCCCTCTTCGATGTTACCCACATGCTGCAGGTAGCGGGGGCGGAGTGGGGGGGCTGGGACAGGGGGTGGTTCCCGCACCGCTTCACACCCCCCACGGCCCCTTCCAGACCCGGGTGTACGGCCGGGACCGCGTCAGGTTCATGGAGAGCCTGGTGGTGGGGGACATCGCCGAGCTGAAGCCCGGACAGGTACGGGGCACCGGGAGGGCACTGGGCATCCACTGGGGTCAGAGGTCCCCGGGATGCCCTGGGAGGGACCACGCAGCCTGCCCATACTCCCAAGGGCCGCATCCCGCAGGGCACGCTGACGCTGCTCACCAACGAGAAGGGCGGCATCACGGACGACCTCATAGTCACCAACACGTCGGAAGATCACCTGTATGTGGTGTCCAATGCCGGCTGTGCTGACAAGGACTTGGCCATCTTCAGGGTACGGGGCTGCCCGAGCCCCACGGGCAGTGGGGACACATGATGGGAATGAGTCTGGGCACCTTTTGGTGACAGCCTGGCTGTGCAGGGTGAGGTGGCCGTGGCCTGGCTGGCCCCCGTGCTAGCAGCCCACTGTCACCTTGGCAGGAGAGAGCAGAGGAGCTGCAGGCCACTGGCAGTGATGTCCACCTGGAGGTGTCAGACAACGCGCTGCTGGCTCTGCAAGGTAGCAGGGGCCCCACATGGGCCTGCCCTCCTCTGGGTCCTTGCCCAATGGATGTCAGTGCCCTCCCCACATTCCCCCCCTTCCCCGGGCACTGCCGTCTCCCAGCCACCACCCTCCCCAGGTCCCTCCATGGCGCGGGTGCTACAGGCGGGGCTGTCAGATGACCTGGCCAAGCTCTCCTTCATGAATAGCATCTCCACGACTGTCTTTGGCGTGCCAGGCTGCCGGATCACGCGCTGCGGCTACACCGGCGAGGATGGCGTGGAGGTACCCTAGGATCTGTGCCAGCACCCCTACCACGGTACTGAGGGAGGGGAAGGTCATGCCCCACTGACCCTGCCCGTGTGCCCCTGCAGATCTCGGTGCCCGCAGGACAGGCAGTGGAGCTGGCCGAGCGGCTGCTGGATGTCCCCAACGTGTGGCTGGCAGGGCTGGCAGCCAGGGACAGCCTGCGCCTGGAGGCCGGGCTCTGCCTCTATGGCAATGATATCGATGAGACCGTCACCCCTGCTGAGGCTGGGCTGATGTGGACCTTAGGTAGGTTGGGACCACATACACCTCCTCCTCTGGTTGGGCAGAATGGCAAGGTGTTCCCAATGGGAGTACAAGGGGACCAGGCAGGCATCACCAACCCTCACCCATCTCTGCCCCACAGGGAAGCGCCGGCGTGCAGCCATGGACTTCCCTGGTGCTGCCGTCATCATGGCACAAGCGAAGGAGAAGCCGAGGCGCAAGCGCGTGGGGCTGACATCGGTGGGACCCCCCATCCGGCCCCACATGGCCATCCTGGGCCCTGAGGGCAGGCCTGTGGGTAGGTGGGGGCAGTGGGGCTGGGGTGGGCACAGCCCCAAACTGTGGCCATGGCAGGGGAGGGTGGTGCTGCCAGACCCGGCGCAACTCCCCCTGTCCTCACGTCCCAGGCACAGTGACCAGTGGCTGCCCCTCGCCCTCCCTGGGCAAGAACATCGCCATGGGCTACGTGGAGGCAGTGCACAGCCGGGCGGGCACCCAGCTCACCGTTGAGGTGCGGAAGAAGCAGCACCCAGCCCTCGTCACCAAGATGCCCTTTGTGCCCACCCAGTACTACATGGTCAAGTGAGGCCAGTGCCCACCATGGGCACGGTGCCCCAGCCCCAATAAATGCCCTGTCCCATTCTCCTGGCATCCTCTACAGTGACAGTGGTGGTGCCAAAGCAAGGGGCAGTGGGTGGGCACAGCACTTTAATGGTGTGGGCAGTGCCCAGCTGGTGGTCCTGGCACTCCTCACTCCCGGTGCGTCTTCGTGGGCTCCGCTGCTGGGCCATCCCTGCAAGACAGGGGCAGCGTGAGAGGGGCGGGGGAAGCACCCTAGAATGGTACCCCAGCACTGGGGCAGGCACCTGCCTGTCTGTGTAGGGCAGGCAGTGCTGGGAAGGCACGGAGGCTTACTGGTCTGGGGTGCAGCTGGGGGGATGCTCACTGGGGAGCACTGGTCTGCCTAGGGGCACAGCTGGGGAGGGCTCTCACTGGGGAACACTGGTCTAGGGGCAGAGCTGGGTGGGGGCACTGATCTGGAGGTACAGCTTGGGAAGGTGTTGACTGGGGGGCACTGAGCCGGGCCGTGCTGGGCAGGGGGGCTCTCACTGGGCTGTACTGGTGAAAGGGTGCAGTCGGGAGAGCAAGCGTTCATTGGGGGGCACAGGGCGTTGCTCAGAGGGCGCTGGCCGGGCGCGGCGGGGCTCGCAGCGTGGAGGGGGCCGGACCGGGGCCGCGGTGGGTGAGCGGTTTCGGGCCCGGTAGCGGTCGGGACTCACCGGGGCGGGCAGTGCCGCTCGGCGGCGCCGTTCCGTCCGGCCGGGCCGGCGGGGGACAGCGAGTGTGCGCGGGGCCGGGCGGGCGCGGGCCCGGAGGCGGTGCCGGTGCCAGGAGAGCGACGGGCGGAGGGGCCGGTGCGGTAGCAGAGCGCGGCCACCGCCCCGCCGTAGGCGCGCCAGGCCAGGCGGACGCCCAGCAGGCTGAGGCCCAGCCAGAGCAGCAGCAGCTGGCACAGCGCGGCCCGCACGTCCTGCGCCGCCCACTCGGCCGCCAGCTCCCGGCCTAGCGCCGCCAGCGCCCGCCACGGCGGCTGCCAGCCCGCCGCCACCGCCGCCATGGCCGCGGGAACGGGGCAGGCGGCGCTCCGGGGGCGGGGCTAACGGAGAGGGCGGGGCTAACGGAGGGGGCGGGGCTGTTCGGAGGCGGAGCCACCGCCGCCATGGCCGCGGGAACAGGGCGGGCGGGGCTTCGAGGGGCGGGACCATCGTAGAGGGCGTGGCCTCAACAGCCTCTCCCTTGTCAGGGCAGGGGGCGTGGCCTCCGGGATGATGCTCGACGGGGCGGGGCGGGGCCGCCATGGCGGGAAGCGGCGGGGAGGCGCGGTACTCGCGGCAGCTGTGAGTGCGGGGATGGCACCGGCACGGCACCGGGACAGGGGCAGGGGCAGGGGCGGGGCGGGGCGCCCCCAGGCCCCGCTTACGGCTCCCGCTGACACCCCCCCGCCGCTGCCCGCAGGTACGTGCTGGGCGGCGGTGCACGGCGGCTGCCCGGTGCGGCCGTGCTGGTGTCGGGGCTCCGCGGGACCGGAGCGCAGGTGGCGGCAGCGCTGGTGCTGTCGGGGACGGGGCGCGTCGTCCTGCACGATCGCGGCGCCGCCTGCGCCGCCGACCTCTCCCACCAGGTACCGGCGGGACCGGGCTGAGCCGGGCGGGGCTCCCGATAACGGGTACACGTGTGAGTTCACTGGGACAGGTACAGGCACAGGTGAGAGTCCCCTAGCAGGTATACGAGGGGGAATACCGGAAGCAGGTACGGGTATGGGTGAGGAGCCTGGTAACAGAGGTCCCACCTATGTGTCCTGGTATGGGTAGAGGTCCTAGTAATTGATACAGGTATGGATGAGGGTCCCTGTAACATGTATGGATATAGACAGGGATCCTGATTATGGGTACAGACCCAGGTGGGGGTCCCAGTACTGGGTACAAGTATGGATGGGGATCCCCACAATGGGTACAGACAGGGTTCCCAGTAATGGGCATGGGTTTGGATGGAGACCCAATGACATACAGGTGCAGAGCTGGTGGGGATCCTAGTACCAGGTGCAGGTGTGGATTGAGGTCACAGTAATGGGTGCAGATGCAGACGGGGGATCCCTGTTGCAGGTATGAGTACAGGGTGAGGGGACTCTCAATAACAAGTACAGGATGGGAGTCCTGGTAAGGCTCAGGATGCCCTCATTGTCACAGGTAGGGTCCTTAGCAGAGGCCCCCTCACCAGTACAGACAGGGCCCCATGAAGCACCCCACTGTGGTGAGCTGCACCCCATAACTACAGGGTGCCCCACCATATGGCCACTCTGCAGTTCCTCCTGGAGCAGAGCAATGTGGGCCAGAACCGTGCTGAGGCATCCTGCCGAGTCCTGGCTGAGCTGAACCCTGGTGTGGTGGTGGAGGCTTATACTGGGGAGCTGTTGGAGGCCTTCCTCACCTCCTTCCAGGTGAGCCTGTCCCCCCATGCCCTGGGTCCCCCTGAGATGGTGACATCCACTGATAGTCCTGGCGCAGGTGGTGGTGCTGACTGAGTCACCGCTGGAGGAGCAGCTCCGCATTGGGGACTTCTGCCACGCTCAGGGCATCTGCTTCATTGTGGCCAATGCCAAGGGGCTGGCAGGGTAAGGGGTCTGTGCCCTGGGGCCCTGCCACTGGCTCCAAGTCACCTTATCCCCAGAGCCCCCAACCCTGTGCTGCAGTCAGCATCCTGCTGGCAGGGCTGCCTAGCCCAGGCATGATCTGGCAGTGCAGGGGCAGCTTGGCAAGGCAGCTTCTCCAGCAAAGCCCCATTGGTCCTCTCCAGGCAGCTGTTCTGTGACTTTGGGGAGCACTTTGTCATTGATGACCCGGCAGAAGGGGACCCGGTGTGTGCCACCGTGCAGCACATCTCCCAGGTAGAATGGAGGGCAGCCCCGCTGAGTCCCCCAAAATGCTGCTGCCCCTCTGCTGGCTCTATGCCACCCTAGACCAGTTCCCCACCCTCATGTCCCTTCCCCTCCTCAGGGCAACCCAGGAGTGGTGACATGTGTGGGGACAGAGGATGGCCATGGCCACCCGTTCTGCGACGGTGACCTGGTGACATTTTCTGGCGTGGAGGGGATGACAGAGCTGAACGGCCGGGAGCCTGTCCCCGTGCATGTGCTGGGTGAGACCCCCAGGGGGTCCTGGCTGCCCTGGCTCAGGGTTGGGGAACTCACTGGGCCCTTGGTGGTGACCCTGACATGGCATCCATGCCCATCTCATCCCCAGATGCTTTCAGGCTGGAGATTGGTGACACCAGCTCCTTCTCACCCTACCGCTGCGGGGGCCTGGTTTCAGAGGTGCGGCGGCCCCAGGAGTGTTCCTACGTAAGTCCCCCTTGGCCCCAGGGTGCTGCTGCCTGGGCTGGGGTACCGCTGTGCTGTGCTGTGCCGTGCCCGGCCCTGGGGAAGCGTTCACCCAATCCCTGGCACTGTGCCGGCAGGAGCCCCTGTGCCAGGCACTGGAGGAGCCCAAGATCCAGGTGGCAAGTCCCGAGGAACTGCCACGCAGCCGCAGCCTGCACGTTGCCTTCCGGGCCCTTCACGCATTCCACAGGGAGCAGGGCTGCCTGCCCCGGCCCCGGGTGCTGGTGAGTCCCCTGCCTGCCCCTGCCCCACCCCCGCACCGCTCTGCCGGGGGCTGCCCTCACCCCTCTGCCCGCAGGAGGATGCCGAGCGAGTGCTGGAGCTGGCGCGGAGCCTGGGGACACAGCAGGGTCCCCTGGATGAGGACGTGGTGCGCGCCTTTGCCAGCGTGAGCGCGGGGAACCTGTGCCCCGTGGCCGCCGTGGTCGGGGCGCTGGCAGCCCAGGAGGTGCTGAAGGTGAGGGGGGCGGGCGTCCCACTCCGGGGGTCTCGCTGGCCGTGGCTGTTCACTGGCGTTTGGTGGCCACGAGAGGGCACTTGATGCCCGCCTGGGGACGCCGAGACGGGCAGCACGGCTGGGGCGAGGTGGGAGGGGGGAACACCGCGCTGGCCACCGGCTGACGGGGCCGTTCGCCCCAGGCCATCACTAGGAAGTTCCTGCCCCTGGACCAGTGGTTGTACTTCGATGCCCTGGAGTGCCTGGCGCTGGCGGGAGCCACGCAGCTGACAGAGGTGGACTGTGCCCCGGTGAGACCCCCCTGCCCAGCCCCTCCCGGATGCCTGGGGTGCCGTGGCCACTGCACTTACACGGCTCCTCATCCCGGCAGAGAGGCTCTCGCTACGACGGCCAGATCGCCGTCTTCGGGGCCGACTTCCAGGAGCAACTGGGTCGCCAGAAGTACCTGGTGGTGAGCCGGGGCAGGGACCGCGGCGCTGAGAGGCTGCAGAGCATCCAGCCAGCAGGTGGGGAGCTGCAGCGTCTCTGCCCTGGCAGGTGGGAGCTGGCGCAATCGGCTGTGAGTTGCTGAAAAACTTTGCCATGATGGGGCTGGCGGCAGGGCCGGACGGGGAACTCATCGTCACCGACATGGACGCTGTTGCCCTCTCCAACCTCCACCGGCAGTTTCTCTACCGCTCAGCAGATATATCGGTGAGGAGGCACGAGGCAGTTCCCTCTGAAGGGCATCTGGGCTGTCCCAGGGGCTGTAGGGTGGGGAAGTGCTGACCATCCCCTCTCTGCCCTGGCAGGAGCCTAAGTCGGTGGTGGCTGCGAAGGCTGTGCAGCGAATGAACCCCGATGTCAGGGTGACAGCTCAGCAGAACCAGGTAGGACCTGCCACTGAGCCACTCTATGGGGACAACTTCTTCCAACGCCTGGACGGTGTCACCAGCGCCCTGGACACACTGGAGGCCCGTGAGTGCTGGAAAGGGGAAAGGGGCTGAGCCCTTGGATGTGCCCCCTGGCTCCCCAGCCTTCCTGGCTCCCTGCAGGTGCCTACTTGGAGAGCTGCTGCCTCCGGTGTCGCACACCGCTGCTGGACTCGGGCACGGAGGGGCCTCGAGGAAATGTGCTGCCCATGGTGCCCCACCTGACCAAGCCTCTGGAGCCAGGTGGGACCCCTAGGGATGGCACCTTCGCGCCCTGCACCCTGCGGTACTTCCCTCGCACCATCCAGCACACACTGCAGGTAGGCTGAGCCACCCCGGCCACAGCATCCAGCAAGGAGGTACCGAGACCTTTGTCTTCCTTCCCTGTTTCCCCTCCAGCAGTGAGCCACGGGCAGGATATGGCCCCAGCTGCTTCCTGCTGGTAGCCTGAGTGCTGCTGCTGGCCCTGCCATAGTCTCTTTGTCCTGCTGGGCTTGGGTTGGGGGCCATGAGGGGGGGTCCCAGTGCTCAACACCCACTCTCTCTCCACAGTGGGCCCGTGATGAGTTTGAGGGGCTTTTCCAGCTACCTGCAGAGCACGTCAACCGGTTCATGGAGTGAGTGGACTTGGGGGCAGTGACACTGGGAGAGGAGCTGCCAGCCCTGCCAGGGCACTGCTGGGACTGGGGAGAGGATGCTAGACTGCTGCATCCCACCCAGGTGTCCCCTGGGATTGCTCTCAGGCCAGCATCAGCAGTGCCTGGTTTTGCAGAGACCTGGCTTTCCCGGAGCAGCTGCCAGCAGGGAAGGCCCTGAAGGTCCTGGAGCAGGTGCGGGACAGGCTGCGGGAGCGGCCGCGGGACTGGCGGGACTGCGTGCTCTGGGCGCGCCAGCACTGGCAGAGCCGCTACCACGATGCCATCGTGCAGCTGCTGCACACCTACCCCCCGGAGCATGTGAGCCCAGTGCCCATGGGGCTGGCACCCCTGCACCTCTTCCAGCCACCAGCCACCTTGCTGCAGCCAGGGGCACACATCCCTGGGCCTGACTCTTCTCTCCCTGTGCCAGGAAACCAGCCCAGGTGTCCCCTTCTGGACAGGGGACAAGAGTTGTCCCCATCCACTGACTTTCAACCCTGACGATGTGAGTGCAGGGAGAACTGTGGGGTCCCTCAGGGGGACAGTGTGGGCTGGGGGAGAGCTGAGCCTGTGCCAGGGGTATGGGGATGCTGGACTGTGGTCATGCTCCCTCTGCCACAGTCTGTCCAGGGCTGCCAGGTCCTGGGCTGGATCTGTCCTTGTCCTGATCAGCAAGGGCACTTCTGGGTACAGTCTGCATGTGATGTATGGCCTGAGGAGGAGAGGCTACTCCATATCCACCTTAGGACAAAGCCAGACTGTTCTACCAATTCAGGGCAGTGCAGGCAGCCTTTGGCCATGTGGGACCACCCCAGCAAGGTGTCCCATGGCCCCCGTTCTGCCCTGCAGGACACTCACCTGGATTATATCCTGGCCACTGCCCACCTCTTTGCCCAAGTACACAGGGTGCCACCATGCAGGGACCGGAATGCCGCTCAGGACATCCTCCGCAATGTGGTTCTGCCACCCTCTGCACCCCAGGAAGCGCTTCAGATACCCCTCACAGAGGAGCAGGAGGAGGCACAGGAGCGCACAGGTGAGGCTCTTCACGCTCCTTGGTCCCCTCGGGCATGTGTCCAGGTCCCTCAGTCCAGCCTGGTGGTGGTGAGGCTACGACTGCTCCTCCCTGCTCCAGCTCCCAGTAGGACCTGGACCGAGGTGGGGGCACCTTGCCGTGCCCCTTGCAGTGCCACAGTGCAGGGGTACCATGCCAAGGGTCCCTGTGCCCCCAGATCACAGGGGGCTGACAGAGCTCATCCAGGACCTGGCGCAGTGGAGACAGGAGCTGGTGGGTTGTGAGGAGGCACAAGTGCCCCTGATGGAGCCCATCCACTTCGAGAAGGTACTGGAGCCGGGCAGGTGGCCCTGCTCAGCCTGGGGGGTTGATGTCCCCGTGGGATGCTCATGTCTCCATACTCTTCCCCACAGGACAACGATATCCACGTGGACTTTATCACAGCAGCATCCAACCTGCGCGCAGAGAACTATGGCATCCCCCCCACCGACTGGCTGACGGTGAGAGAGGTGGCCCGTGGGGTCCCTGTCCTGGGCGGGTCAGCTGGTGACACCCCTCCTCTCCTCAGAGCAAGCGGATCGCCGGGCAGATCGTGCCTGCCATCATCACCACCACGGCAGCCGTGGCTGGGCTGGCATGCCTGGAGGTCTACAAGCTGGTGTGGGGGTGCCAGGACCTCAGCTGCTACCGCAACAGCAACATCTCCCTGTCCAACTGCCTGCTGCTCCGCATCCCGCCCCCGCCACCCACCACCTACCGGGTAGGGCCATCTCCCCAGGGGCAGCTCAGGTGGGGGACACCTTGGGGTCGGTGGCATGTGCAGTGGGACAATGTGAGGGGGAGCCAGGAGCAAGGGGCAGCCCTGGTTGTAGAGCTACAGCAATGGATCCGGATGCCACAGTGGGTCGGGAATGCTGCCAGGCAATGAGGAAACAGCTCCTTCCCGTGGCTGCCCCCCAGCACTGAGCTGCTGCCACTGTCCCACCCACCCCAGCTTAGGGCCCAAGTGGGATGCTCTGGGGTGCCCGTGGGGTGAGGCAGCCCCACTGCCCCACGGCGGGCCCCACGGTGAGCCCCACGGCCAGGCTGCTGCAGCCACGCACATCTGGCTTATGGAAACCAGCTGCAGCAGCCAGAAAGCAGCTGGCACCAGGCCGGGAAGGGCCGCCCGGGGGGAGCGGGGCCGGGGGTCCCGACGGTGGGGGGCCAGGGAGGGAGAGTGGGGGCGGGGGCAGGCCCAGATTGGGACCGTCTGGGCTATAGAGGCCCCTTTGTCTGGGGGTTTATGGCGTGCGAGGCAGCCCTTCCGGCACGGCAGGAAGCGCCGATTGGAACCAGATTGGCCCGGGGGGCCCAGGGCCGGGGGCAGGAAGAGGGGGAGGGAGGCGACTCCACTGCCTCGCCTACTCCAGCACCACTTTGGACTGACGGCTGCCCCACAGCCCTCTAGTGCCCTCTGGGCTGCCCAGCCCTGTGCCATCCTGGCCACGGTGCCCCTGGGTTGGCACTGTCCCTGGATGGAGGATGTTGCTGGGACTGGCCATGCCCTCAGGTCCCTGCAGCGGCACCTGGCACCTTCATGTCCCGTGGTGAGGACACCTGGCGTGACATTTCACACCCAGCTGCTCGGCTGTGGTGGGAGCACATGTCCCCCAGGCTCACTTGGTGTGACCTGTGTCCCCAAAGGGGCCTGGGGAGCCCACCTTGGGGGCAGTCCGGAGGCATGTGCTTCTCAGGGCCAGAAGGATGTGTTTTCAGTATGCTGGGATGGGCAGTGGCATTCCATCCGCACCAGGCAGTCACTGCCCCGGTGAGGATGGGGTTAAGCCCTTCCCACCCCAGTGAGATGAGTGCAGGCAGCAGAAGGCGGAGGTGAGAAGGCAGCAGAAGGCAGGAGGGAGAGTGACCAGGTGTGAACACCCCTCCCGAGCAGGGCCAGGCGGGCAGGGCTGGCGGTGCCTGCGGCGAGGGCAGATGGCCGGGCAGCCCTGCCAGACGGTGCGGGGCCGCATCCGGCACTTGGCCCCAGGCTTGGCGCCGCGCTGGCCTCCTTGGGCTGGAGCCGGGGTCGGGGGGCCGCGGGTTTGAGAAGAGGTGATTGTGTGGGGCTGGGCAGCACTTCAATGGCCCTTTGTGTGCCTGGCCTGGCCTGGGGCTGGGGGCAGTGCCAGCCCCACACACACACCCTGACCCCTGCAGTGGACCCCAGCAGGGCTGGAGGGACAGTTGTGGCCCCAACTGCCCCTGGACCCCAGCAGTGCTGAGGGGACATTTGTGTCCCCGGCTGGCCCTGGACACCAGCAATGCTCATGAGACAGCTGTGCCTTCATTTCTCACAAGGGACAACCATTCTCCCCCATCCCCTGACTGGTCTTTTTGCCAGCCCTCATGCCACACCAGTCCCTGCCCCATGGGATTGGGCAGCCAGGATATGGGGTGCCAGTGCTGGCTGCTATCCCTTGTTCCTCCTCACAGTATGGCGGGCGGGAATGGAGCTGCTGGGACCGGCTGGAGATGAGGGCAGTCAGCGCAGACGGGCAGGCAATGACGGTGCAGGAGGTGCTGGACTGGCTGCAGGTGAGCCCAGTGCCAGCAGCACCCAATCAGGTCACCCTGGGTGTTACAGGGACAGATCCTGACACCCACCTCTTGCAGAGGACACATGGCTGGACTGTGACCATGCTCCTGCATGGCAACACCGTGCTCTACAACAAGGGGGACAGTGAAGAGACACGGGCCCAGCAACAGGCACAGAGGTAGGTTCCTGTCTCCAGGGCCAGTCCTGCCCAGAGCAGGGGCTTTCAGCCCCCTCTCCCTCCAGCCTGAGCTGCTCCAGCTGCAGTGCAGCTCCCAGCCAGCTGCTGGATAAACATCCTGCCGGCAGGACTTCCCGGAGCGGGACCCCTGCCCGGCCCCTTGCTGACAGCCCCTGCGTCCCACCAGCCTGGCCTGACACCCCTAAGGGGCCCAAGGCACCCCTAGGCGCCCAGCCAGCCTTGAGGGGCAAGCCAGTGTCCCCAAAACCCCCTTTCCCTGCTACAGGTTATCAGAGATCTTGGAGGACGCCGGGATGCCGCAGCAGCAGGACCTAGAGCTGCATTATGTGTGTGAGGAAGAGGATGCTGAGGAAGATAAGCGTCCCCCTCTCCTCTGCTCCCTACCCTGAGCAAGGGGCCAGCACTTCCTGCCCCACGCAATAAAGGCTGCAGGAACCGTTGTTGCGAAAACTCCCTGCTTGCCCCTGCCCAGGGTCGGGGCACAGGCACCCCCCTTGATAAACGCTGCAGTGCCCACACCGTACAAAACCGGGGTTTATTTACAGGGAGGGGGTGCGGGCGGCAGCAGCGGGGCTAAATGTAGCCGATAACGTCGTTGCAGATGATGGGCTGGCGGCTACGGCTGTTCATCAGGGCGGTGAAGCGGTGGAAGTCCGTGGCCAGCTGGGCGATGTTGCTGTGGGACTGGTGGAAGCAGGCACCCTTGGGCTGCCCCCCCAGCCCCAGGGGGCAGGAGAAACGCTTGGTGGCATCGCGGCCCCCCGGCCGGGCACCCTCAGCTGCCCGGGGCCGGGCCATGTTAGCCAGCTTGCGGCGAACGTTGCCCGAGAGGCTGAGCAGGAAGGCGGGGGGCTTGGCCAGCCGGCGGGAGGGCTCGGCGGGGGCTCGGCGCCGCGGCTCGGCGCCCACTTCGGGCAGGTCCATCCAGTTCTCCACCAGGTCAGCAAAGCAGTTGTCACCCAGCACAAGGGGCTGCCGGTTCCGGCTCTGCGACAGCAGCGCTACGGTCCAGTCCTGCGTGTCGGCGGGCTCCAGCGCCCGCCACTGCTCCAGGCAGGCGTCCGAGGTGGATTTGGGGCGGGCGCGGCGGGCGGGGGCAGGCGGTGGGGCAGCGGGGCCGGCGGAGAGCCGGTGTGCCCGCTGGCAGGGCAGCAGGTGCCGGCGCCGCACGGGCACCTCCTCCTCCCGCCACGTGCCCCCCGACGCCTCCGAGTAGCCCGAGTCGAACTCCAGGCTGCGCTCGCTGGCCGGGGGGGAGCGGGCGGCCGGGCCCCCCCCGTCCTCCTCCTCGCCGCCCGGATCCAGGCTGCAGGCCGAGTCCGCCGCCGAGCCGGGGCGTGGGGCACGGGGGGCCGGCCCCGGTGCCCCGCCGGGGTGGTGCGGAGCCTGCCGCGTGCTGTGCATGTGCGCCCGCGGCGCCGCCCCTGCTTCGCGCCGGCACCACTGCAGGGAAAGGCCACAATCAGCACGGCGGTCCCCACTGTCCCCAGCCAGCCTCGCCACCTCCCATCCCACCCCGCGCCCCCCACCCCGCCTCGGGGGGGCTTTGCTGGCGCAATAGGCGCGCAGCAGGGTGCGGGGAGCGGGTGCAGGTCCCGTCTTGCCTGCAGCCCCGGGCCCCGCTTTCCTGCGGCTCCTGCGCGGAGCTGGCCGGCGTGCAGCGGCATGTCGGGTGAGCAAGCAGGCACCCAGCCCCGGCCGTGCCTGCGGGAAATGACAGAGGGCCACGGCACGTAGGAGCGGGCGCTCCATTTCCCCCCCGCAGGCCCCTGGGGTCCCCCCGGCCTGGTGGGGAGGCAGCCGGGACGCCCCTCCGGCAGAACCCCACTCGGTGGCACAAGGCCAGCGGCAGCCCCAGGGCACCCGCGGGTGCCGGGGTGGGGCATTCTCCCCGTGCGTTGGCAGGGCCACCCACCCAAACCGTGCCCTCCCGCTGGGGACACCCCAGGTGACTTCAGGGTGCAGCCAGGCCATCGCTCAGGCCCTGAGACCCCTAAACACCGCAGAATACAGGGGGCCGAGGCAGTCAGGGCTGAACGGAGCGTGGCCGGGCGGGCGCTGGAAGGGCCGCCTGGCTCCCGCAGCCGGGCCGCTCCTCACTCTAGAATTCCTATTGTCTGAACCCAAAAGCAGGGTGTTACGTCCGCTTTCCTTTCCGCGCTAGAGTCGCGGGAAGCTGAGTGTGCAGGAGGGATCGCTCCCAGGACGGATAATCCCGTCCCCTCTGGCTGTCCCTGACAGACCCTCTAGCAGGGCTGTCCCAGTCCACGTCCCCGTTCCGGTCCCTGTCCCCCTCCCCGCAGGCTGGGACCCTCTCATCCAGCCCTACTGGCAACGTGCCACCTCCTCGAGCTGCCCAGTCCCGCCGATGGCCGGGAACACAGGGGTAGCCGGCTGTTGGGCGCTGGGTAAGCATGTGGCAGGCCCAGGGGAGCCAAAGGGCCACCCTGTCACCGCCGTCCCTTGGGGCAGCCCAGGTTGGGCGGCAGGGTGGCAGCCCCGGGGGGACGGTGCCGCTGGCACCCTGACAGCTGGACACTTTCGTGTCCCCACCGCCACCCGTGTCCCACCAGTCACCCCCGTCCCCCTCGCCGCCTTGGCCTCGCGTGTGATGTCACGGCGCTGATGTCACCGGCGGCGCCCGGACGTCACGGCGATGCCCAGGCGGGGCGCGGGCACGGTGGTCCCGTCCCGTCCCGGTGCCCGCGGCGGCACTCACCCGGTCGGCGCCGAGCTCGTCCGGGCGGGCGCTGTGCATGCCCGGTCCTGCTCCCGGCCCCGCTCCCGGTGCTGTCGGTGCCGGTGGCTGAGCGGCAGCGGCAGCAGCAGCAGCGGACGGAGCGCCCGGCCGTGCCCGCCGCCTCCCGGCGCTGCCCGGCGGCCCCGCCCCGCCCCACCCCGGCCAATGGGGCCGCCGTAACGTGAGCCCGGCCCGCACCGGCACCGGCCCCGCCGCCCCGGGGCCCCGCCCCGCCCCCGGACCCCGCCCGCCGCCCCGGGGCCCCGCGCCGGGCACCACCCGGGCACGACCGCGCCAGGCGGGACCCGCGTCCCGGCCGGCAGCCCCGAGGGCACCGGGGCCGGGCAGCACCGGCGGGAAGAGGGGCGGCCCCGCTACGGGGTCCTGGCGGGGCACCCGCCTATACTGGGCTGTCAGAGCCAGGCTGGGCGCTGGAGGAGGGAAGGGAAGAGTGACCCCGCTAATTGGGAGCTAATAGCGTTTAATAGGGATCCCAGAGAAAAGCGGCACTGGTTTGCAAATGAAGGAGAACACGGCCAAGAATTACCTCCCAGCTAATTTTCCCGGCTCCTGGACGTGCCGCGTGGCGAGACGGCGTGGGGTGGCAGCCAAAGCCCACGGACCGTGGCTGTGAGAGGCGAGGGGCTGGGAACGGGGGCGTGCGGAGCTGGGGGCACTGGGGCCGTGTCCTGTCCCTCCCCTGGCTGGGCCGGCCACCACGGGTGGGGATGGCCAGCGTGACGCCGGCCCGGGGTGGTGCCCAGCACCCTTGGCAACCGGCTGCAGCTTGTCCCAAACATCTAGCGAACGATGGGCATGCACGAACACCTCACCGTCCTCCTCCTTCTCCTCAGCCTCTATGCACCAGGTAGGACCAGGAGTTGCACTTGGTGGTTCTGATGGGTCCCTTCTAACTCAGCATATTCTATGGTTTTATGATTCTGTGAGTTCTGGGGCCTCTCCAGGACACCCCCTGGAAACCTAGGGTGACGCTCTCCTTTTTGCAGGGACTTTTGTCAAAGCAACAGGTAAGAACGAGGTGCCATGGGACCCACTGTGCCCAGCGGGGAGACCTGTACCAGCATGGGTGCCCGGGTGCAGGTGCAGAGCTCCCTAAGTACGGCTGGGTGAGCTATTGGTGGTCCCCGGGGTCTCCCACCAGCCCTGCCTGACTTGCCACGTGTGGTGACCCTGAGTGAGGACACAGTGCCAGGCGCCCTTGTGGCCGAGGTGACTGTGTCCTGCAGCAATATGAGTGGCAGCCCCAACATCACCCTGGACAGCATCAAGCCCGACCACCCCTTCAACCCCATTGCCATCAGTGCTGACCCCACATCTGCCACCATGTTCCGGGCAGAGGTGCGGCTGGGGAACAGGGAGTGGGTCAGGAGCCCTGGGTGCCCTGCTGAGTGACGTGTCCCTGTGGCAGGTGACACTGAGTGCCGGTGTGGAGCTCGATGCCCGCCGTGTGAATCAGTACACCCTGACCCTGCGGGCCGCTTGTCCTGGAGAGGATGAGGTAGAAGAGCAGCTCTTTGTCCGGGTGACACTGGGACAGGTGCTGCGCTGTGACACCCCCTTCACCAGTGCTGGTAGGAGCCAGAGGTGTGGGGTGGTGGGGGCTGCAGGTGCCAGTGGGCACCAAGCTCCCAAAGCTGTGCTGTGCCCCAGGGGGTGACGTGGTGCAGGTGCTGGCAGATGTGGCGCCCCGGACACCCCTGTATGCGGTGTTGCCACAGCCACTTGGTGGGCTGACGGTGAGTGGCAGCTCCCTGGGAGCCTGCAGCCTCCAAAATTGGGAGCAGCCTTGGAGACAGAGGAACCTCAGCTGTGGAGGAGGGAGACAGGGGTTTCCATAACCTCCTCTCTGCAGTTCAGGCTCCGAAACCACAACACACCACTCACGCTCACCCGCCGGGGCCTGGTGCTGGCACCTGATAATGGTTTTGACCCCAGCAAGGACACCCAGGTTGTCACCTGCATTCCCAGGCTGTCTCAGCATCCTGGCACTGCCTGCAGCTCTCCACATCCTGGTCCTCCTATTGGGGTCTTGTCTTTTCCTGGATCTTGGACTGCTCCAGCTCTGTGCCCATCCCCTTCTGCATCTCGAGTCCTGTCTCAGTTCTCATCCCTGTCCCTATTCCTGTCCCTATTTCAGTCTCCAGCTCAACTCATCTCCATCTCCACCTATCTTTCCACCTCTGTTTCTGCTTCAAGCCCTATTCTCATCCCTGTCCCCCTCCTCTTCCCTGTCTCTGTCCCTGTTCCTGTCCCCATCCTGTCCCTATTCTTGTCTCAGTCCCTATTACTATCCTCATCCCCATGCCCATCCCTGTCTCAATCCCCACCCTGTCCACTCCCCCATCCCTGGTGCCACTCAGGGCTGTCCCACAGCTGCCCTGGCACTACCCTACAGACGTTTAGGTTGGAGATCGAGGTGATGGACCGCCACGGGCACAACTGCAGCGGGGCCGTGACGGTGGAGGTGCTGCCATCGCGCCGTCCCCGTGTCACCTTTCCGTGAGTGGGGTCGGGCAGGGTGGGGGGTGCTGGTGGCACCAGGCCGTGCCACACTGCCCGCTTTGCCTGCAGTGAGCCACACCGGTCTGTGACAATGACAGAGGGCATTGGCCCCTTGGAGGTGGTCACACAGGTCCATGCCAGTGGTGAGAATGTCCGCTACGCCATCCTTGCTCCTATGGCACCCATGCTCTTCACCATTGATGAGGGTGAGCAGAGGGGTGGGGGCCCCCAGGGACACCCTGCCCTGTCCCTGTGCGCAGTGCAAGGCCGTGCCTCCTCCCACAGTGACAGGTGAGATCCGCAGCACCCGCAGGCTGGAGGTGGCCCGTGCCCACCTCCTCATCCGGGCTTACAATGCTCTGCACCCCGAAGACCACACCACTGCCACTGTCAACGTCACTGTACAGGGGACAGACCATTGGGCACCAAGATGCGTTCCAGCCATCTTCGTGTACGGTTTGAGGGGAGAGTGGGGTTATATGGGATGCTCTGCTGCACCCAGGACACAGGGAACAGGAGCTGAGCTGCTGGCTGCC
Source organism: Empidonax traillii (assembly GCF_003031625.1). Lineage (NCBI taxonomy): Eukaryota > Metazoa > Chordata > Aves > Passeriformes > Tyrannidae > Empidonax > Empidonax traillii. The sequence goes on from NW_020955380.1 coordinate 1,604,647, forward strand.
CCACTGCAGGTCCCAGGTGCCCGAGACGATGTCCCCTGGCAGCACCCTGGTGACACTGAGGTGCACTGACTCTACTGGCACTGATGAGTGTCTCCATTATGCCCTCGAGGGGCCCCCTGCTTCCCGCTCCCATTTCTGCATGGAGGGGCCACGGCTGAAGGTGAGCAGGGCTGCAGTCAGGGCCCAGGCAGATGGCAAGCCCAGATCCTGGGGAGCCTGGTGGGATGGGGGGACCCTGTGACATGTGCTGTCATGCCAGGTCCTGGGTCAGGGCTCCTCAGGGCTCCCTGCTCCCTGCCTATTCTCCTTGCTTGCTCCCTCCTGCTGCCCTGGCATTGCAGTTTGTGTGACACCCCGGCTTTGCAGAGCACCTTGGCTCTGCCTGACCCTCCCCATCCTGGCTTGGCAGGTCAACACCACCCTGGACTACGACTCAGAGGCCATGGCCACTATGGGCTTTCAGTTCACAGCCACCATCGTGGTGACAGCAGGAGAGCAGCCCCCACGGAGCGGTGAGTGCCTGTATTTTTGAAGTGTGCCCAGGGGTCACAGTGGGGGAGCAGGGAAAAGCCCTTTCCTGATCCAAAAACCAGCAGATCACAAAGGAAAAGTTCCTCCCCTGCTGCCCTTGAGGTGCCCACCCCAGGGCTGGTGCCACTGTCCATGTCGCTGAGCTCGGTGTGGGCCATGGAGTGGCCAGCGTGGCTGAGCTGCCGTGTGCCACACAGCCCGTGTGCCTGTGCTTGTGACGGTGACCCCTGTGAATGAATTCAGACCGGCGTGCCCCAACAGTGCTACCTTCACCGTGCTGGAGACAGCAGCTTTTGGCAGCGTTGTGGGGCGTGTGGCTGGCACTGACCGCGACTACCCACCGGACAGCCTTGAGTACAGCCTGGAGGGGGAATCCGGCCCTGCACAGCCCTTCTCCATCGACAGCCGCACTGGTGAGCACCTGGCCCCTTCCTCAGCACCCACCACACCCCATGGCACCCACCGGTGCCCCGCAGCTCACGCAGCCCCACAGGTGAGATCCGCGTGGTGGGACCCCTGAACTGCCAGCGGCAGAAGAGCCACAGGCTGGTGGTGCGGCTGACAGACACCCGCAACGACCTGGACCTGGCAAAGCGGCACAGCCGCCTGTGTGACGTGTCCGTGCGCCTGCAGGTGCGAGTGCGGCCCCTTGGGTGACCTGCGGGCGGTGCGAGCGCTGTGGGTGCCACACCACCACCCCCTGCTCCCGGTAGGCTGTGCCGGACCAGGTGCCGGTGTGCACCCCCGAGGTGCAGGAGCTGCGGATCACAGCTGGGTCTCCAGGCAGCCGGCAGCCTGTCACCCGCCTGGTGTGCCACGGCAGCCCCGACGGTGCCACGCTGACACACACCATTGTTGGAGGTGAGGAGGAGCCAAACCACGGCACAAACCAGTCCTTACCACAGCGTGGCACTGAGCAGACCCTCTCATCCAGGCAATGAGGATGGATGCTTTCGGCTGGAGGGGAACACCGTCGTCTACCTCCCCAACGACCAAGTCGAGCCCCGCACCTTTGTGCTGCTGGTGGAGGTGTGGGGCGGCTCTGGTGCCCGCCGCCGCAGCACCGTGGTGGCACTGGTGGTGCGCGTCACCCCCCAGAGCACCCCCGTGCCACCCAGCACCACTACCCAGCACACGGTGAGCAGAGCCCGCTGGCCAGGTGGTGCTGTGGGGTCCACTGAACCCCCCAGCCCTCCCATACCCACTCACTGCCCCACGTCTGCAGACACTGCAGAAGGAGCCGCTGGTTGTCACGCGCACGGAGGTGGTGTGGCACCCGCCAGCCTGGTTCGTGGCCGTGCTGACCATCTCTGGCACCCTGTTGCTGGCCACTCTAGGCTGCATGGCCAGGAGCCTGCTGTGCAGGTGAGCCCAAGCCCACAGCACAGCATGGCACAGGGAGCAAGACCAGGGGCTCACATCTGCCCTCTGCTCCTTCCACAGGAGCCGGGACCCTGGCAAGCTGTTCCTGGGCAAGAGGTGAGTGCTGTGGGGCCAGGGCAGTTGTATTGGTAGTCATAGCGTCTTTGCAGGTAGCCTGGGAGACACAGCACTTGGGGGGTATTCAACATACCCCATGTTTGGCTGTGGTCTCTGAACTGCTGTGCCAGGGAGCCCTCCCTGCTCAGGGTGAGGGTTCAGCCCTGATGGGAGCCATGGGAACAAATATAGTGATTTGGCCAGTGGACAGTGATGTTGGTAGCCAGGCTGGGGCACAAACTCTGCAGTGGACAGCATGGGACGGCACAGTGCTGGTGCTGCTGCCCACAGCAGGGCTGGGTCCCAGCACCAGGGCTGAGGTCAGTGCAGCTCACCAGGGAAGCCCCCATTTGGCAGAGATGAGCCCCATTCGGCAGGGAAAGCTCCAGGGAGGAGGTGAGCAGGCTGCACACCCCTCCTGAGGATCAGTGAGGGTGACAGCCGAGGAGAGAGACCAAGGAGATGCTAGAGCTGGACCAGCCTGCCCAGGGTGTCTGCACGGCAAGGAGGAGACATGCAAGCGCACGGGCAGGATAACAGCCACCTCCAGTGGCACAACCACCCTGAGGGGATGCATGGCTGGATCCACGGTCATTGGTGAGGTTGGGGACACAGTGCTTGGTGGCACTGGGGCTGTAGTGACTATGCAAAGGAGAAGACTCAGGCTCAGCCCCCATGGGTGGCAGTGGCACCACAGGGGCTCTGGGGCTGCAGCTCCCCCAGCACAGCGTCCTCTGAGCTCAAACAGGTGGGCAAACAAGTGGATGTGGTGGCAGACCAGATCAACACCTTCAGGCACTGCTGAAAGGTGCTTGGGGGAGCACAGCCCTGCCACAATCCCCCTCTGTGTCCGTGGACACACGGGCTGGGTAAGGGGATGATCAGGTAGGTGGACAATGGGCTCGACAGGATGCAGCTGGCAGGGCAAAGCCTGTCTGGCAACCAGCTCCTGACAGCATCCCTCGGGGTTAAGGCTGGGGGCCCAACACTGACAGTGTGTCCTCCTCTTGCCCTCTTCCCTTTGCAGCTCCTGGGATGTGGTGGAGCAGAGCGGGGGCAAGGAGGAACAGGGACACCCACATGCCAACAGCCAGGTAAGTGTGTGCCATGGCAGCTAGGGTGGGTGCCCTGCCCAGGAGGAGCCCTGGAACCCTCAGCAGCCTCTCCTGTCTCTCCTCCACACAGGGGCAGTTTGATGGCCGTGCTCAGGACCCACGTGAGTGCCCTGTCCCATGGCCCCACAGCCTTGGGCTGTGTCCCCCAGGGCAGAGGGGTCTGGAGACAGGAGAGATGGGCACCAGCCCCCCCGGGCAGTGGCTGAGTGCTGCCTCCATCTCAGGCACCGGCAGGGACTACCTATTCAACAGTGTGACTGGGGCACGGCGCTGGATCTGAGGGGCTTGTCTTGGTGAGGGGCTCCCTGCAACCCACAGCTCCATGTGGGCCATGCCAGGCACAGCACTGGACACTGGCAGGCACCTGGAGTGGCCCTCAAGGAGGACACCCATCCTTTGTGGCTGAACCCACTGCCCATGGGGTGCAGCCAGATTCTGAGCCACCCCAGAGAGTGCAGACCTAATAAATGTGTCAGAGATTGCAGGCACTGCCGTGATTGCCGTAGGGAGCGCCATGGCCGGGCAGTCCCACGGGTGGCTGTCCTGCTGTGAGGGTCATTACTGCCATCTCCAGTCAGGGATACGGGTGGCACGACCTAGGATAAGGATAGCAGTCATGGCAGTGGGGTTGGCACTGTGAAAGATCTGCTTTGGCAGAGTCTGCTCTGGTCACAGCAGCATCTCTGTAGCCTGTGGATGTGACCCAGCTGGGGCAGTTTCCTGCAGAGAGGTGATCTGGGGCGAGAAGACTCAGTCACGGGTAATTGTGAGAAACTTTTGTCCAGTGTCCCCCTCGAGCTCTTCTTTGCTCCAGGGCTCAGGGGCGCAAGCGGGTTGGAGGAGCAGCCGGTCGGCGGAGGGGACGGGCTGATAATTAGCAGGAAAAGTGAATTAGCGTGGGCGCAGGTGAGAGGGACGCTGCAGGAGCTGGGAGCGGCGGGAAGCTTTGAAGGCGCCAGTCAGCGGGAGAGGTGGGAACCCGGCTATTTGAATTTCAAAGGAGCGCGCCACGGGACACCTCCCTGGCAGCTCCCGGGGAAATGAAGCGCTGGCGGGATAACAGGGGAGACTAATTTGGGAAGTAGGTGACTAAAGGGAGGTAGAGCGGGCAGAGGCCAGCCGTAAAATTTCTCAGTGAGAAGGGTCACCTGTGTGACTCCGCCGGGGGGTTCTCCCTCGCCCTGAGACTACGGGGACGGATGATCGCCGGAGAATGAAATCCTTTATTGTACTGGAGAGGTGCGTGCCCCGCTGCCAAGACCAGGCTGGGGGGGGCTCAGGGTGGGGAGCCCGGGGCTCAGAGCAGGGGGTGCGGAGCTGGGTGCTTTGTCGGAGGGGCTCAGAAGGGTCGGAGCCCCAGGGCGCGAAAGAGATTCGGGCTCTCACCGCGGGTCTCAGCCCGGGCTATGGGAGCGGCAGCCCCGCCCGGCCCCGCCCCACCCTGAGCGCGGGCCGCGCCCATTGGTTGAGCACTCCCCCCTCCCTGTGGGCAGCCAATGAGACGGCGCGGCCCTCGGCGGGGCGGGGCGCTGGCTGGAGTCACGTGTGCCTAACGTGCGCCGCTGTCCGCGCTCGGAACAGGGCGGGGCCGTCCCCCATTTGAGCGACGGCTCGGTTGGCCTATCAGCGATGTCGTTGCGCTCCCGTGGGGCGGGGCTAGATCTCGGATTGGCGCGAGGGGCAGTGGGGCGGGCCTTGGACGGCGCGGTTGCTATGACGGCCAGCCCGGGCCCCGCCCGCCCGGCCGCCGCCATCTTGTTGTTGATCGGAGCGGCGGGGAGCGGCGGCGCTGGGCTCCGCTGGGCTGTCCCGCTGTCCCGGCCGGGCGGGCAGCGCCGGCCCCGGTGAGCCGCGGCGGACAGGCACAGGGCGGGCTAAGCGGCGGGGGACGGGGGGTGAACCGGGCGCGCTGCCGTAGGGGAGGGAGGGAGCGAGAAGCGGGCGCGGCCCCGTAAAGGGAGAGGGGAGACGGGAAGGAGGATACACAGCTCCATGAGGAGCCGGGGTGAGGAGGGCACGGAGCACCCGGACGGGCTCAGAGGTGCAGGGGATGCATGAGCGGCCCCCCCGAGGTAGGAGCGGGGGGAGTCCGTGTGTGTGGGGTGAGATCCAGCGGTGCCCAAGCGAGGCGCGGCCGGGGCGGGGGGCCGGGGCAGGGCCGTGCCCGGCGGGCACAGCGAGCCTGCCCTCCTTTTGTGCCCTTCCTTCCCTTCCGCAGGAGCTGCGCGCAGGAAGGAGCTCGGGGACCGCGGCGGTAACATGAAGCCAACATGGTGAGGAGGCTGGTGGGGCCGGGGGCCCGTCGGCGCTTCCCCCCGGCACGGGAGGGGTGGGGGGCCCGGAGCGCTGGGTGTCACCCTGGGGACACCCGGAGCGCAGGTCTGCTCCGGGGTCTGCAGGACCGGACCGTAACCAGCCTTCCCTGGGGCTTCCGAGTAGGGGTTGGTGGGTGGGACTGACTCCTGTTCATATTCGAGCTGCTCAGAATTTGAACTGGTCCCAGTCTCCATCCCCCTCCATTTTAAAGCTCAGAATCAGCCCCCGTTTTTCTTCCCAGTGATATTCTTTGGTATGTGCTGCCTTTCTCGTTTCAGCTGTGTTTCTGCTCCCTCTACTTTTCCTCCCTTCAGGTTCACCTGGCTTAACTTGGTGTTCAGAGCTTCCAAAGCTGGATTCCACAGTTGGCCTTTGCTAATGAAGCGCTGAATGGTGCTGGAACAGTGTGGGCTTGAGTCTCTGTTCGTTCTTAATGAAATGTTTCTGTGATCAGTAGGGCTGTGTAGCCTTAGTTGGTAGCTTGTCTCACAAAAATAATATGTTGTAATGCCTTGTGAAGGTCTCATTGTAGTGAACTGTCACCTGCAGCTGATATGGGGACGTGTGTATGGTCAGATTTTTCATGGGGAAAAATTCCTTGTTCTATATTTTCTTGGATATTTTTCTTGTTATATATCACTGAACTAAGACTTTGATTTCATATTTACAGAAATCCTGTCAGGAGCTTCAAAGTATTTTAGAATTAGGTATATCAATTATTAGGTGTTGGCACCGTAACCCTAAATAGGTCTGTTAGGGACATCCTAACCCTGTGGAACAGTTTCTTGTTGCTGAGATTGAGAAGTATTTTTCTGTAGCTGGGTTAGTTTAGCACTGATCAAAGGTAAGTGCTTTGTTTTGGAGCTGGAAAGAAAGTGGTAGGTTGTGAAAAGATGCAAATGTGGGCTCTATAAAGCAAGATAACATTGGGTCGCTCTTTCAAGCGCATCAAACTTGTTTTGTCAATGTTTTGAATCGTCCTAATGCAAATTTTTTGTTCTCTTTCTTAGAGGGTGTTTCTTACCCTCCCCAGCTTTTTTAGCACCACCTTTTCTAGGTGTATGGATGAACAGCCTGTGCCATCCTGGTTAGAACCCACTGGGCAAATCTGAAGTGTCCTTTTCATGGCATTCCCTTTGTTTCCTGTCTGATAAGGACTTTTGGGGGAGCAGGAGAAGTGGTCCTTAGCTCCTTGAGGGGGATGTTGATATGTATGAGGTCATTATTAGGGGAATCTCTGCTGACCAGAGAGCAGGATATGCTGGTAGGACCCTCTTCTGCACTCTGGTTATTCATTAGGCACCTTGTGGCAGTTTTGTGTGTTTCTTGCATAGAAAAAGAGCAAGTGAGCACAATTATGTGTTGACATGAAAAGGGGGGACAGTTTTTATGATCTTCTTCCAGTCACCAGTTTCACATTCAGTGTGTGGCTTCACAGGCACTTCAGCTCTTGGAAGCATAGACTGCAGCCCACAGGAGGTTCTTGACTTGCTGCTGGGTGCTTGTACAGGTGGGAATCTGAGTTCCCTGCCTTACAAATAGATCAATCCGGAGACAATCTAGCAGGTTTTTTTCCACCAGCTTGGTGTGGGTGGTTAAATGATTTTGCCAGTGCAAGGGAAATGGTGGGAATGTGGGGCTGGTGCTGAAAAGGAGTCTTATCCTTGTCCAGAGAAACCAACACTGTGAGTGTGTAACAGTGCAATGGTGTATTTTTCTGTATGTATTTTGTCACATATAGCTTCAAAGCGCATATTTACATATATTTAAAAATTTATGAAGTAGTAGTGCCCATGCTTACTTCCTGCTTTTGTGAGTAATATCACTGTATGCCTCATCACCAGATTGACAGTACTGGGCATGTCCTTCTCATAAAAATACTATAGAAAGCAGAATTAGATGTGCTTTGGGATCTCCTCTCATGACAAATTGTGCAAGTCAACTGACTTGGAAGTTATTCTGTCTTGCACTGCACATGGTGAGAAGTCAAGGTTATAATAACAAGCACTGGTAGGTCAAAAAGTGCCCAGGCTGGAGTAGTACTTGTGCCCTTAATCAGCTAATCAGCCTTCTAAACAAGCATTATGATTTCTTCTTGATCATGCAGTTCTGTGCTCTCCTCATCCCACCCGAGCTGCCTGGTTTGTTCCTTTCCTTCTCTCCTGCACGTATGGAGCTCACTCACTTTGGGTAAAATTATCACGCTCAGAAATGTGACCTTGTGAAGCTTGACCAGTGAGAGATTAGGAGTCCAGTACAAGCTTGGAGCTATTTGTTGGACCATTTGCTTTCAGGACACAGTGTTTTCGGTTCAGTGGATCACCAGATGATTGTAAAAAGGTTTCCAGATTTCAGTTTTTAGGTGAATTCTCAGTGTCTGAAGGTTGTTGTGAATCTGGTGAGTTCTGGCTGGTACGGTGGGTACGGAGTGGCACTGACTGTGCTTTCCATTGGGTTAGGAAATGCAGGTGCTGAGTTTGAAGTTGGATCTCTGCAGCCCATGTTCCAGAGGAGGTAGGGTTCTTCCATCTATGGTTGAAATACAGATACTGAAACCATGGAAAATCTAACAGAGGCCTTGCTTATTGCAGTTCAGCCCAGGCACTTTACTTGCTGTCAGTGAATTCCCCCAGTCTGCCCGCTGGGAATTGGCTTGTAACATGTTGGAGAGGTGAGCACTGAGTGTTGATGCTGGGATTTATAGTCTCAGAACTCGGTATTGACAAGAAGCTGCAGCCTGATTTGTTTGCTCTTGCATTTGACGGTGTCACACGGTCAGTCTTGGTGCTGGACAGGGTTTAGATTTGGACTTGACTTGCAGAGTTTGTGTGTGGCAGCCCAGTCAAGCCGTGGCTCTGTGCTTGCTTGCTTACATGTGACTTGCCTAGGAACAACTGCTTTTATTTCTGACTTGTCAGTCTTTGAGAAGAAATGTATCAAAAACAAGCCTAGTAAGTACAAAGGGTCCCTAGTGAGCTCTGAAGTGGGTGAGCTGGAGCAAAGGAGCGAAAGAAAATGCGGCAGAAACCTCTGCAAGAATCATATCAAGTATTTGTATGACGTGCTGTAAAGTGAAGGAACCCTTCAGCTATATGGAGGAGCAGCTAGCAGTCTCCCTCTTTCCCATTCCTGATGTGACAGGAATGCAGAGCAGGATGCTGGCCAGTGTTTAATATCAGGTTTGTTGCTGCTGTCGTAGGGGTGGTGGGGGAGGAAGAGGAAGTGTTTGTGCTTAGTTTCTGTTTTGCAGGCATCGCCTGTGCGCAGTGTTGTGCCGTTCTGATGTGGCAGCAGCTGTTATTTTTGGCTTTCCCAGTGTGCTGTTCGGGTGGATGTACTTCCTAATAGATGCAGTTCTCTTAATCCGTGTGTTGGGTGCTTGTGCTTCCTGTGTATCGGTGCAGATGGTACTGAGGTGCAAGTAATTTGCCGTGATTTATTTCTGTAGGCTCATCTGTGTGCATTTTGAGTGGCATTAACCGTGTATGAAAGGCAAGCCTCTTTAAGCTTTTATTTTGCATAACCCCATCAGTATGTGGTCAGTGTCATCCACAATGTTTGATCCCCTTCTCTGGGAGTGAAGGAATAAGCTTTGCTGTTAGAGTGTGCCTCCGTCTATCTAATGCTGTCCACGGTAGTTAAAATGGGTGCAGTTGTTCCTGTTAAAAAACAACGCAGGCATAGCTGCCATAATTTTATTATTAGAAGATCTGTGTCAACCAAATCTGATAAAAGCAGTGAAAGAGGTTATGAGATGAATGTGCCTGCCCTGGTAGGATGTCGCTACACGTGTTTGAGAGCTATGATAGATAAGCTGTCTCTGATTTAGCTTTTGTAGTTAGAAAGGTTATCTCCTTCACCAGCTGTCCTGCTGCTTTGCCAGACACTGCCTCCCTTGTGCTGGGGCCTAAGCAGGGCCTGTTCAGCTGCCCTGGTTTCATATACTGTGATTCAGCCTTTCTTCCCTAATACCATCCGTGCCTTGTGAACCAGGCCCGGTGAGGAACAGTTGTGCATCCGGCTCTGCTCCACCCGTGGTTGGAGATCTTCAGCTGAGGCAGCTGGAGACAGTGTGTCCCCTCAGTGACACGTTTGGCAGAGAACATCTGTCAGAGCCCAGAGTGGCGACTGAGAGCATTTGCATCCTGAAAGGAACTCGCTGTGAATTCTGGTCCCAGACTGGAGGGAAGGTGTGCTCTCGAAAGTTCTGAATTGATGAGCAAGTAAAGATCTATATAAAAGCTAATTTAGCACTTGCTAACTTATTTCCATACAACATCTTGCAGGCTGACCTGCTTCTGGGGTCCTGCTCCCTCTTGATTGTGAGAGGTTGGGTCCATATTCCAGTGACTGCTCAGCCGAAAGAGCTTGGGTGACATCTCCAAGGTAACTTTTTTCTGTTTTGCTCAGTATACATATGCAGCCACCTTAAATATCATGCAAAGAGAAATAAGCTGCTTGCTTTTTACCTCTCCCTATATAATTTTACCCTTTGAGCAAGGATATGTAAATGTGGTTTGTGGGAGTTGTGTTCTTATCCTTAAGGATACTGCAGGAACGCCCAGGTAAGTGCACTAGCACGAAATGGAAAGCTCAGTCCTGTTCATTCACCAAATCAGTGTCAGTTCTTTGTAATAAGAATTAAACTTCCAAGATTTCGAAGCTCACTCATGCTCTAGTAATTCTGGCCATTTAGGTGGCTCATTTGCAGTTGAATCACTTTATGATGATTTAAGAACTCTAACGATTCTGTTTTTTATTTTTCCTTTCTATTCTAAGGTTGGTTTGCTGAAAGTTGATAAGGCTGACTTGATAGGCTTCCAGGCTCAATGAGGTTACTTTGTGCTGTCCTAAATTTGGAAGAAAGTCTAGCATATCTGTTTTCTCCCAGTTCTTTGTCAACAGAGATATGACTCAGTAGTAGTACCTGTGGTGTAGGCATGACTGAGGCAGACTCAAATGACCTTGTTTTATTGAGGCATGGCGTGTTTAAATAGTAGCTGTGTCACACAGATGGTCTGTGTTAGTTTAAAGTGCAAGAGGTAATGATCAAAGATGCTGAGCTCCACAACTACCTTCCTGGAGTAGGGAGAGGAGACATGGTGCCCTCTCTTCAGGGGATGCTCCTGTGTCTTTGTCACAGCTGACTTATACTGATCTAAAGATGGGCTACTTACTGTATAGCTCATATATTCTGTTCTGACATTTCTTTTTTTTCTTCCTATTCTGACCTGTATTTTCCCCATTTTTTTAAACTTCCAGAGTGGGTTAATGCAAAATATCACATGATGTTTACTTCCAATTAACATTGTTCGCTGTTGGTATCGAAGTATTGTCAAGCATTTCCAGAAGTGAGTTTAGAAATCTTAGGAAGGGCACAAGAAGATAGGGCTGGCTGTTTGTTCTGTGTCCTTTGACAGTACTGTCTAAGCAGCTTAAGCACGTGTGGGGAGGCAGTCATGATCTCATTACAGCTAACTATAGGCGATAAGCAGCTTTGAACACCAAAATCAGTGCACCAGTGAGTGCAGATGTCAGTGAGTTATTTAAAGCAGGAAGGATCTGGGAGAGAAGCCTGGGGGCTACATTGTCCTGTGTCTTACTCAGTGGCTCAATCAAACCAGAGAGAAATTTCCATGAAATTGCTGGAGCTATTGCAGAAGATGAGGTGTGGTGCTCTTGTGTTGGTTTGAGTGCTGTTGTGGGTTGTGAATAAAACTGGTGAAGGACCGGAGCTCTGGAAGGAGCTCACATCACTTGCTGCCTGGTGGAAGGTGTATTTCACTTTTCCAAACTCTGGTCTGTGTGTTCTGTTGGATTCATGGGCATTGACTCTCATCCCACAAACATATGGAAATAAAAAAGAACTTCAGTCTTTTGAGTCTGTCCCAAAAGAATTGTCAAAGCTCTCTGAAGCTCGTTTTGTGTTGAAACTCTACATGTGCAGGTTTTTTTAGATAGTTTTTTAAACACCTCTGCTCTACCCATCATAAAACCCACATTATGTTAATCTTTAAACTGTGGATTTTACTTAGGTTTAATGTGACACTATACGAAATTGTTATGGATCCCCTTACTTTTGCAAATATTGTCATGGTTTGCTTTATTTTCCATCGGAACCAAATATTGTGTGTTTTCTTATGCTGTACAAGTGGCATTGGACATAAATCTTCCTTATGTAATTGAGGTCTTAATACTTCACAGTTCACCTAATAACAAAAACCAGTCCTCCTAAAGTTCTGATTTGTAAATGCAGCTCGACTCAAATATTCTTTGTTAAAATAGTTAAGGGTATCATATCATTCACCAACCAAATGTAAACCAAGCTCTTTATTCACTCCAGTTAAGATATCTTCCTAAAACCTGGCATTTAAGGATTACAGGTTAGATTGTGAAGTGTTTCCAGGCTTTGTGGTTTTGGAGTTCATCCTCTTGTGACATGACAACCAGAAGAAATTTCAAAACCTTTTAAGAATTCTGGTAAAGGTCAGTGTCCCTGGGTAGCAAGCTTGGCAGCTTGACTCTTGCAGAGCACTTTTGCTTTCAGGTTTCCTGTCATTTGCAGTTTTCTTACAATTCTCCAAGAAGAGAACTGTGTGTTATTTCCTACCTATACTGCTTATTATTTTGTTCCTTTCAGCCTGAGAGGATATGCTTCTGGCACCTGTTATCACACTGTGTTGATCTGGAGGAGAAAATCAAAGGGAAATTTGTTTTCCCTAGGTATAGATGACCCATGATATATTGTGGCTGTGAGAATACATGTGATTTAGCAGACTTGTTTTGTAGGGGGGGAAAAAAAAACAAAACCCAAAACAAAAACCAACCTGCAGTGTGGCCTTCCAGCATCTTTAGAAGAATTGGAAGTGTGAAAACTCAAGGTAGCTTTTATATACTTGACAGAGACATGACTTGACAAAAAACAAACTTGCCATAGTCTGTGTGACTTCCAGAATGAGTGTGTGCTGTGCCTTTTTAGCATATGGGGCAGAAAATTTTTACTTCTTATATATGTGTAGCTTTTGCACTTAATAGTTAGATGCAAATCCATTTGACAATAGATCAGGTTAACAAATTATTGCCTTTTGGCTTTGGCTTTACAGCTCTGTTACATAACCAGTGGCCTCAGTTGCTGTAAGTGGCACTCAAGAAAGCCTGTTGGAAAGAGCTTTGAGATCTACTTCAGCAGCTTAACATTTAGATAAGATATTGGGAATTTGTGACCTGCAGAGTGTTTACAGGGACTTGTTTGCGACTGCCTCAGCGAACAGGAAGTTAAATATAGGCTTTGTTTGTCTGATCCTTCACTTCATTGGAAAAAGAGGAGTTTCTTGCTTCAGAACAGAGCTGGCTGGTGTGGTAGAGCATTTCAAGGTGCCTGCTGCCCAGTGTCAGCATGTAGGGAGAGTAATAATGATTTGGTGTATTAAGGACTGCTTTGGAAGGTGCTTGAGAAATGCAGTGGGGTAAACTGTGTTCATGGACTGCTTCTTTGGCATCTGTGAGCTCCCTTCTCCTTGAGTTTTTCTTTTGCAAAGCCAAAGTCACATTGAATCCTTTGGAAGTGTGAGCTTTGCTAGAAGAAGGCACCCAAAGGATGATTGTGCTGGCTTCTGGTTAGGTAAAATGATCTTGCAGACATTTTTAAATGCCAGGTTTTCGATTTTGCCCTTCAAAACGTAGCATCTTGCCAAGCTTGAAGCTGTGGCTGACTAGCTGACCAATTCATGTGTCTCCTGAGAAGATAGCCTCAGGTTCAGATTGCCTTTCATTTCCACACAAAGGGCTGGGCTTCTTGTTAATTCTTTGTCCTTTACCTTCCAGAGCATACTGCAAGCCACAAAACAAGCCCAAGGTATTTTAACAGCTTTAAGATTTCCAGTATGAGTGATTGAGGGCCTTGCAGATTATGCTGATCCCCAGGAGAGTAACAGGATAACAAAAGGCCCAGATCAAAATCCCTTCTGTGACCCTGAGTTTTGTGTCATGTGTGTTTTGCCATATTAGATTTTTTAACGTCACCAGGGATGTGAGAATGTCCTTGTGTGAAGTTCTCTTCAGAATTTTACCTGGTTTCAAATGAAATTACTACCTTAGCTTCTGGTCCCATCAGATTCTGTATCATATATCGGGCTTACTTCTTACTTATTACTAGTTTTAACTTCTTAACCTCTTACCCATTACTTAACTTGTTCCTACTTATTACTAGTCTTAGTACACTGTCTAAAATATATTAATGACAGCGTTTGCTATTTTCTATTCAAAACTTGAAGACCAAAATGTTGCCCTTTGTTCCTTCCTTTTTTTTATGACATTGTTTACTTTCTTGCAGCACCTGCACTGTGTTTTTTTTCTCCCCTAACACAGAGGTCACTTTTTTTCTGTTTACTTCTTTGTGTTTTTAGTTTGGTTTGTTTAGTGGGTTGACAGTACAAGAGAATGTACTGTATACAAGAAAGTACCAAACAAAGGTATATCCTCATGGGGAAAAAAAATCACAATCAAGTTTCAAGTTGAGAAGTTTATAGCTCATTTTTTCTTGCCTATGACCCTTAAGGGTCATCTACTTAGGAAAATTAAACTGATATCAAGGAGGGGGCATGGATTTGCAACGTGATTATGTGACTTTAACTCCCTGTGGACGTGCTTATAAGGTCGTTCCTGCTACAAGTGCTTGGGACAGCTGCATTAATCAGCATGTACATCCTTACCTAGTGCAGCTCTGCCAGTCGAATCCTGTAATGTAGATACAGTTACCGTGATAAAATGACACTTTTAAATTAAAGCTTGTTTTGCTGGGGGTATTGAGAAGGTAGACAGTGATGAGTGCTTTATTTGTCACTGTGACTAGCACATTTTCCAAGGAAAGAAGAGGCCCAAAATATGTCTTTTTCAGCTGAATTAATTTTTCCCTCAGCAGTGTGAAGCTTACAAGGGGTTGCAGTGGGAGAAGAGGGCATCTGCTCTCAGTTGGTCATAAAAGATTTTGCCTCTTCCTACAAACCTTGCTATATCTATCCCAGAATCGGTGTCCACTCAGCGTAGCAGGGCATCTGCTGTTCCCTTTTCTCATACAATAAATTAAGCAGTGTCCTGAGCACTGGTGTAACCTGGAGTGCTGTACAACTGGCTGTCTTGCATTTCTCTGACCTTTTTCAGATGCTTAAGAAAGCCCCAGTTTTGTTGAGTATCAGTGTCTCAGAACTATGTTAGCAGAAGAAAGCACTAGATAATAACTGCTCCTTGTGCTTTTGGCACAGAACTTGTTTACCAGTGAGTTTGTTTGGATAATCTTGCTTTTATGCTCTTAAGTCTTTCTGTGGGACTGATAGGCTCCCAGATTGTCTTTTTCTGTTTCTACAGAAGAGTTGCTCAAGGGTTTGGATCTTCAGCCAAACAGCACCACATTCACTTGAAAGAAGTGCCCTAATTGGAGTCTGTATTAACAAACACAGTTCAGTTGTTGGTGGACCAGGACACAAATTCTTAAAATCTCGAGCGTTTAATTTTCAGGTAGGACCAAGTGGAAACGAAGTGCAAGGAGGTCATGGAAAGTGAAGCGATCACCCAACTGCAGGCTTTCAAAACAGTACAGAGGATACTCAAGTAAACTGTGCCTTTCTGAAATGCTGTTTTGCTGCTGGCTGAAGTACCCCAGGACTGCATGGTTTTGACCAAGATCATTGAAACATGCAGTGGAAGCACCAAAGGCAGTGGCCTATTCCTGGTTCTGTTTTTCATTTGGATAACCTCAGGTGGAATATGACTGTCTAAAGAATTTGTTAGTAAAATCAACTGAGCACTTTGCTGACCCGTTGGGCTTCAGTGGAGAGATGTAAGAATTGCTGCACTTCTCCTGGCTCTAAGTGTTTTACCAGTGTTCAGACAGAAGCTGTGCTTTCTGATAAAACCCCGTGGTGCCATTTGGGGCCTGCCAAATGTAAGTGTTTTCAGCTTCCCCGTGTAGAAAACGACAAGTGTAGCTGAGGCAAAATGTTTGTTCAGCTTTCTCTTCGCAGTAAGACAGGGAAAGAGAAAGTTTGGATGTGCGTGCCCCTCCAATCACTCTCGAGCACCGTTGTGGCTGCTGAAGTACCCTCGTCTATCTCTGCCTGCATATGTGAGATTAAAGTCCTCTTGGGTACTGAATTTCCAGCTCTCCTGATGCCCTCAAGCTGTTAGTGTCTTGCCTTCCATGGAGGGGTAGGTGGAGCTTATTCAGACGATTTAATCTTTTTGTTCAGAGCTGCTGTTTGTGTATCACCTGCCATCCTCATGTCAGGGGGCTACTCTGATGTGGTCTGGGGATGGCAAGAGGCAGAGGTAGAACCCACACCACGGCTGAGCAGTGTTTGTTTCTGACCACAAGAAAGGGGATGGGTGTAGTACCAGTGTTTGCTTGTTTGGATCTTAAGCTCGTTCTCTAACAGCACCAGTTGTGCTGAATAGGCATTGCCACAGATTTCTTGAAGGCAGAGATCCTGTAGTCCTCAGTTAAGAGAGCCAGTTGCTTGGAATCCCCTTATCTAGCACTGTTCATTTCCATATAATTAATTCTCAGACAGCTCAGAAAAAGGGCAGTGTATAGATCTGAGGAGGAGATGGATCAGAGTGGTGTCAGAGCCCACAGGGTATCACAGGAATTCTAAAGCTGCTTTACAGCGAGCTTGAAGTGAACCGAATCAAGCACTGGTTTTCAGAGGCCATAAGGGTGAGATCAGCTTGATTGTGATGGATCTTTGTGGCAAGTTTGTGTTTGGCTTTGATGCGTAGCTCTTAGACTTGATAGGTTTAAATCTAGATGTCCTAATTCCTAGGAAACAAAACATTTGTGCTGCTTCCTGAGTACTGGAGCCAGTTTCTGCTCCTTACCAGCTGACTTTGCTCTCCCCTCCCTTTGCACGGAACATGTTGTTGCTCACAATGTGCTCCTTGGATAGAGAGCGTCTGGATCTGCTGCAGGATCAGCCTCTTCAAAATGAGAAACATCTTTCTTCGCAGATCCCAAATGGCTGCTTAACAGTAGCTGTGCTCCATTCTTTTTGCCAATTCCCTTCTCCTTGTCACAGCTGGGAGTGGGATATGGGGTCTTGGCTTAGCTTTCCTCCTCTGTAGCCCTCTTGCAAAGCAGAGACAAAGGAAAAGTGTTTGAATATCTGTTGTCTGCCTAAGTTTCCTGAGTAGCAGAGTATTGCAGGACTGCACTCTGGAGGTGAAGAGGAAACTGCAACTCTTTTTTTTTGAAACTATTTTAACACTGGGACACAGAAAACTGCACAGATAAACAGCAGTGGTAGGAAGAGGCAAGTGGGAGAACTTTTCTTCTCTGTCCCTAATGAGGCCTGTTTGTATTTTGCGTTTACAATCTCAACACAGATTCGTGGGGTGGCACATCACTGCAAAGGGATTTTTGCTTGAGTCAGGTCTCAGTCAGCAGCTCAGTCGAATGTGGTTTCCATAACTTGTGGGAAATGTTTATGAGCGGTTAATGCCTATCATGCAAGTTTTGCTGCAGTTGCTCTATTTTCTTTTTTATTATTATTATTTTTTTATTTGGGGGAAGGAAGTAGTGGAGCTGTTGGGGTAAAGGACGGGGAGCCTGCATTGCGCATCTGCATCGTGACCTGAGAAGTGAATCAGCTTAGTCATAACACTTGAGCTGTAGTGAGCTGTCCGGCCATTTTCTGGCAGGCAAGAATTTCTGTCAGTGGCTTCAGTGTGTGAGTGAAGAAAATCCGGTTTGAGACTGTCTCTGCTGCTGAAGGAGATACTCTTAATAATATCCATATCTTTGCTGAGGGCACTCGTGCTTGAGGCAAAAGCTTTCTCTGGTTTTCCTTTTGTTGCTTGCCCGAGTAAATAGTTTTATCATTGAAAATAGACACTGAAGTTTTCAAATCCGCGTTGTTCCCAGAAGGGGGCAGGGGAGACTTGCGAGTTCTGGAGTTTGATAAAGTGTACTTTTGTTTGGTTGTGTGACACTTCCGTGCCGGCTTCCAGACACAGCGGGCGCTGCCGCCGCTCTGGCAGCGGGAGCGTGGCACGATGAGGCGCCTGCTCAGTGCCAGGAGCCTGCAGCAGTGACCCAGGCTGCAAACCTTCCGTGTCTTGGCTCTCCTTTCTCTTGGGGAGCGTTAGAACAGCTTTAGGTTCTCTCCCTGCAGCTCCCCCTCGTCTGATAAACTGAGGTGATACGTATGTAAGAACCGTGAGAGTGTGGAGTCGTCGTAAAACTTCTCCGTTTCTATACCTAGAGCAATCTGGCCAGTTGGCATCTAACTGGGTGAAAATCCCAGTTCCTTATTCTGTCATCTTGGATTCTTCTTAATTAAAGCTGAAGTGTCTCCATGAAACTTCTCTTAGGGATTTTTAGGAGGGCCTAGGTTTGCTCTTTACAGACCTAACTTCCATTTCCTAAATACAGTCAGCCTGGCCAACAGTGAGAAGGGAGGCTGTTTTGCCAAATATTTTAGAAATGGGGTCATGCAACTCCAGCAAGTTGATCTTGCGTCTCTACAAGGAGACCTGTGGTTTCTTTGACATCCTGGAATACAAACAGAACAAACTCAGCCTTGTTGGTCTGCATTTCTGTCTTTGAGTTGGAGAACAGCTACTTTTTCTCAGGAAGCTCTTATTGCAACATCCCTGATAATTATGACATAACTTCTACCTCTACACCACCAGTAAAAGGCTAAACAGAGACTGCTGAATGAGGGGGCTTGGATGAGTGATGTAGAGACTTGCTTGAGGTATTTGGTGCTTTTTATGCCTGACTCTTCAGCAGGAAGGTCTCCCAGCTGCTGTGTTAGGAGACAGGGTTCAGAGAGGAACCAGCAGTCAGAAGCAAATGGCAACAGAGTGGGGAACTCTGGCAAATGGCAACTTGAGAGAATTTGAGCCATGTGAGCCATGGGACCTGATTGTGCTGAGTCTTGGCCATCTTGGAAAAGTCACAGAGGTGATGAGGCATGTCTGATCACTTGTCTTCAAAATAGACCCAAAGGATAATCCAGGGTGGTCAGACCCACTTCAGTCCTGGGGACAGTCAGGGGTCAGGTCTGTTTGGGACACCTTTCTGAGCATGTGAAGGAATGTGACTGGGAACAGTCAGTATGGATTTACTGGCGGTACGTTGTGTCTGACGCACCTCATTGTCTTCTGTGATAAAATAATCGGATTTGTGGATGAGGAAGAGCACTAGAGGCCATTTAGCTTAAGTTTACTGGATGTTTTGACACTGTTTCCCACAGTATTCTTGTGTGCAAGTTGGGACATTACAGTCTGGATGGGTGGAGCATGAATTTGAGCACATCAGGGAATTCTGAAGAGTAAATGGAGTCAGAGGCGGATGAACGGGTGATTCATAGAGAGCTCTTTCCACACAGCAGGACATTAGCTTCTGAAAGTAGGCTCTTAATCAGTCTTTCTTTTCCTCCTGAATGTCATTCTTTGCCACAATGTGATAAGAATGGATGGAAGACAGTATTTAAGACGCTGTCTGGTTGAAATTCATCAGTCTGGCTCATTATCAGTGTAGAAGATTAATCTGTCTTTTCTTGAGGGGGAAGCTGGGGGGGTTCACATGAATGTTTTTCCAAGATTACCTTGTTTTGTTTTTCCCTCAGTCATGTGTGCATATGTGATAGCCACTGAACTGTAGTTAACTGCAATATGTGGTAGTTTTGGAGATTGCAGTCACACCTGTGGAGGATGTGTTTGGAGTGCTGTGTGGTTTGTAAGAAGAAAAACAGTAGCTCAAAACAGAAAGTAATTTTGTTTTCAGCAGGTTTACAGCCTCTTGGGGTTCAATAGACTTTCTAGTATGAAAGGTGAACTGGAGGTTTTCTGTCAGTACAGATCTACTGTGTACTTTGATTTCTCTTCACTGTTCCTGAGATACTAGAGGGCATCTGATAATATTTTTCGGATTACCACTGTGGAAAGAACACCGTTTCATTAGAGCTGGACAGGCTCAGATTTATATACTTGTGTCCATGAAACTGTAATTGAAAAATTCAATGTAGGATGCTTGCTTTGTTTTTTTTTTTTTTTTTCCTTTCCATCATTGCTGTTACTGCCTTGCTGCAGCCAGTGGTGTGCTTTGGCATTAAGAATTCAGTTCAAGCTATCTAGTGTGGTAGTGTGCTAAATTAAGGTGCCAGTTATGAGCAAAGAGGTTAATGGTCTTACATAACATTGGTCTTGAGGGTTTTTGTCACTGCAGAATCAAAAATAGCAATTAGAAGCGTGCATTTTTGTCCTAGTTGTGGATTTTTCTGTGGAGATCAATTATCTGCAGCAACTGACTTTTTAATCAAAGCTGGGTTTTTTTCTGTTTTAAAAGCATCATAATTCAAAAGTTGAGAACAGACACTAAAAACCCAAGTTTACCACAAACTGCTTATATTTGTCTTTCAGTTAACGGTCTCCTGGAAAGCTGTAGATCATTCTTATTTTATCAGAACTGCCTAAGAAATGTAATTTGAGCTCCTCTGCATTTATGGCTTTTATCATAATTCTTCACGAGTTCAGCTTTTGTGCATCTGTCTTTAACCTTGTAGTTTCTCTGTACCGTTACTGGTTAGAACTCTTTAACTCTTGGCTTCACTTTGCTGTTGCACTGTGCAGTCTGAAACAGCCAAGAATGTGGAGCGTTCTTACAGATGCATCTGAAAGATCTGTTGTGTTAACCACATCCTTTTTTTTTTTCCTTCTGAGAACATTTTACCATTTGTTCCAAACGGAAACTGCCTGTATCCAGTGGGATTAGCTTGTAAGTGTGTCTAATCTCACCCTAAATCTCCATTCACAAAGATGCTGCTTCCTTACTGGCAATGCGTTCCTTCCTGTTAAGGTTTCTTCTCTTCATGTCTTGAGTCTTCACATTCTGTGTAATTGTGAAATTCGTAATGCATTTTAACTTTGATTACCTTGTGAAGGAAAAATGCGTATGTTCAACTGCATGGCAGCGTGAATTGCTTTACATCTGTGCACTATTATGTGACAAGGGAAATGATTTCTGATTATGTTGTCTAGGGATGATTCAGGACTTGCTCTGTAGACTCCATTCAGAAGTGTCCACATGGTGTCTTGTTGGAAGGTGGGGGGGGGGAGGGACACAAACACAAACCAAGAGAACAGGGCAGGGGGAAATTGTCCTCAAATTTTTGGTTCCTGAAGATTTGTGTAACTCAGTGTGCTGCATTCTGCTCCTTGGCTTTCCAGTGAAGGTGCCAGTGTGTTCTTGCAGGGCATTCATTGCTGCTCCTCACTTCTTGACAGCTCATCCGGGCTTAGTGCTCGCCGAGGCTCTGGTTCAGTACATGAGCTGTGGAGCTGTGAACTGCATTCACTGGACTTGCCCTGATTTTTTCCTCTGTGATGATCCTGTATTCAGTCTTTCCTTGATTAAATGTCTGCTTCCAGGGGGAGCCAGCAGCCTGCATGTGCAGATAAGCTGAATTGGGATTTGAGCAGGGAAGCACTGGGCAGGCTTGCAGCTGGGTGTGTGACAGCCACAAAGAGCCCCCTCCAAATACCACTGTCTGTGGCTTTCCCTTCTTGCATTAGAGATTCCATTTGAAGTCGAGCAGCGATCACATAAATTCTTTTAATATCTCTTTGCTGATAGGAACAAAGAGACAAGATGTTATATTAATGTGTAATATTGGTGGGCCAGTAGCTGAGCTGAAGTCTCCCAAGGGTAGGATTCATAATCCTCTTAAAGGAGAGGAGAATCAAAAGAGGCTTTGGAGGTCACCTTTTGTGGGGTGAGAAACAATCCCTGTGCAAAGCTCTGCACCTCTGTGATCAGTTCCTCTCCCTTTTTCCTATTTCATCTCCCAGCAGCGGAAAATAGATCTAGATGAGTGCTGCAAGAGTCTTGACCCCTGTAGAACTCCTCCTGCCTCAGGTTTGACTACCTGCCAGAAGACAGCTGCGTGTTTACGGGTTGATAATCTTGTGTGACAGTGTTATGAAGTCTCACTGTATACAGATACTAGTCTGTTACTGGTGAGACACTCAGAGCATGCTTTGATCTGAGTGGGACCATGTGCTTCTGCTTAGCACTGCAGCTTCAGCACAGTTTTACATTCACCTTGTATTTTACTTGTATTGGAGAGCTGTGAGAAAATCAGATGCAGTCCTGAATGATCACTTTAGTATATTTTCTGAATGTTTAAAACTCCTTTAATATTAATATTTGATACTCAAAGAGCAATGCTTTCAATGCTACAGACTGTCATGGGTCAAGAATTTATTAAGATGAATTTCTTGACTGAGATTTATGATATTTGAGCAATTTGTTGGGACAGAGATGTAGCATTAGCTCATGAACATACTGTTTTCTTTGAAAGACTTACTTGTTTTGCAAGATTGTCCAAGTACAATGGAAACTTGCTGCTTATTCAAGAAACGGCCACAGCTCCATCTCTGAATTTTGGAGGAATGAATTGTGTATGGAGGTGACCCCGGCTGTTCTTTGAGTGTGCTTGTCCTCCAGGTGGAAGCAAGATGACATGGAGTAGTTGAATTTGCTGAATCTCTTGGGGCAAAATTGGGTCTTCCAGGGATTCCCAGTTTGATCAAACCTGTGTCTAGAGGGAGGTGTTAGAAGCAGTGATGAGAACTAGCTACAGCAGATGATGATTGTGAGAAAATGGGTGTCAGGCTAAAGTCATGGAAAATGCCTTCTGGATAAGGGAAGTTCTTCTAGGAAGACCCTAGAATGTCACTGCCGTTAAGGTATTGCTGTGCACAGCAGATGAAGGGTAGGTACTACATACATGTTGGCACAAGAACCCTTGCATGGTGAGACAGGGGACAAATTACCGGTTCCAGCTTCCTGTCACCTTCAGTGTCACTGCAACTCCATAGCTTCGCAGCAACTGCTGCAGTGGTTTCCTACACAGAGCCCTTTAGATGGGTCAGTTCTTTCTTCCTAAAAAACTCGGTTGTGCAGAAGTGGTCAGCTTTCTGAAGTGACTTTCTTAATAGTTTAACCAAGGTAAAGAGAGCCTTGGACATAACCCAGGCAGCAGTTTCTAAGAATTCTTTGTTGTTCATGAATCAGTGTTGTTTGTATAGTGTTGTTGTCGCTGTTCCTCCTGGCTTTGATCCCTGGTACTGCTTGCACATGCTGCTGCCGTTTGTCATGCCCTACTTAATCACAACAGTCTGTTTCTCACTCTCCCCTATGTATTTCAGTATCTCTTTTGCTCTGAAAATAGTGCTGGTAGCAAATAAATTAAAGATTTATTTTTGAGGAAATAGGGCATTTTAAATATTAATGGTGTGTTGTGAAAGATGAAAACACGAAAAATTAGATTGCTGATTTTTTAATGCACAATTTAAATCTTGAACAAAAGTGATTTTGTATAACTATTATGTAGTTTTGTTGTGATATTTTATGTATTTTGAGTAAGAGAGCAGCTTTGCAGTTGCTTGAACTTTTGCCTTGCTTTGGTTCCCACTTCTCCCATCTTTTGGTTCTGGGGGATTGCTGAATCTCATGGTCAGTTCTTTCAGGGACCTGATCCATCTGAAAACTAATGGCTTTTTGTGTTGTTGCATATATTGCTGCTCGGTTTCCTACCAGAGTGAGTATTTAGTCTGCTTGCCTGCAAAAGTGCTGATGCTGGTGTAAAGGAGATGTCAGGAGAGGTGAGAAAGTTGAATGATCTCTCTGCTGGGAGTGACAACTCTCGTCTGCCTAATGTCGGGGTGAGACTGTTCTCAGCGTGTGGTTGCAGGGCAGTTGGAGCTGGATGGAATTGGCTCTGCTACTCCTGTGCCTGCCCTTGCCCTGCTTAGTGATTCTCCCCTTTTACTTTTGTTGGGCACTGGCACTAAACCAGTTCAGGAAGCCACACTGGCGAAAACAACTTGTCTTTTTTTTTTTTTCCGGGTTAACTTTTTTGCCAGGCTGGTTTCTGAGCGGGATCAGTGAGTGCCAGTGCTGACTCAGGACAGACGAGGGGTTTGAAGAGTGCTGACTTAGATTTACTTAAGCTGTGATGGAACTGTACCCTCAGATGCATGTTAAGGAACAAAGGGTAAGGTTTGCCAAATAGCAGTTTTTTTGGTTTTGTGTGTTTTTGTGGATTCATGTGGTGGCATCTATAAAAAGGGCTGCTGAACAGCTTAGGGACTGTGCTTTCTGCCTTCTAGAGCAGACACAACAGAAACTGTAGAAATCTTGTTTCCTGAAGCTGTTTCATTAACATGCTTCCTACTCTGTTCTAGAAGTCACACATTAATGGTTATTCAGTCTTTTTTGCCTTGTTTTCAATGAGAAGGCCTTGCATAGTGGTGTCTGATGTGGGTACCTGTCACCAGCTGAAAACAGAGAACTGAGAACCAAGCCCTTCCCAGTAGGTTCCCAGTCAGCCATCAGATAGGAAGTACTTTCAGTTGGTTTTGTTTCAAACAGTATTTGAGCTGATAATTTGGGAAGCTTTCAGTCTGTTTCTCTCATGGCCAGTTCTAAAGTGGACTAGCATGGCATCATTGCTTAGTGCTTATTTTGGTTTTCAGTATTTCTTTTCGTATTTCCCTGTTCAAATGAAAATTCAGCTGCAATTGGAAGAGTTGCCAAAACTGCAGATAGGCTCCCCACTCTTTAAATGTCAGTCTTCAAATCAGTGGGAATTTGCACATCACGTAGGCTTGCTTTATTTTGAATGGAAGATCACCAAGGCAGTTAGTGGTTATGCAATCTCTGGGAGAGTTTTGTTACAGAATTTGGCCCAGAGCTGTTCATTCGCGTTAGTGACTTGGTTAGTCATGTTTTTATATTTATTTCAGCGTGCAGACTGCAAAAATGACATATAATTTTGGACAAGCAACAGCTCGAGGGAGATCAGTAGCTCAGGATATGCATCAGCGTGACCTCATTTTGTCTCATTAAAGAGACCCTCCACTTGGTTGGAGGCAGCAATAAACTCCCCTACGTGCTCAGTTTAGGAAGTGATCCTGTTCTACAGCAACCGTGGAACAAGAGGTGAGCTAGGAATGCAAACCTTGGCTTCAGGCACAGGGATAACCATCAGGCACCTAGTGCTGATACAACTGTTTGTACAGCTGCACAATGGATGGGGGATCTGACCTGGGCTGAAAAGTAATCCTTAAAAAAAACAAAACAAAGCGCTGGTTTATTTTTAACTGTGATCAGTTCCCTAATTTGATCCCTAATGGTGAGGCTGCAAACGGTTGTACCAGCGCAGCAGGGTTGAGTGGGAGGGTGCTGTTCGTGCCAGTGCAGCTGTCAAAGGACTGCCTGTGTAACCGTGGTCTGAAGGAATAACCAGAGGAGGAGTTAGGCACTGATTTGGCTTGATCAGTGCTAAAAGGAATCTCAGCATAATGTTGGGTGGGCTTTGAGAAAGCCAAGGCATTTGGATGGAGCTGGTTTCATTGTGGAGCATCACTGTAAAGAGCAAAAAAGACAAGCAGTTGTTTCCACCCCAAAATCTGTCCTGTTTTACCAAACCAGAGAGAACATGGTGGATGAATAAAGTCTCAACACGCACTTTTTCCTTGTGCAGACCGAGCTTTTGATGTGTGTTTTATGAGAGGGCTGGAGGCCTAGCTGTTCACCTAGGTTTTCTTCCTTAATTCAGTGTTTTTACATGTTCTGAAAGCAGAGAAGAAATTATGAAGTGCAGGTAGATTAAACTTTTTTACCTTATGTTCAATTTCAAATAGACTTTATATCTTAGATTTTTGTGTAGGTCTTGTTTTTATCTCTTTTGTGTTTTCATTTATCTTCCCTTATTTTCTTGTGAGATGGTGGAGGGCAAAGAGCCAGAAAACCCCCCCTTCTTTCTCTGGTAGCCCACATAAGTTCTAAAAGTGTGTGCCCTTGCTCTTGAGTCGAGGGGGTTGACTGTTTTTCCTGTTGCAGAATTCTCACTTTGGCATCTGTGCTTCGCTTTCTGTGTGTGGCAGGTGTAAGATGCAGCACATTGACTGTTCCTTTCAGTTCCTCTCAGTCACCCTCTCAAGCCTGAAAACGTCTTTTATTGCCACACAAGTACTTCCTTTTTCTGCAATTTTTGGTGGGTTTGCAGGTTTCCTCTTTCTTACACAAGCTGGGAGCATCTTGTCCCATATTCCCACCAGCATTCCAGGTGTCTCTATTGGCTAAGAGCCTGAGGGGCACAAGGCTGAGATGCACAACCCTTTCTCCTTTTCAAGGCTGTGTGGAGGTGTGAGTGGGAGCTCAAGCTCCAGGGGTGTTTGCACACATATGTGATGACAGCATCTTTCAGCTTGCAGGGCAGCAGTTACTCTGTAGATGATTGGGCCATGCTGACTTCCTTGGCTCTGGCCTGACACCCCTAAGGCCTTCTGGGGCATTTTTAACGAGGAGAAGATGAGGTAAGGACTTGGGAGGTGGCAGTTTTTCTCTTCACCCTGAGACCTGCTTGCCTGATTGCGGTGGATTCTCCCCTGTTTGGTGGGGCTGCCCCAGCACTGAGCAGTCCTTCTCAGTGCCGTCCACCCAACCAAGCTCCCACAAAATCACACCTTCCCCTTCTGTGCCAGCAGTAGTTGCTGTGCAGTGTGTTCGTCCTCTGTTCAACACAACCATCACCAGCTCTGACTCATTCTCTTGCTGTCAGCAGATTAGCGTGTGGTGCGTTTACCTGCTCGCCTGTCCCACCTTCCAATGCTGTTGAGGTTGTAGAATTTGGTACCCACAGCTGGCATGAAAGTTGTGCACTTTGAACACTGTTCCTGAACGTTCCTCCTGGTGCTGAGCTCAGCACAGTCATTTCATCACCTTGCTACTGAGCAGGCATTTGGGTGGAGTTACCTGGATGATTGTGCAGAACTTCCTTAGGGCTGTGTGGCTTATTTAAGCCTCACTGTTGGGGAGGAGGCCAAGATTTGTGACTAAAGAGCAGGGATGCTTTATTACCAGCATTAAGGAAAACTTCAAACATAGTATTTTTTGAGGCAGGAGGTGAAATTGTTTCCTCTGCTTATTCAATCCATAAGTTGAGTTACAAATT
Organism: Empidonax traillii; assembly: GCF_003031625.1. Lineage (NCBI taxonomy): Eukaryota > Metazoa > Chordata > Aves > Passeriformes > Tyrannidae > Empidonax > Empidonax traillii. The sequence continues at coordinate 1,631,108 of NW_020955380.1, forward strand.
CTTTCTGAGTTAGTTTTTGAGTCGAGCCTCTTCAATGGGATTGGTGTGATTTTTTTTTAATTTTATTTTATTTTTTTCCCCCTTTCCCCCTGCCTTGCTATGAATGCAAGGATTAGAGTTTTCTGCCTGTTGATGAGTTTTTTTGAGCCCTGTCACTAGTGGGAATTCAAGGAATGTCTTTTCTCGGTGGGTTGGGTTGATTTCGTATTGGTTTTGATTGTTGAAAGTATGTTTCTTTCTAACTGTCTCTGACCACTGGATTGGAGAGCTGTGCTGAACAGCAGCTTTTGCATTGGAATAATTTAAAAATAACCTGTATTCAGTGGAGACTTTTTCCTCTTTGTAAATGGTAGGAAGAGAAGCCAGAAATTAGCTCACAGAATGCTGAGCAAATAAGACCTCACAAGCATTGATCTTCCCTAAGCCCCTCTCTAGAAAGCACGTGTCATAATCTCATCTCTCCTATAAAATGCAAAGCCGATATTGGATGACCCTGCTCTCCTAGGCACAAGCTTGGAAGAAGAAAATCTTCTGGACTGGTACCGATAAAGCAACCTTTTGTTGTACATGTTCGATCAGGTCTTGCTGCTATGGAAACTCCGAGGCTTGGACTGCAGCCAGTGCTTCAGAACAGAGAAGGAAGGTGCCCTTTCCCACTGAGGCAGGGTGTATTTGTGGCAAGGTGCAGCAGGATTCACCAATTCGACTCCATCTCACTCATCCTCCCTGTCCGCTGGAGAGGAAGGAGTGGTGACAGCCAGACCAGGGCTGGACCTTCCTCCAACCTCCCCTTTGCAGTGACACTGATAGCAGTGACAAGCAGCCTGTGCCCTCCTGCCAATGCACTGCATTTCTCCAGGGAGGAAGGGGAAGCCTGGAGAAAAGAGCAGCAAGGGAATCAAATCATACCATGCCTGTTACGTGCAGTCCTGTCCCGCTCCCCAGCCTGATCTCATCGCAGTAGTGCCAGCTTGTCCAGCATCAGGACAAACAGGAATACAAGCTGGAAGAGGGGCCATTTGAGCCCTGGCTTTGGTTACCCTCACTTACAGACAGCTGCATGACAGATGCTCACAAAATGTTGCAGAGTACCTGCTCCGTGTGTTGCTGAACGTGACAGACCTTCCCTGCGCACTGTTGCGTGCTAAGGTTTGGTGTAAAAAAAACACGCAGGGAGAAGCTACCAATGTAGCGTGCCAGGGAGAGAAAATGGCTATTGTTTGTGTCCTGGGTCTGGATCCCTAGCAAGGACTTCCAGTACCTCATTCCCCCTGGAAAGCACGCCATGCTTTATGCGTAGGTGACAGCAGAAGGGCCTTTGCAATTCTTGCTGATCTGGCCTCTAAGAAGAAAGCCTTGTTTAACCCCAGATCTAGGCACTGGCTTTAGCGAGTGGTTTCAACATTCCAGCCAGAGTTAAAAGTGCATGGCTCAGCCTCTCTTTCTTCAGAAAGAGCTGAAAAGGCTTGGCTTCCGCTCCTTTCTTAGGAAGAGAAGAGGAGAAAAATTCCTGGTCTTGCCGGCTGCTGGCAGAAGTGCTGAAGCTTTGTGGTCGCTGTGATGGAAGTACGGCACAAATAATCTGTGTGATGGAAGTACAGCACAAAGAGTCTGTCGTGGTTTAACCCCGGATGGAAACTCGGCCCCACAGCCGCTCTCTCACTGCCCTCCCAGTGGGATGGAGAGGGAATGGGAAGGGTGGAAGTAACAAAACCTTGTGGGTTGAGGTGAAAACAGTTAAACAAGTAAAGCAAAAGGTGCGTGCACAAGCAAAGCAAAATAAGGAATTAACTTTGTTCCCGTGGGCAGGCAGGTGTTCAGCCATCCCCAGGGAAGCTGGGCTCCATTGCTTAACAGTGGGAAAACAAATGGTATCACTCCAAACATCTCCCCTTGCCTTGTCTTTGCTCAGGTCTGTATGCTGAGCCTGACACTGTATGGTTTGGGATATCCCCTGCGTCAGCTGGGATGTTGCCCCCCACTTCTTGTGCAGCCTCCTCGCTGGTGGGGTGTTGTCAGGAGCAGAAAACGCCTTGACTTTGTAAGCCCTGCTCACCAATAACCAGTCAGAGTTGTTTTCAGCACAAATCCAAACCATACTCCCTTACAAGCTACTATGAAGAAAACTAACTTTCCCAGATAAAACCAGCACATTCTCTTCCTTCAGATCTCTAGAGGACAGAAGCAGAGAGTACACCTAAGGACTTTTACTGCAAGCTTAATTTTGGCTTCCTTACTGTAGGTTCAGTCAAGCTCTGTCTTAGAGTAGAGCAGGCTCTTTCCTTGTGCACACTTCAGCAGTTTGTGCATTTGTGCCCTGTAGTTGAGGCAGGAAGGGTATTGGTGAAGGAAGCTCAGCTCATGGCACAGGGTGGAGTGTGCCCATTTGTAGCTATTGTCCTCTCCATGCCCTTCTTCATTGCATTTCCTGCCCCAGCTTCACTGTTGGCATTCTGTTCCTCAGCTGGCATTCTCCAGCAGCTTTTCCTAAGACTTCTGTTTCACCTTTGGTGCATGTATGTGGATTGTATTCTGCTTCCTGGCCTCGCTCTGACGAGCCACATTTGCCGTGGTGAGAGCAGCCCATTGAAAAGGGAGTATTTGGTAGTAGTTCAAGTGTTGGACAAGATGCAGGGGAAGGCTCAGGATTCAGAGCTGTGTGCTTAAGCAGTCTGGGAAGGTTTGTAGCTTCCTGGATACCACAATGGCCAAATGTTTCTGGTTACATCCTAAGCGTTGCTGGAGGTTCTTGGAGAGCTGAGTTCTCTGCCCAGGTCCCAGGGCTCTTCTCCATTTACTGCTGACTAGACAGACGTGTCTCAGACCTGTGGGTCAGCTTTTTTGTGCTGGGAAGTTGATCTCATAGCACAGTGGGAGACGCTTTCCTTTTTTTTTTGTTCTTAGTCTGGGTTTTCTTCAGCAGAAAGCTGGCTCACCCAGTCCAGCCTGACTAGAAACCACCTTGCTTTTCAGCACAGATGCTGGCTGCTGCTCCTCTTTGCTCACGAGTCACCAGGAACCCATTGGCCAAATGCTGTAGTCCTCTTGCCTGGTATGATCGTGTTTTCTGTTCTTGTGCTTTGCTCCTGAGTGCTCTGAGGTTGTTCAGGGAACGTGCAATTTCTGCCATCGTGACGTTGAGGTCTGTGTTCGTCCCTCGCCTGTGGCCCGGCTCCAGAGTCGTCAGTGGCCATCTGCCTTAGCTTCCCATGGGGCCTGGGGCTGGCCACAGTCTGAGCAGGGGCTGCAAAGGTGGATGTGCAAGCTGCTTAGGGCAGAGGCACGAGCCAGCAGTGCTCAGTGCAGGCAGCTTTCTTACTGTGTGGTGCGTCGCAACTTAAAATGTTTGTTCTTTTTATTTAGGAAAATAACTTCACTAGTGAGTCAGGAAACATTGCCAGCATTCCCATGCAAGACTGCTTATAAAGAGCAGGAGGATCAGCATCGTGGTGCACTCTGCAGTAATTCTCACACCCATCTGCCTTCACCTCTCATCATGTGGTGACCTTTGAGGCTGAGGTTTCTGACACCTTAAGTTGCACCATCAAAGAGGGCAGGTTTGGTGCTGGTCTGGAAAGACACCTGTAATTTTCAGCCAGGGTTCAGTAATGTTTAATAGGTGTCTGGCTGAGTCTTCACTGTGTCTGTGGAGGGACATACTCCCTATTGGAGAGTGATGTCAGTTTTGGGGGCAGGATTTACTCCACTTAATGGTTGGGAAAAACAGAGTTACCTTGTGTGTCTTCCTGAATTTTGTTTGGAAATGTGCTTTACTACAAGAAAACACATCTTATTGCTGCTCTTTATGCCCATCGTGATAAAAAGTGTTTGAACAGTGAGGTCTGCAGTTCACATTTGGAGCTGATACGCTGACAGACAGATGTCTAGACTTAAATATTGTAGAGCAAATTCTCTTCCAGTACAAGAGTCTTTAACTGGGGAGGATAATGAAATATGGGATGTGGTATGTCCTTGAGTAGTCATGGATAACTCTGCTCCTGAACCTCATCCCCCACATCTCCAGAGTCTGGCTTGATGGGAGATCTTGTCTCACAGTCTGCCAGAAGGGGGGAGGCTAAACTGGCCTGGATGTTTTACTGCTGTTTGAGCTGTAGTGGTGGTTTTGGAGGATACCAAAGGATCTGCTTGGATGAACTGGTCTCCCTCAAACTGTTTCTTGGACTGTGCTCTGCATTTTGCTGTTTAATTGGAAGGATTCTGAATTTAATAAGCTAGCTAAAATAGTTGAACCCATGCCTTTGTTTAACAGATGAAGGATGAGTAATATTTAGGACTTCAAATAGTTTTCTGCTTTATATTTGTTTGAAACTGCTGGAATTCTTCTGTCTTTATTTGTGGATAGTGTCCATGTTTAGTAATAACCCTTTACTTTGAGTTACTTTGATAAAAACCACTAAGCTTTATCTGAACTATAAAATGTCTGTTCCTTAAGTCCTGTAGACATCTTGCTCTTTAAAAATGTTGCTTCTGAAATGCTGCTTGCCACAAAGAATTTTTTTTTCACATTTCATTTGTACATGGGAAAATACTACTTATATTGCTGTTTCTTTAGAGTGCATGGATGAATGTGTGGAGCAGTAACTGGGTTTCGACTCTCTCCCCACTTCATGCCCAACTCCTTCTCTTGTCTCACAGCCTCAGAATGTTTTGTTTCTGTGACTGTCACTTCTTCCCAGGATGCTTGCACATCCAAAACTTGTCATGTTGGGTTTTCTTGGGGGTGCTGGGGCCCTTGGCAGTGAGCCCAGGGTATTTGGTGGCTGCAGCGATTTTCCCAGGAGCTCTAGACCAGAGGGGAACACTTGAGGGACTTGGCAGAGTGGGTGGCTGTTGTCCTCAGAATGATTCAGGTGGCATATGCTTCCTGTTGCTCACTTTTAGGAAAGAAGGCTGCTGAAAGTAGGATTCAGATCTCTTGCTTTGATGACCGAAATCTGCATGTAGCCTACAGGTGAGGCATTCCTAACTGAGAACAGTCACTCTGGGCCTTGGGGGTGTTTGTGATCTCCATCTGAAGTTAGTGAAGGGGTCTGCAGCTAATGAATCTGCTTAGCTAATGCCCCTGCTCCAAAGGATGGATAAATAGTAATTCCTTCTGTCCCTGGCAAAACTGAGACCCTGAGACACTTCCAGTGAAAACTGAGACTTGTACCAGACCTGAGAGTCACGTGCGTGTCTTCTGAGTTTGCCAGTTACTGTTGTCACACTTGCAAATCTCTTATTTCTCTTGTCCTGTGAAGTTTAAACTACAGGAAGGTGTGAGTTAAACTCGTCCTCAGTATTGTTTGGTATAACTGAAAACTGCTTTAGTCACTGGCAGAATAAAAGAAACCAAGTCCAAGATGAAGCTACATCAGGAAGGAGAGACTTAAGTCTGTGGTGAAGCATTTGTCTGGAGTCTGTGAAGTGCTAGCCTGTTGCAGATGCTGGCACCTCGTTTGTTCTGGGATATCAACTGCCTTAAACACAACCAAAACATCTCTGACCGAAGCGTCTGCAGCTGAAAGTTCTTCTTGTTGATAAAGCGAATAAGCGGGATTATTTGAGGGATACCTTGAATAGATTTTGATACCAGTTGCTACAGAGAGGGACCATCTGTGGGGTTTTTTCCCCTCCTATTCCCTGGCCCCCGCCTTAAAAGCCAGCTGAATATTCACATTGTTCCCCTTACACTGCATGTGGTTGTGTGGTCGTGTAACCACAAAAGGAAATGTTTTCTGTCGGGTCAGTGAGATGATTCAACTCAAATGTACGTACACTCATCCTATCCCAAAATCCAGTGCGAGGAAGTGAGCGGGAATGTGCCCATAGAGAGAGGGAAGCATTGTCCTGTTGCAGGGAGCTTTTGGGTTAGATTGGGTTAAGCGTGTTATGAAGGTGTCAGCCCTCCTTTTGAATGCCTTGAGCTGCATCTCTGACATGCTTGAATTGGAGGGGAGGGAGCAGAGCCCGTGTTCATCCAGAACTTCCCCAGCTATGTGGTGTTGTGTAGCTGTGGAGACATCCCGTGGCCAGATGAGGAACAGCCTGAGCTGTGTCCCTTGTTCAGGCCTCCAGGATCCCTCAGTTCTTAAATTACTGCCCTTGGCTGTTGCTGTGCTAAGAAACTGGAAATGTGATGCATTCGGAAACTCTAGTCACCACATGGTTCTTGTACCAACATTTGGATAACTCATCGTTGAAAGGAAATCCTGTGGCATTTTCCCCAGCAGTTTCAGGATCAGCTGTGATCCAAGCTGGAAAGGGCAAATCATCTGGAGAGAATTTGGGCAGCTTGACTTTTCCATCATCCTGTTGCTGTGCCGGGCACTCTGCAAACATTAAAAGAGCATCTGCTTCTCCAAAGCACTTGTAATCTCATTTGCACTTAGCAATGTGTCTCGCCTTCCTCTAGAGCTCAGGGACTTGTGCATGTAGGTGCTGTGAATGCATCAGGAAATAGCTGTTGTCCTGAGGGGTTGGAGTAATAACGGAGAGAATCTGAGAGGAATCCATCGAGTTACAGCATACACACAGTGACAGGATGAATGTCCTACTCTGAGAAGCTTTATGTCAGTGCTTGAAGGGAAGTGAGCAGTAAAGGAGGAATAGTGTGAGAGTGGGGGGTGAACAGAAATTATTTAGTTGTTTAGATGTTAAAAATGCAGATGCACAAGGAGTGGAACTCAGGTTCTGAAAATGTTTGTTCTGCCTGTGTCAGTCACCGTTAACTGATAGGCAACTGTGGGCTTGGTTTTAATTGGGCTGCAGCTCACAGTTAGTGCTCCATTATCACACTGCCTTCCTGATAAAATGAACGAGGAAGGAAATAGTATTTTTTAAAGATGTGAGACTCAGAATAGCCATATCTCCTCCCTTCCCTGTCTGCTGTCAGTCCTATTGGAGAAGTTCTGGATGGGACTGCCTCTGAATTAGTGTGTGTTTACCTGTAGGATTAAAGACGTGGTGAGGAGCATGCTGGAACAAGCAGGATGAAAACAGAAGAGGAACAGATATGGATATAAATAAATACGAAAAACTCTTCCAAGTGAACAGGGAGCGAATGTAAATGGTCCTTTATTTACAGGAGTCTCTTCTACTCTTTCAGATCACTGCAAGGGATCAGACTGCCAGGATTCCCCCCCTGTGGCTGCCTGACTGCTGCTGAGCTACCCCTCCCAGCCCATGTGGCTCTCCCCATGCTCCAGGAGTGCAACTGGTGCTCAACGCAATGTGTGTTTGTCAAACCATGGAAGTGGGCAAGTATGGCAAGAATGCCACTCGCTCTGGAGACCGGGGGGTCCTGCTGGAGCCTTTCATCCACCAGGTGGGCGGCCACAGCAGCATGATGCGCTACGACGACCACACCGTCTGCAAGCCCCTCATCACCAGAGAGCAGCGCTTCTACGAGTCTCTGCCCCCGGAAATGAAGGAGTTCACACCCGAGTACAAAGGTGAGGCCTCTCGTCTGTCCACAACACAGTTACGTGCTTCAGGGAACCTGCCCTGCCATTTTCCTGCTATCTTGCTGCCTTTTGGTGTCGTTTTATTTGTTGCTTATAACTCTTTTTTGCAGGCTAATAATTTGATAGGAACATTTGGAAAGGAGGAAGTTGTGTTTTTTTTTTTTTCTTTTTTCTTGTAGGCACAGAGTTAAATCTGTTCCTCTTTCAAGGCAGAGAATGTGCAGTGTGACAGTTGTAGTCCAGAGCTTAAGGTTATGGATGTGTAACTGAAGTAGTTTCATTACCAAGTTATTGTCAATTACAGCCTTGACCTTGAGCTAATGAAGTTAGATCATATACTGAGCGTTTGCACATTCCAGTTCTGTAATTTATTGCTTCCTTATTCCATCTCTTTTATGGGCCTGTTTCAGCAGGCTGCTGAAGCAGGAAACATGGCTTTCCCAGCGCTGAGGTGAAGCCTTGTCCCCAGCTGCTTTGAAGGAGTGGAATTTTCCAGTGCCTGTGCTGGTGTAGGTTGGCAGCTCGGCTGTGTCTTTCGGAAGCTCGATACGCTTCCGGCCACATGTGCTCATGTTCAGGATGGTGGTGCAGGCAGGTCGCCTTCTGGGGGGCTCAGCATTCCTATTCCCTCTGTTCTTTGTCTCCAGGTGGCACTGGGGGAGCAGTGCTTCACGGACAGCTGGGCCCACCATCTGCTCGGGAGCACTTTGGATCTGGCTGCAGCCTGACGCTCTCAGAGCAGTGTCAGTTTACCTATCGGTGTCTGTGTGCAGGTCATGCATCAGGGATGCAGTCCCCCAACAGATGGGTCCTCTTGTACCCTCCAGCCACTCTGGGGGCCATGCAGTGCTCTAGTGTGTCCCATCAGGAATCCCACTGAAGCCTGTGTAGTTCCTAGAATCATGTCAGGCTTTCCTAGGGAGGTGTTTTTGTAACCCGTGAAGCTGATAGTCCAGATGGAGACCTGTCTTTTTGAAGCCAGATACTTCCTGGTAGCCTAAAGGCATAGGATGTGCACCTCTACCCCAGTAAGGGATTTAATCTGGAGGTCCTGTGCAATTTCCTGACAGTCCCAGAAATTGTTCCTGCTGATCTGGAAGTGAGGCATATTGGGGTGATATTTGCTGTCTGAGCACTGAGATGTTACTGTAAGACTTCACAGAAATATCTCAAGGAGCACGTGCAGGCAGCCAGAGCACTTGAAGTGGCCTTTATGTAGTGACATGCTGGAGTCCTGAGCTGCTCTGGAGTTGTGTTTGAGCTGCCTGAACTTTGTTAAGCATTGTTGTGCAGATTCAGAGAGAGGAAGGACAGGAACACGATGGTCTGCGTCAGCTGAGCAGGACAAGGTTTCCTCACAGTTGTGATGAATCATTTGATTCAGTGGATCTCTCATATGGTGCTCCTGGCAGCTGTTCAATACTGGTGACAAGTTAATGAAATATTTTGTCATTGCACATCAGGAGAGGGCTGATGGCCTCGTTTTCGGGGCTGGAGGAGTCCCAGATATGAAGATGTCAGTTGTAATTGGAAGTGTCAGCTGTCCTGCTCTGTGGCTGACCAGATAGATACATTCTGAGTCTGTGCTGTGAAAGATCTGTACCTTCCCTTGGACTGTGGTGCTTTCCAGGAGCCTTCAGAAGGTGATGGTGGGCAGGACACCCACAGTCCTGCTTGCCTGCACCTGGCAGTGGTAGTTACACTTGTATTGCTAGGGAGCCCTGGGACTCTAGCCCTGCAGATCCCTTTTCTGTGGGACTGGCTGACCTGTGATAAGAGTGGCAGGTGTCACCTCAGCCTTAGGGCTCTGTAGTTCATAACTCTGATGCTGGAAAGCTCCTCTAGCAGAGAAAGCACAGTCCTGCTTGGCCGCTGATGTCCCTGTAAACAGCAGGAACGCTTCTGCAGGACATAGGTACTTAACCAGAGAACTAGATACTTACTTCGTATGCTTCACTCCCATCAGCATCTTGGCAGACTGTGCTTGACTCCCTCCAGCTTGACGACATTTGCTGCAAGACTGAAGGAAGGAAATAATCACACCCTCAGCCTACCAGCTGCACTTTTGTCCTTGTTTGCTGTGGTGGCAGAGCTTCCCCTGCTGCCACTGACCGTTGGCTCAGGTAGCAGCACAGAGAACTCTAGGGGGGTTTTTCCTCTGTGCTGTGCTGACAGCAGTTGGGTTCTTGTAGTCTTAACCCCCTTTTCTTTGCTCTGAGTTTGCTCTGCTGCTCTGTTAGCTGCATTTTCTGGTCCCTGCTGCTGAACATTTGGGTTGTGTATTCTCCCTGCTGGGAAACAGAACTGACACGTCGCTTCTGCCTTGCAGGTGTGGTTTCTGTCTGTTTTGAGGGAGACAGCGATGGCTACATTAACCTGGTGGCCTATCCCTACGTGGAGAACGAGGCTCTGGAGCAGGATGATATGCCAGAGAGGGACCAGCCCCGGCGCAAGCACTCGCGCCGGAGCCTTCACAGGTCAAGCAGCGGCACCGAGCACAAGGAGGAGAAGCCTGGCCTGGCCAGTGACAGCACTGAAAGGTAAAACTTGGAGTGCCAGCACGATGAGTGGGAGATCTCTCTTCCCCACTCCTTTGGTTGAGGATGTTTTGCACTTCCATATGGCGGCCAGGCTGTCACGCATTTGGTAGCCCGGCATGTTGAGGCACTGCAAACTGTGTCAGGAGTTTTGCTGGGTTCAGGACCAGCTTGTCCACGTGAAATGTTTGTGACACAGGATAACCCTTGGCAGTGTATGAGATGTGGAACCAAAGCATGTGGAACAGATTCAAATGCTTCTCCAGAGGTTTTTTCCCAGGCTACTTTGAATATGGGTCTCTGCCTCCTCTCACCAGCCAGAGCTCCCTGAGAAGCAAGTGTTCCTGCTCACTTGTATCAGTTAGGGTAACAGCCTAGCAGAGTTGTTAGATAGACCAGATTGTTGAGTGTGGGTCAGGATATTAGTGAGGATTTGCTCGTAAGAAGGTTTGTGTTATGTGCAGCAGAAAGAACAAACTTCTGGTTGTGTGCCAGGGGAGGATGTGACAGTCATAAGTACCTAACTCATGGATTCTAACAGGCAAGTTTGTTCTGTCTTTACACCAGCAGCATCCAGGAATCGAAGAGTCCCAGGGTGGACTTGCACATCCACTCAGATGTTCCATTTCAGATGTTGGATGGGAACAGTGGTCTGAGCTCTGAGAAGATCAGCTATAACCCCTGGAGCCTGCGCTGCCACAAGCAGCAGCTGAGCCGCATGAGGTCAGAGTCCAAGGACCGAAAGCTGTACAGTATCCTTTGGGAAGCACAGCTGGGTGTGTCAGATGGGCCTGAGGCAGCTCAGCCTGCATTTCCTTTGGCATTTCTGTCCTTCACAACCACACTTGAGTTACATGTTCCTTTTTACCGTTCCTTCCTGCTTCCCATACTGTGACACTTATGAGTCACAGGATGGTTTGGATTGGAAGGAACCTCAAAGATCACCTCATTCCACCCCCAGGCAGTCTGACTGGTTGCTTCGTATGGTTGAAGATGAGTTTTGATGTTTCCTGTGCCTTCACAAATGGTTCCTCCTGCTTTTGCTGAACTTGCCAGCTTGTGGGGTTATTTTGTTTCACCTGGTGGAGCTTGATTCTGTTTTCCTCGCATAGAAACAAACTTACTTTTAATAGCTGTATTCTTCATCATTTTAGCTGCTGTGGGCTTCCTTCTCCAATTCTCAAGTGTGTGCTTCAAGCCTCCAGCTTTTATTTTTAAATAGCCTGCATCACTTGCAGAGAAATCATTCTCTCTGGCTGTCCTGCCCTTTTTAAGCAGACTTCCTTTTTTTTATGAAGTTCCACTTTCAAAACCAAACACAGTTTCTCTCTTGCAGATTTAATCTGGCTGTGCTCTGACTGCCTTTCAGGGTAACATGTTGACCTGTGCCATGTGGGGCAAACTTTTGGGGTTCTTTTTCCTCCCTTTGGAATAAGCTGCTGCACAGAGTGCCTGAGGTGTCAGCACTGTGCCCTGATGGGGAGCTGCCCATTGTGTGCTGATGACTGAGGGCTCCTGTTACTGCGCTGTTTCCTGGCTTTGTCACCTCCCCACTTCCCCCCCACGGGTCAGGCAGTGTTGCTGTTCTGGACAGGCCAACCCTGCTGTTACTTGAGCCTTGAGTTTTCAGTCCGTGGGGATTGTATTGTTTATCCATATGGCCAAATGGCTAATTTCATTAGACCTTAAGCTCTCTTCTAAGGGATCAGCAATTCCTGCTGGCATTCCATATCCTTCCTCTCACCACTGTTTTCCCCTGCTGGATTTCCAGTACACATGCATGTGACCTCCCTGCTTACTGCTGACCTTCCACTTTCCAGGGTGTTTTCTTCTACCAGCTATCAGAGCCTGGGTGCTGCTGTTTGGGTGTTGACTTTTTCCTCACCCCCCCCAAACAGTTTGCTCTGTCTGTTCTTGGGTTCCCATTTCTTTGTTGCCCAGCCCTATCTCCTGCTGGCCCACGTCCCTGTCTGTGGTAGCCCTGGGGTGTCTCTGGTGGGTGAGCTCTCCTTGACGTGCCTCCCAGAGTTCCTCTTGCTGGAGAATGTGGTGCATCACTTCAAGCTTCCCTGCGTGCTTGATCTGAAGATGGGGACCAGGCAGCACGGAGACGATGCGTCTGAGGAGAAGGCTGCTCGGCAGATGAAGAAATGCGAACAGAGCACTTCTGCCACCTTGGGCGTGCGTGTGTGTGGGATGCAGGTAGGGATTCCCCAGGCTGCAGGTGCTGGACATTCCTTTTTGCGGCCTCATTAAACCTCTCAGTTAGCGTTTTCTGCTGAGCACTGACTTTGAATCTCCCACTGTAGGTAGGTACACCAGCATTTGTCTTCCTTTCTAAGTCTAGAGCAAAGGAACCTGCTTCTCCTGAGATGACCTGCTTTGTCCGGAGCTGTTCTGTTCACAGACAATTAGGGGATTGTCTAATAAAATTATTTTGTGGCTTAATGTTCAGCCAGAATCATGATGCCTGGGGAGGGAGTTGCCTAAGATTCCCTTCTGTACTGCACTGAGAGTTAAAAAGTTGCTCTGCTGTGGCTTAGCCCTGTGCACGAGTGTTTGCTGCTGGTGCTGTTGTGCAATGGTTGTTCCCTTCCCCACCCACAGAAGGACCTTGTAACCCAGATCTCTACCCCCAGACTCTGAAGCAATGAGGGCTCCCTGTTAATCACATCCCACATAATGGCAATAGGTGTTGGCAGCTCCCGCTGACAGGATTGTCCGAGTTGGCCTAAGACTTTGCTTGTTTAACCCTTGGGGTCAGTTGGGCCGTGCCCATGTGTGGGGCACTGGGACTGATGAGCTGCCTTTTGGGTGTTCTGAGAGAGGATTGATGCTTGGGCACCTTGACTGTGCCCATGGGATGCACCCATGAGCTGCTTTGGGATTCAGGGAACAGGCAGAACTGTGTGCTGCTCCCTCTCCATCACGATGGGGACAGAATAAGTTCTCTCAGCCCTCACAGTGCAGGGCAGCTCAGGGCTCTGTGTGTGGCCTTAGCCCATTGCACCCACTTGATGTGCGTTTCCTCTGGTGTTCCAGGTCTACCAGCTGGACACAGGGCATTACTTATGCAGGAATAAATACTATGGACGCGGCCTTTCCATCGAAGGCTTCCGCAACGCCCTCTACCAGTATCTCCACAACGGCATCGAGCTGCGCAAGGACCTCTTTGAGCCTGTCCTTGCCAAGCTGCGGAGCCTGAAGGCGGTTTTGGAGAGACAGGCCTCCTACCGCTTCTACTCCAGCTCCCTCCTCATCATTTACGACGGGAAGGACAGCCGGGCGGGGATGTTCGTGGAGCGCCGGCCGGAGACGCGCCTGAAGCGGGTGGACGGCCCTGTGCCCGAGAGCCTCCAGGACGGCGGCGGCACCGAGCCCGGCTCCTCGGCACAACCCAAGGTGGACGTGCGGATGATTGACTTTGCACACAGCACCTTCAAAGGCTTTCGCGACGACCCCACTGTGCACGACGGACCCGACATGGGCTACGTGTTCGGGCTGGAAAGCCTCATCAACATCATGGAACAGATGCGCAAGGAAAACCAGTAGCCCTGGGCTACGGCCTCTTATTCTTGTCCCGGTGGCCCGAGCAGACAAGACCACCTCCTACCACGGGAAAAACGCAACTTTGGTTTTAAACAACTGTATCGCTCCGTTGTTTTTAAATGTACTTGGATAGGAGAGCCGAGGGAGGCAGGATGGAAGAGCTCCTCGTGCTGACCAGACGGTTCCAACCACACTAGCTCTGCCTTCTGGAGGAGGCTCTGTAGATGCCTGCTGGGTGTCGGTTGTCCCGGTTCTTCACTCATTGCGTGCGCGTTTTGGAGGGAGGATCTGGATGTAGGGATGAGAAAGCAGGAGAGCCTGGGGCTCTTCACATGGCTGGAGCTCTGGTGTGAGGAGCCTCTTGCCTTGGGAGCCCCCGGGAGAGCCTTCCCTTCGAAATTCTCCAGAGCTGTTTGGAAAGGGCACTCCGCTAACGGTTGGCAGTGTCTGTGTGGCTGCTGGTGAGCAGCTCAGGTGCCGGTCCCTGCATTCGGTGTTGCTGGCTCTGCCCTGGGTTTTGCCGACGGGGCTTTGCTTTTGATGCTGCCTTTTTCTGCTGTTTGGGCACTGTGAATAGCCACCCCAGACACAGAAATGAAATGACCAAATGCAACCCCTGGCAGAGCTGCGGCTGGGAGGGAACGCCGCACACCTGGAGCTGTGCTTGAGCCCTGGGCCTGCTCCTTCTGATGCTGTGGCACGGGCCAGGCACAGGGCTCTGAGGGAGTGACTCTGCCCTGGACCACTGACCAAGCAAGCACTCAGCTCGTGGGCTAGCAATAGTATCTGTAGCAGTTAAGATGACCCCAGCTGTCCAGCGGGGCCTTTTGGACCATTTCAACCCTTCCCCTCCTGTAATGTTGGTCCCACAGGCCGTACTGAGTCTGTCCCTCCAGCACAAAGATGCCCTCTGCTCCCAGGCCCTGCCCTTTCCACGGGCCTGGGGGTGGTGGAAGAGAAGGCTGAGGGTTGGGGCTGACCCCCCTCTCCTCCCTGAGGATCTCCAGGGGCCAGGTAAGGGGGGACCTGGCTGAGCGGTGAGTGCCACTGCCTGCCTGTTTAGCTTTGCTTCCTGGAGTCGGTCTGTCCCAAAATAAATGTCCCCTGGCCTCCCTTGAGGCATTAACGTTTGATACTGTGGCCTGGTGGTACCAGACCGTACCCTGCTCCACATCACCCCTGTTTCTGTGCTGGGGCCCCCCAGCTGCTCCCTCCTGCTCTCACTGACTTGTTCCATGGCGTTACCATTACCCCGGCTCCCTGCCAGGCCAGGGTTGGGTTTGGGTTTTTTTTTTTTTTTTAATTCCTTCAGGGAAGCTTGTTTGGGAATACTCGCATGTCGCATGTGTGCCGACTCCACGTGTGCACAGGTCTCTCGGACAGTGCGGGTGCTCAGCCACCTGCGGGCACGGGTCTGTGCTGCTGGTGGGGAAGGGAACAGGGACTGGGCCAGCTCTCTCTGCCTGTCTCCCAGCTGCTCAACACTTGTCCAAGCCATCGCTCCACTCCTGCCTTCTGGACAAGGACCTTTATCCCTGGCACGCTGCCCTTCGCTGGGTTACTTCATCGCTCCTGCGGGTCTCTGCATTCCCAGGAGTCGCAGGATTTTCAGGGAGCAGATTTGCAGGAGGGACTGAGGTCGGGTGAGGGGCTGGGTGTAGCCAGCAGGTGCCCCAGGTGCCCCCAACAGCCGTGTTACCCCCCTGGCCCTGCCCCAGCGTGGCCTATCGCTGTCCTCCTCTGCATGTCGTTGTCCCCTGGGGGCTGTGCTCGGGCAGGCCAGGCCCCACCTCCTGGGGAACCCCTTGGTGTCCCCCCCGTGCCCATTCCTGCCGTTCCCACCTCGCAGGGCCGTGGCAGACCTGCCACGCTGCTGGTGCTCCGCGGGAGCCGCCTCCCTCCCCTTCGGACCACCGCGGTGGGACTCCACAGCTTGTACATAGCCTTGGCCCCGTTTGTTTTTACATGAATAACCACCCTGTTTGTGCTTCACCAGAGAACCAAAAACATTAAAGGATCTGTTTTTGTCCGCCGTGTGCCGTGCCTGCCTCTGCCGCGTCTGAGCGCGGGGACGGGGGTGAGGAGGCTCGTGTGGGGTGTGGCCGTGCTCCTGCCCTCTTGTCCTCGCTCTGCCCCCGGGGCGGGCGGGTGAAGAGTGCGCGGTGAGTGGGGATGAGCGCTGGGAGCGGACGGGCGACGGCGTCTGGGTGGCCTCTAGGACCCAGGCGGGCGGGCTGTAGGACGTGGGCGGGCTGGGTGTGCGGGGCGGGCTGTAGGAAGGGGGCTGGCTCTGTGCCGGGGGGCGGGCTGGGTGTGCGGGGCGGGCTCTGTACCGGGGGCGGGCTGCAGGACGCGGGCGGGGCGGGGCCGCGCTGCGGTGACGCGCCCAGCGCGCCGGGCGCTGACGTGTCGGTGCGGGCGCTGGCGCGGGACGCGGGGGGATGCGGGCGCTGATCCTCGTAGGCGGCTTTGGGACGCGGCTGCGGCCGCTGACCCTGAGCCGGCCGAAGCCGCTGGTGGAGTTCTGCAACAAGGCGGTGCTGCTGCACCAGCTGGAGGCTCTCCGGCAGGTGGGGGCGCGGGGCGCGGGGGGTGCGGGGGCCGCCCCGCCGCCGGCTGACCCGCGCTCCCGCAGGCGGGCGTCAGCCATGTGGTGCTGGCGGTGAGCTACATGTCGGAGGCGCTGGAAGCCGCCATGCGGGAGCAGGAACAACGGGTAAGGGCCCTTCCACTTCCCCTCGCCTCCCTTCGCAACCCGGCCCTCCCCGCCACTCACCCTGTGCCCGCAGCTCGGCATCCGCATCTCCATGTCCCACGAGAAGGAGCCGCTGGGCACAGGTAGGATACGTGCAGGGACGGGGGCGAGCGGGATGGAGGAGGTCGGGAGACAGCGGGGTGGGTGCTGGGGGGGACAACGGGAGGGGGACAGCATGGACAGCAGCGTGGGTTTGGACAGCGTAGGGATAGGAGAACCGGGAGCACTGGGAGGGGGATGCCAGGACGGACGTGGGCAGAACCAGGGATAGCGAAGCCAGCTGAAGATCCAGAGGGACTGGGGACTGTGGGGGAGGGATGTTGGGACGGGCAGAGGCAGGGCCAGCAGGACCCGGGCGTTGGGCTCACCGCCTCCCCGCGGGGTCACTCCCGGCCGGGCAGCGGGGCCGCTGGCACTGGCACGGGACCTGCTGGCCGAGGACGGGGAGCCCTTCTTTGTCCTCAACAGCGACGTGATCTGCGAGTTCCCCTTCGCGGCGTTGGCCCGTTTCCACCGGCAGCACGGCGGCGAGGGCTCGCTAGTGGTGACCCGCGTGGAGGAGCCGGCCAAGTACGGCGTGGTGGTGTGCGAGGCCGACACCGGCCGCATCTGCCGCTTCGTGGAGAAGCCGCGCGTCTTCGTGTCCAACAAGATCAACGCCGGGCTCTACATCTTTAACCCCGGCATCCTGCAGCGCATCCAGGTACAAGCCGGGGCGCTGTGCTGGGCCGGGCTGGGGGGCCGGGCCCCCTGCTCAGCCCTGTTCCCTGTCCCTGCAGCTGCGCCCCACCTCCATCGAGAAGGAGATCTTCCCGGCCATGGCGCAGGACGGGCAGCTCTATGCCATGGAGCTGCAGGGTAAGGCCCTGTGCACAGTGCAGGCAGCATCAGGGGGTCTTGACTGCTCTGCCACCCCTGCTCTGGGTGTTTGTCACCGCGGCTCTGTCCCCGCAGGCTTCTGGATGGACATTGGGCAGCCAAAGGACTTCCTCACGGGCATGTGCATGTACCTGCAGGCGCTGCGGGCTCAGCACCCTGAGAAGCTGCACTCGGGGCCCGGTGTTGTAGGGAATGTGCTGGTGGTAAGTGCCAGCCCCCAGCACACCACCCCTTGGGCTCTCCGTGTCGTCCCACTGCTCTCCTCACTGCCATCCTCAAGCTGTGCCCTCTTGTCCCCACGCTGGCCAAGTGGCCTGGGCTGTGCCAAGAGCTCTGTCTGCCCTCCCAACCCTGGCACAGCCCATCTTCCTTCCAGGACCCCAGTGCCAAGATTGGGGCAAACTGTGTCATCGGACCCAATGTGACGATCGGGGCCGGCGTGGTGGTGGAGGACGGGGTGCGCATCAAACGCTGCACCGTGCTGGAGGGGGCCCGCATCCGCTCCCACTCCTGGCTGGAGTCCTGCATCGTGGGCTGGAGCTGCTCCGTGGGCCAGTGGGTGAGGCCCTGGGTACCCCTGCAGGGTATTGAAGCTCAGCTCTTGCCCTCGCTCCTCCTCAGGCTGTGGCTGGAGGGATGTGCCGGTGCCTGTGGGCAGGAGTGGGAGCACAGCCCTGGGCTGAGCCGGGCGGGTGTGACGGGGCCTCTCCGGGCAGGTGCGCATGGAGAACGTGACCGTGCTGGGCGAGGACGTCATTGTCAACGACGAGCTCTACCTCAACGGGGCCAACGTGCTGCCACACAAATCCATTGCCGAGTCCGTGCCAGAGCCGCGCATCATCATGTAGCAGAGTGCCCTGCGGCCCCCGCCCTCCTCGGATTAAATATTTATATTTCCATTTACTGTTCAGCGTTACCTGAGCACGGCCCAAACACTGGGTCGCTTGCCAGGGCTGGTCTGGCTTCCCCTCGCTGTGTCTCAAGGGACCACATAAGGAAGAATAATTTAATGTTGCATTTCACGAAGTCAGCCCCCAGCCAGGGGCAAGTTAACAGCCCGAACGCCCAGCCTGTCCCCCCTGCCCTGGAGCTGCCACATGTTCCCAGCGCTGCCGCAGAGCCGAGGCCTCGGGCTCCCCTCCCTGAGAATGGCCCGCGGGGCAGAGAGGCTGCCAGGCGAGGGGATGCTGGCCTCTCCTACCCTGCAGCCCCCCACCCCACGCTGCAGCCCCGTGCTGGGTCCTGGCCCTCGGGGTGAGGGTCCCACGGCCCTGAGCAGGGCAAGCGTTTGGGGACAAGCCAGCATGGGGCAGGGGGGCCACCCCAGTCAGCTGAGGGAGCCTGTGGGGCGGGGCTGGGCTCTACGAGCTGGCTGGCTTGGTGAAGTCGTCCACCCCCGTGATGGTGGCCTTGCAGAAGAAGCAGTCCTTGTTGTTCATCAGGTGCTGGTTGATACAGGCTCTGGGACAGAGGAGGAAAGAGCATCAGCCCCCCACCCTCATGGCACAGGGGGGCTGGGGGCTGGCAGTTGCCCTGGTAAGGCTCAGACATGGGAGCTACTCACTTGCATGACTTGTGGGAGCAGGGCCTGAAGATGGCGGAGATGGGGTGTGCGTAGCAGATGGGGCACAGGTCCTCCTCGCTGGTGGGCTGTGGAGTCACCAGGCAGTTACGTGGCAGACAAGGCCCTGTGTCTCAGGGCAGCTGTGCCAGAGCTGGGGCTGCTGCCGAGGGTGGGGACAGGGCTGGGGAGAGGGGACACTCACCAGTGTGGTGGCAGCTGCCTGCTTGGACTCCTCGCTCAGGTGGCTCAGCATCTTCTCCACCTTTGCCAGCTCCTCAGCACTGATGTACTCTGTGTCTGGGGGGACAGAGTGGGTGTGTATGGGGTGGACGGGACCCTCGGGCTGCCCTGAGGCTTCTGGGTGATGCAGGGCAGCTGCATCCCTTGGGGACCAGCCAAGACAGGGATCCCTGTGCTGAGGACAGCAAGCTGGACATTGGGCACTGAGAGGGACAGAACTGCTGACAAGCAGGCACTGGAGACATCCCCATCCAAACTGCCCCTGCTGTGGGATAAGGGTCATGGGTGTCTGTCCCCAGGACTAAAAGGGCAGGGACGTGTTGCAGGGGACACAGACACCCCCAGCAGCCCCGTTCCCAGCCCAGCTGCAGGCAGGTGGTGAGCACAGCCCAGCTCCCAGCGCAGTGCCGGCACTTACAGGTGTGCAGGGAGAAATGGCGCTTGTCCGTGGCCGGGGCAGCAGCTGCCAGGGCTGAGGGCTCGGCGTGGCCCAGCAGGTACTGGATGGAGCGCAGCTGGAAGCAGGGATCTGCCAGCAGCACCGCCGTCGCTCGCTCGGCCCTGCCAAGGGACACAGTCAGACCACGGACAGCACACCCTGCAGGCCACCCAGCTGGGAGTCCCCCCACTCCCCGAGAGCCAGGGAAACAAGCCCAACTGCAGCCAAAGGGTAGCAGCCATCTTCCTCCTCCTCCTCTGTCAGCCTCAACTCGGAGGCTCCGGTGATCGATATGGTGCATCAGCACTTGCTGAGGCTGCAGCCCTCGCACCGGTGCCCGTGGGGCAGCTGGGGCTGCCAGCGCTGCCCTGTGTCACAGCCCCGTGGGGGAGAAGGGGAGATGTCCCACAGCAGCCTCATGCCAGGGGCTGTGGACCCCCTGCAAAGGGACAGCTCAGGGTGCCCCCAGGGCAAGCAGGTGCCCCCACGAGACAGGAGGGAGTGGCCGTGGCTCTCCCTGTCTTCAGCAGGGACAGGCAGGAGGGATGAAGGGCACTTTAACGGGTATCTCCATCGGGCATCAGTGCAGTAGCCTATTCATAGCCCTTGGCAAGGAGCAGAGCTGGCTCCGTGGCCGGCCCAGGGGCAAGCCCAGCCACTCCAGCGGCAGGAGGGGCAGGAGGAGTGAGGGAACAGCCAGTTGGTGCAGGCTGAGCCGGGGCGCAGGGGGTTAACAGCCCCTTGACTCGCAGCAGCCGCAGCCGCCAAATTAGCTTTTTGCTGCCCTAATGGAAACCAATTCCCCAGCTCTCCTCTTCCCACTAACCGCCTGGGCTCTGGATAATGACATTCCTGCGTGTCCTTCACCCTGTGGCCGACCCCTCTCCACCAGCAGCCCACGGCTCCCCCTCTGCCGTGGGGACCCTGCAGGGCTCGGCCATCCTGTTTGTTCACCCCATGGCCGAGGGTGCTGGGGGTCCCCGCCAGCCTGGGCAGGAGGTGATCAGGATGCGCGCAGAGGGAAGGGCCACGGTTGGGAGATAAGGAACACTGCGGGGGGGTGACCGCCATCCCCACTCCCAGCCTGGGCACGGGATGGAACACGAGGGGCTCCCAGAGGTGACGACGGGGTGGGTTTATTCCAGCATCCTCCCAGAGGCTGGGCAGTGGCGGAGCAGCCGCTTTACGGATTAGAGCCGGTCGCAGCTGCCGTTCTCCAGCAGGAGGGACGCGGCTGCTCACCGGTACGGCCGGAGCGGCCCTGAGCTCCCCTGGGAAAAGCGACCACGCAGGGCTGCGCTCGCCCTGCCCACTAGGGAGGGCCGGGGCCAGGGCCGGGGCCACCACTCCCCGCGCCGGGGCCAATGGGATCCCGCCCGGCCCCCTCGCCGCGCACCGCCCGCGCCTAAATAGGGGCAGGCGCGGGATCGCGCTCCCGCAGCGCGCCCCGCTCCCGGGAGGTGCCGCCCGGGAGGGACCCGGACGGGGCTCCCCGGAGGCTGCAGCGTGGGGATGTGCCCCGGCGGCGCTGAGCGCTGAGAAACTTCGCACTCCAGGGATGCGCAGCTCCAGGAGGCGACGAGGCGCCCGCACACAGCCCGACACAGAGCGCCGGAGCGCCTCAACCCCCCTGATGTGGATCGGCGGCTCCCAGCCGTCCCCCCGCCGCCCCCGGCCCGCCGGAGCACAGGTACGGGGCAGCCTCAGGTGAGCCGGCAGGGCGATGCCGCCCTTTAACTATCTTCAAGCCTCACGGCTGGAATCGGGATCCTCCTTCGCGGGGTGCAAAGGGGCGTCTTTGGATGCTTGGTAGAGCCAAGCCAGCACCGGGGGAGAGCAGGGAGGACGGCGACACTCTTTCTCTCGCGTCTCATCGAGCCCGGCTGTGCTGCCGGGCTGCACAGGGGCTCCCGCCCGCCACAATGTCCCCGCCGGTGACAGCAAACCCGCTCTGGCCGCGGGTGGCGAAGCTGCTGCTGCTGCTCCAGCTGTGTGCCCCCGGTCGCGCTTCCCGAGCGTCCCCGCAGTCCCACCTCTGCCCCTCCGCCTGCATCTGCACCTCCGACCTGCTGAGCTGCAGCCGGCAGAAGCTGCAGCATGTGCCCCAGGCACTGCCGTCCACCACCACCACACTGGACCTCAGCCACAACGCCCTCACCCAGCTCCACGACCGCTGGCTGGCTGCCCTCCCGCACCTCGAGGCCCTCCATATCAGTCACAACCAGATTCGGGACCTTTCTCTGCAGGCTTTCCACAATGCCTCCTACCTGCGGCACCTGGACATGTCCTCCAACCACCTGCACGCTGTGAAGACGCACTACTTCGAGGCGCTGGTGAGCTTGGAGGAGCTGCTGCTCTACAACAACCGCATCACGCAGGTGGACGAAAACGCCTTTGCCAAGCTGAGTGGTCTGCGGAAAGTCTACCTGAGCTGGAACAACCTGACCACCTTCCCTTTCCATGCAGTGCAGGGGCTGGGGATCTACAACCTCCGCACACTGGACCTCTCCTCCAACAGCCTGAGCAGCATCCCCGTGGAGGTGCTGGCGGCTCTGCCCGAAAACATCGGGAATGGTTTGTACTTGCACAACAACCCCATCAGGTGCAGCTGCCCGCTCTACCTGATGCTCCAACGCTGGAAGCAGCGAGGATTCAGCTCCGTGAAGGATTTCTTCGAGGAACACACCTGCAAGGTGTCTGGCAACGTGCCCCGGTCTCTGATAAAGTCCCACAAATACAGCCCCATGTTTGAGAACTGCTCGGCGGGCCCCGAAGACGCGCACTTCTTGCCCTTCCAGGTGATGGTGGGTCAGCCCATCCTGCTCACCTGTAACACCAGCCTGCCGCCCTCAGCCACCACCTACATGTGGATCTCCCCTCAACACGAGCCCATCAAACACCCGGGGAACAGCGACGGCTCCCTGGAGGTCTTTCGCAATGGCAGCCTGAGGATCGCCGAGGCCAAGCCCTGGCACTCGGGGGTCTACGTAGGCTTCACCAACAGCACACACAATTTCAGCAGGCTGTGCGAGTTCAACGTGACCGTCCAGTACCCCAAGCCGGCCGGGGAGACCTTCAGCACTGGGCTCACGACTCTGCTGGGCTGCATCGTGAGCCTGGTGCTGGTGATCATCTACCTGTACCTCACGCCGTGCCGCTGCCTGCGCTGCTGCAAGAAGCCGGCCCCGCTCAGCCCCCCACAGGAGTGCAGCGCCCAGTCCTCCATCCTCAGCACCACCCCCCCCGCCACCGACGGGCCGAACCGCAAGGCCAGCGCCAACAAGCACGTCGTCTTCCTCGAGCCCATCAGGGAGACGCAGAACGGCAAGATCCGCCTGGCCCTCGGCGAGGAGTTCCCCGACCCCAAGCACCCCAAGGTCCTGCAGCTCAAGTCAGACACAGAGTCCATCAGTTCTGTCTTTTCTGACACCCCCATTGTGTCGTAGCGGGGCAGAGCTGGGAGAAGAACCAGGGCCTCAAGACAGCTGGTCTCCACTGTTGCTAGGACAGGATTATTGGGCACCCCGAGTTCCTGGCTTGACTGCGACCCATGGGAGTGATCATCATCACCCACGACTGCTTCGGCCATGGGCTCCTGGTGGGTTTTGGGTCTCAGGCACATTGGTGCCCAGCGAGAGCTCCTTGCATAATCCACTGGCAACAGCCTCGTTAGCACAAGGGTAATGCTGATGAACCCAGCACGCTGGAGAAAACCCCCTTCTTTTGGGCACCCACCCTCCCTAATGGTGACACTGGGGATCTGCCACGTCCCCAGTCACGAGATGCCCAACCTGAGACTGCCACCACAGACCCTCAGGCCAAGGAATAGCTGTGACATGTGGGACACTGTCCTCACTCATGACAGGGCCTCTGGGGATGGCGATGCCACTGTGATCTCCCAGCCCGTGCCAGTCCCTATCAGCATGCCGTGGCTGGGAGCAGGGGGAGCATGACCCCATCACAAGGGGGGGTACAAACCCTCTCCCCAAAACGTGGCCACGCAGGGGGGATGGAGCTCAGCGCCTGCCCAGCCAAGCAGCCAAGCAAACCTTACAAGCTTTTGCTTCCCGAGGAGCTGTAAATAGTGAAGGCAGGATTAGGTGACGTGACACAGCGCCCCGGCCCGCATTGCTCAGAGCTCCCCGTGCCACCAAGGACAATGAGGTCTCCGCTGCGCCACGCTCCTGCGCTGCTTCTCCTTGAGGCGGACACTGCTCAAGCACAACTATTTAGGCAGTAACCTAATCAGCCTATCGATAAATGTGAGTAATCCTCCCCTCTCCTGGGTCGTAATTCTCTAGTTCCATTGGAATAAAAATGCCTATTTTTTTAAGCTCACGCTGGGCTGAGTGTCTCCTTGCCCTTGCAGCAGCGTGCAGCCACCTCGCAGCTCCTGGGCACAGCCATGGGAGCTGGGGGTCTGAGGGAGCCCTGAATTCCTGCTGGCCTGGCACAAGGCTCGCAGCCTCTGTTCCCATCAAATGGCGTTGGGGTGGCCTCGGCGAGGGGGTTAAATGTGCTGAGCAGGCTTGGGGCCGCTGTGAGAGGAGGCTTTTCCCTGGAGGGCAGGTCCCCAAAGCGATTCCTGGGAGATCAGGAAGGAGCAGCAATGACTGACATGAGGGCACATCCAGAACCCCAAAGGGATGAGCAGGGTTTAGATGCAGGGCAGAGGTACTGCTCAGGAGGGGACTGGCCCTGCCTTTGTCTCAGTCCCAGTGTCCCCTGCAGATGGAGACCCCAACTCGATGTAACCTGTACTGCCTTTCCTGTCATCCAGCCCTGCACTGGCCTGGCATAGGGGCTGCCTCTGCCTCCCAAAACACCTGCCTGACCTTACAGAGAGATAAGGGTATCCTACCCATTTGCTGGCCACCAGCATCCCATCCACAGGGCAGGCCAGGGCCATCCTGCAGGCAGGAACATAGCTCAGACATAACAGGGACCAGGACCCTTCACAGAACTGCACCCCAAACTGCAACCCCACCTTGGCTGAGCATCCTGGCCCCAAGAGCTGCTGGCAGCCCTGTGGGAGGGGAATGTCCCTGCGGCATTGGGACAGCACTAGCACACATCCCTCAACTTTTCCTGCCAGGAAACAAGCAGCTTTTTTCCCAACAAAAACCCAACTGTGCCTACAGGACTCGTCAGAAACCCCTCACCCATCTAAAGAGGGGACAGTGTTTGGAGGAGCAGCTATCCTTAGACAGCTGCAGCCTCCCAGCACTGCTCCTGATGCCGACCTTGCGCGCAGCTCCACGCTGATCCGCGATCCGTGCCCCTGCGGCCCCAAAGGTGATGGGATGTGGAGCGACAGGCCCTGCCAGGCTGTGCCCTTGCTCCCCCACACCCAGCACTGCTGGCCCTGTCACCTCGTGTTAGCACAGCCTCCCGATGAGCCCAGGACACGGCGCCGGCCGCACCGGGGGCTGCCAGGGGGTGACGAGGCGTCAGACAGAGAGGTGAGTGACATCTTGAGGGTGGAGATGAGGTGCTGCCACCCTCTGGCTTTGCACCCAGGCAGGGATCCATCGGAAGGATGGTTTCAATTTGACCTGGCAATGTTTGGGAGAGAGAAGAGACCCAGGTGAGTGCACCCAGGTCTAAACCACACCAGGGCACTGCCCCGAGAGCCACCCACGCCTGCTGAGACAGTGCCAAGCCCATGCCAGAGCACTTGACTCATCTAAGCACCACATCTTCCTCCAAAAGGAAAAGTGGAGTGCTGCTCCAGGCTCCAGCACCCAGAATGAGTGTTACCCACCCGCTGTCTTCATCCTTGTCGATCTCCTCATAAACCTTCCCCTTCCCTGGTGCCAACACCAGCTTCCCAGGCATTAGTGCTCCTGCAAACCTGCATCCTCAGCTGAGGGTAACCACTGAAACTTAGGGAAAGCTCAGTCCAAGGAGTGTAAGAAAAGCTCTCAGGGAGCTCAGGGACCTCCAGGGACACACCAGCCTGGAAAAGCCCAGGAGAACTCTTCTAGGCTGCCTGCAATTCTCCTATCCCTGCAGGAAGGCTGAGCCTTGCTCTGCTGGGAACAGCATATCTGAGGTCTGTATCAGTCCTGCCCCCAGGGATCCCATTGCCTTTAACCACGAAAATCCTGCTGCTGCTTTTCACACCTTCCTGATGCTTAGGAAGTATCCCACACCACATTGCTGCTCCAATGAGCAGGGGAGGGCGGTTCGAATTTGTCAAAGCAGTTCATTAACCAGCCTGAAAGGCAGAACATCTCAGCAAGGAAAAACATAGCCGGGAGCACAGCCTCTCTGACAGGCAGGAGTTGAGAGACCTAATGGATGTTCCCCAAGGAATACCCTGTCCTCTCTCAGCAGCCATCTGCACCATCACAGCCCCATCTCCTGCCAAACCACCCTCCTGCTTCTTGACTCTCTAGAGTAAAGCAGTGGGTCAGCACAAAGCACAGCAGCCCCAGCACACAGGGACCTGTGCCAGCATGCGTGGGGACAGGGACTAGCTTTGGGATAAGGACTAGCTTTGGTAATCAGCATCCAGTGCTGACTCCTGTCTCCCCTGGCACTTCACACCTCAGCCAGGACAATATGAGTGCACTGAATGCCAGTCCAGTCCTGTCCTCCTGCCACTGGGGCTGGACACGATGAACATGGCTGGACCCGAACTCTTTCCTTACGATGCTCACAGTGTTCCAAAGAGCTCAAAGCAGCAAAGCCTGGTGCTGGCCAGCACAATGCCTGCTCCTGCCTCCCAGTGTGTGCCCAGCAGCCTGGAGGCACTGGGAGAGCCCAGCCCTGGCAGTCCCACTGCTCAGGACACAGCGTTTGGAGCTGCCAGTTTGTAAAAACTGCAAGACCAGACTCCTTTTTTAACCACAAAACCTATGTCTGAGCTAGTCATTCTTCCATGCTCTTGCTCACACTCACTCTGATATGTTACACACTGCAAGACTGGGGTACCATCCATCTTCTGAGACTTTAGAGCAAGGTAGCAAGGACTCCTTTAGACTGAGTGGTCCATGAAATGCCTGCAGGACTGCAGAGAACTGCCATGTCCACAGTGACCGGCCAAATCCCCAGGGTCCCAGCAGTGCTTGAGCACATAGGTAGGTGGCTGTTGGGAACCTGCAGACTGGGATCTCCTGAGCTTTCCAGTGGAGGTGATCCCAAAACCATTTGGCAACTGAGCAGACTCTGCTTAGTCTGCCCCCAAGGTTCCTCCAACCCTCACACTGAGAGCATCGTGCCCCTGCCTCTGAGGGCGTGGTGTCCATGGGGCATGGGGGAAGCCCGAGGAGCAGAGCAGTGGCCAAGCCCTGGCACAGCACAGCTCATCCCCAGCCCAGGAAGGCCACTCACTTCCCACAAAGCCCATTCTAACCTATATGCCCAGCCCTAATTACAGTGTGCCCTCACACACAGGGGACCACAGCCTCACCTTCTGGCCTCACCCCTTCCCCTGCGCTCGCTCCTGCCAGGATCCTGACACCAGCTCTGGCCAACGCGGCTCCATTAGCTCACTCTGAAGGAGGCTTAATAGAAAATATGCTCAATTATTTAGCAAGCAGACAAACGGGGGGATGATACTGGCTGGAGGCAGCCAGGGTATGTGGTGTGGACTCAGCCCAGCTCCTGGCTCAGCCTGCCAGATCCTACTTTCCCTCTCCTCCCCACTCAGTCATTAGGGTCTGGCAAACAGGCAGCACATGGACATCAGTGCTGCCCAGTGCTGTCAGACCCCAGGGCTGGGAGGGGGGCACTGAAGCTTTGGCTCACCATGAGCAGCACCAGCCTGTCCTGCCCAACCCTGCGAGGAAATGCATCTGTGCTCTCTCAAAAGCACAGCCTGCTGCATCCAGGGACGACAGCAAACGATGGATCAACCGTTTCACCACAGCCTGACCTGGGCAGTGTTCCCTTGCCTTGTGCTTAATGGCTCTGCTTGATGCCAGGAGTCCATAGCAAGAAGACTTGATGCCTGGTTGAGTGTCCTGTGCTGGGAAAGGAGCAGCTGAGGCATCTGATTGCGGCTTGATAACGTGGCTGGATGAGTTGGCAGGACCCTGATCCTCCTTACTCCCACCCTTCCCCACCAGAATGTTTTGGTCCCATAAATGGGACTTCATTCCTCCGCTCCCAGATGAGCTTGCAGCACCTTCCAACCAAATACCTGGTACAGTGTCTGCTTACTGGGTTGGAGGCGACCAGAAAAAGCACAGCCAAGCCAAGGAAGTCTCCTGAGGTCCTGTCCCTGCCCTCATTCTCTGGGGCACAGGCTTCTTGCAGGGAACCAGTCAGGGTAACAGCTATTGTCCCTGGTAATTCCCACAGGGACATTCCTGCAAATATGGGTTGGAAAAACTTCTCAATTAATGATTTCTGGCAATCTGGGAGTTACCCAATGGGACCTGAGAGAGATTTCTACCTGCTTCCAGCACTGCCTGGGCAGAGTGCTTCTGGGAAAGGATAAAAGCTCACTTTGTTATTCTGTTTGCTGCTGAGAGGAAGGGAGAAAGGCAAAAGGAAAAAGGAAAGCTGCCTCCATAGGAGTTCACAAGAAAGGCTCTGCTCTGGAGGGCCTGGTTACATATGGGACCCTTTAAATCACTTCTGTTCCTCCTTGCAGCAACACAATCACCTTCCATGGGAAGGTACAGACCCAAGGAAGGTTTGAATTCACCTTTTCTATTCCACAGACCATCCTTTTACTCATGCACCTGGAGACAGATGTATCCCATCGCTGTGCTCCGGGCCAGCCATCACTGACATACCATCTCCTGTCACCCCAGCTGCACCACCCAGCCTTCAGCACCCCGTGGTGACAGTGCTTTGCACACAGGATCCAACCAGGGCTGAGCCCTCTAGAAATGCAAAGGCAGCAGAAAAACCTCAGTGGTTGCTCTCACACCTGCTGGTTTTCTCCATCCCACCTTTGTTTGCCATTTCACAGTGTGCCTGCGCGGAGTAGAATTGCTCTGTCAGTGGGGTGCAACACCCAGTCCTCAATTCAGAGTGCTGCAAACAGGGTGGAGGGTTCAGTTTTTCCTTCCATGTGAGACACTCTGCCTTTAGCCATTCTGGTCTGTGCCTCCAGACTGCCCATCCCCTCTAAGTATCAGCAGAGGGTCTCCAAGCCACCAGCCTCAGTTCTTTTGCCTCGATTGACCTCAATGGCTCCCCTGCAACGTCTGCTTGCCTTTTATAGATCACTGACGCATCAAACCTCAGGTTTAGTGCATGGCTTTGCAAAATCACACAGAAGCATTTTGGTTTATAGATATTTTTTCCAGGGCTTCCTCCTGTTCCACATTGTATTCCTCCTGCTCAGTTAGGTCCACCTTAATGACACGATGCTTTTCATGCATCAATTCCCTATTTTGTATTTATTTCTGCTTTCCAGTGCCCAGGGAGGTGACTGCAAAGCCCTTGAACATCAGTCAGAGACCTGCACAGTGTCTCTGGTTTGTGACTGCACAGCCCAAGGCACAGAGGATGCTGTTGGCAGACAGGGGACAACGGTTGCCTGGGCTTCACAAAGCACAACTGGCTTTTCAGGGAAAGGACAGTCTGGAAGCTTTATGTCTCCTCAGGACTCCCTGCAGGCTAGAAAGGATGTGATTGACATCACACTACCATGTCCCTAGAGCTCTTCAGAGTTTGCTAAACTGAGGGACATTCCCTTTCCCATTTTGACCCTCCAAGTGACCGGCCTGGGACAGATGTTTAAGGGACAGAGTGCCAGGGGAGGACTTCTCATCCTGCCAGGCATGCAGGATAAAGCTTTAACACGTCTCTCCTTTCCTCCAGGAAGAAATGTCTAATGGTGGTGTCAGATTCATGATGTTTGCCCTTTCCACAGAGCAGGGTTCTGGGGGTGAGCAAAACTCACTCCTGTTCCCAGCCCAGAGAGGCCACTGATCAATGCTTGGCATTGTCACACTGGGGGCTGTAAGACTGGTGCAGCAGCCACGGGAGGCAGGTTATAATTAGATATATTTGTGTGTATCTTTTGAGTCCTTGAGAGAAGAAGCTTAAAGACTGGCTGCAGGGCTGAGCCACTCAGCCAGATGGGACTCTCCTCTCTGCAGAGCCAGAGACGATCGTGTTCTCCAACATGAAAACAAGCAGGATGCAGAGCTCAGACAGGAGAGCCCTGTCTCCTCCAGCAGCCTGCAGCACACAGTGACCAGGCAAGACACCTGCTAATGACACTGGGAGACAGCAAAGGCAGGGCTGCAGAGTGTCACAATAAGTCTATTTGCAGGACTTGGTACAAGCAGACACAGACACACGTAAATGATCGGGTCAGCTGTGGCTTTGTCCAGACACATCACTTTGCCAGTGCTGCCTCTTTGAGTAACTGGATACCATAAAGACAAGATTTGCTTCATCTTGAAATCAGACTCACCCAAATGCCTGGACAGGACTTGTCTCACCTTTGTTCCACAGGTCTGGGCAGCCAGAGCACTCTGCACACATTCTGGTGCCTTCCTGAGAGGGGTCCAGGGCAAAGAAGCCTCAATGAATCCCCCTCCAGCCATCCCTGTGTGCTGCAGCACTTTGCCTGTGTCACCACATCAGCACAGCTCTTTCACATAGAGCAGCTCTGACAGCAGCTGTCCCATCACACAGTGCCAGGCCCCGTCCCAAGGAGGAAGGTGCACACGTGCTGCCAGTGCAGCACCTCACAGTGGGTTTTCCATCACCACAGCAAGGGGGTTTGCACCCAGCAGCTGCTGCAGGGGCACAAAGCTCTTTGGCTTCTACCTGCTCCACACGCATCTGCCTGGCCTCGCTTCAGTCTCCACGCACCCACATCATCCTGCAACACCTCCCACGCACTGCTGCAGTGCCCAGAGCAATGCCACCCACCCTGTGCTTTGGAAGGCAAAAGCCACTCACCCCTGAACATCAGTGTCCACCAGCAGCCGGACCAGGATGCCCGTCACGGCCACAAGGATTGGGTAATGGTCCACGCTCTCCAGGCCTACGGAAGCAAAAGAGAAAGGTAAGAGCTGGTGCCACCACATGACAGGCAGAGCAGGGCTGCACCACTACTGCCAGGCTTGGTGGTCCAGGAGGTGACCAGTCACCAGGAACAGTGACAGGGGCTCTCTGGGGGAGTCATCAAGGACAGAGGGGTCTCCCCCACTAATGTGAACCCCAGACCAAGGCACTTCTCTCATAATGGAGCACTCCTGCCTCTTCCAAACACCAAGAGAAGATGTCTGTCCTCTAAGGAAAATGCAGCTGCTGTACAGGGAATATGGGATGCCCATAAGACAGCATCTGGAGCCAGTATCTGCTCACAGGCCCAGCTCAGCTGCCCACAGTCACCTCTCAAGGAAGAAGGCTGATGTTGCTGAGAACAGCTTTCCCCAATCCTTTAGTCCACATAGAGCACAGCAACCAAACCTGCTACCTCAGCTGCAGCCTGTGCAGGGCTTTGAGCCTTTCAAACAGCTCCCACCTAACCTGTGCCAGGCCGGTGTTTAGCAAGTCACCTGCCCACCCAAGCACGCACAGCTACCATTTCCACCAGCAGACCTGTGTGTCAGCTGCCTCATGAGGACAGGGGTGCTGGAGGGAACCAGAGCTGCTGGACCAGGGAAGAGCACCAACGCTCACATCTCTCTGGAGGATTTACATGTCTTCTGAAGGTAGCACTTTTGTTGCAGCCTGTGTGACCAGACTGGCTTCCCAGCCAGGGATGTGGCAAGTCTGAGCTCTGATCACATTCACCTCCGAGCCAACCTTCTGTGCCAACCATCCATCCCTTCCCAAGGGCTTCCAGCACAGGGACACGGGGTTAACGTGTGGACTCACCAGGCAGACGGAGGTTGACCACTCTGTCAAACAAGTTCCTTTCAGCTGTCACACGGTTCAGCACCTGGTTCAAAAGCTGTGTAGGGAAGAGCAAAGAGGGTTTGTATTTCCTGGATGGAACTTCCTTGTAAGCAGCATCCAAAAAGCAAGTTTTGGGGCAGCATGTTCTTATAGTTTGGGCTCGTTGCCTGAGAGCTGGTGGATGCAGAGGGAGGCTCACAGCACACACCTAGCTTGGCTATGGCATGGAATGAGGTGACACCACACCACAGTGGTTGTACCAGACCAGAACCTCCCATAGAAGAGCCAGTCTGAGGTCAAGACACCTGAATATCAGCACCTTACACTTCAATCTGAATTCCCACCTACAGAAGTCAAGCTACTTCTGCAGATAAAAGCTCCTGACAAGCAGACACTCCAATCCCCAGGACAGCCACAGCATGTGAAGAGTGAGCTGGCAGCTGTGGGCAAAAGCAGTGTCAGCAGGGTGAAGCACAGTCAGATCCTGCCCTGCCTGAAGCTGGCAGCAGGATGGATCTACCAGCCCTGAAGCACAGAGTGAGCACAGAGAGCAATCAACTTCTCTGCATGACAGAGCATCACCACAGGCAGAGATTTCTGCCTATGACCAGCACAGGAGGAATCAACTGTGAAGACACTTAATTAGCCACCATTAGCTCTCCCCTAAACCCCTGTGGGACAAGCAGGGACTGCTCCAGGCTTGACACAACTGCTGCAAGCTGAGCACAGTCTCTCAGATACAGCATCCCTCTTCCTGTCACCCCAGTGCACAAGAGCAGAACACTGTGGGCATGTTCAGTGGTGGGGCACAGCTTCGTAGCAGCACCAGGTACTGAGGGGAAGCTGCAGCAACCTGCTCTCTGCTACCTGTTCCCCAGCTTGCCTAAGCCACCTGTTGAGGGCCCATCACTTTCCTCCTCACACAGTGATCCCTACAGAGATCCCACGCTGAGCACTTCTCTCATGAATGGTGTATCAGACCCCACTATGTCTTGCTTTGATTCATCTGCTCAGAGCTCTGAGTTCCAACTCTGGAGGTACAGGTAAGTTACACATAACTACTCCCCACCAGTCCAGATGATACAAGAACAGCCTGTCCTCAGGGCTTCCCAGGATTTCCCATGCTTTAGAAAAGAAATTAATTTACTGGACTCCAAGGAGTGTTGTGGGTTGGAATGAGGCTGTACCAGTCACGCTGGCAGGGAAGTGGAGGTGTCTGGTAACATATTCTAGCACTGAGGGATAGACCTGCCCAAATATTGGAGTGTGTTCCCTGTTAAGCCAGCTACAGTCTCCACAGCTCCTTGCTCAGATGTACCACATCTCCTCTCCAGATTTCATGGCACTGCTTGTCACAGCAGATTTCAGCATTTACTGGCCATAGCCTCTCTGAAGGAAGATTTAAGAAGCCATCATCCTCCCTCCCAGCAGAGGTAGAAATGGGCTGTGCCAGACTGGTGGCAAAGGAGAGGAGCAGTTGATATGTAGAGATTTTAGGGAGCATCACTTGTTCTGCAGCACTTGCAGTAGGAGCCCCCAATTCACTGCACATCTGGAGAGCAGGCAGAGGGGCTCCCATACCCCTCCAGATGCTGCTCCTTCACACAGGACGATACCTGGGCAAGCCTCCGAAGCAGCAGCTCTGAGGACGGGCGGTTCCAGTCGAGGAAGATCTCTGGTGCCAGCGTGACGGTCATTTCCAGCACCCTGAGCAAGCTCACTGACAGGTCGAAGCAGGTGGCACACACCTTCAGCTGCCGGCTGTCCACAAAGTTCCTCTCCAGGCGCTCTGCTGCCTGCTGGATCTGCCAAGCAATGCAGACAGCTCTGACAGGTGCCCCTTCTCAAAAGAATGGCCGTGACGCCCAGCCCAGCTCAACCACTGCCCACCCAGCCCTGAGAGGAGTGTCTCGAGCCTCACTGCGTGCAGGACACGGCACCCATCGAGTGCAGGACCCCACGGCCCTGGGTGGCACACCCACCTCCTGAATCATGCCGATGAACTCGGAGAAGGCCCAGTTGAGCTGGTTCAGGACGCTGTTGAGGAAGCTGGGGGCCAGGTCACGGTCACTGCGCAGCAGGTCTGCCATGTGCCGCTGCAGCAGGGTGGAGGGACATGGCTCTGAAACCAGACAGTGACAGCTTCAGTGGCCTGTCCTGGAGTGGCTGTGAGTGGGGGGCATGGGCAGGCTGTGAGATCAGTCCTGGGTTTGGGAAACGTTGGCTTGTGCCTTGCAGTAATGCAGTAAGCAGAGATAGCAGGGCACTGGGAGCCGGTGCAAGGACTGTTCTGAGCAGCGATCTTGCCTGTTGGGCCTCCAAGCACTTTTTTTGCAATGCCAGCCTGAATTAACCAGGGAAGAGCCCTCTGTGATCGCTGCTGCCCACATGCACAGGAGCACTGCCCTGCAGCTCAGTAACCCTCCTGCTCAGCTCTGCAGAGGCCCATGGTCAGCTCAGCATTAATTGTTCCAGATACCAGTGTGGCAGCAGCTGCCTGGAGCCAGCACGGCCATCCTGGCCTCACGTGGTTGTGTCTGTCTGCCTGCATCTGGGTACCAAGGTACTAAGTGAATCCTACTCTTGAGAGGCTTCTGTATGGAGCTGGGGCTGGCTCAGCCCTTGGCAGGCTCAGGCAGAGCTGCCCATGGTCCCCAGCCAGGCTCAGCCCAAGCACAGACATGTCCCCTCCATACGTGGCATCTCAGCTCTGGGCTTTCTCACTATCAAGAGCCCAGAGTCAGAGCCAGCAGCTGGGAAACACATCAAAGCTGTGTGGGGCACGAGCCCCCATGGAAAGGCAGGGAAAGGAAGGGGGCACAAATGGGACAGATGCTTCTCACTAGTAGAAGGACCCACTGTCAGCGAGAGGTTCACAAACACTCGATACTATGAGGGAAGGGTACCAGAGTTCAAACCACAGGCTAAAATGCAGGGCTTGGAGAGAGAAACTTGGGCAGATTTACCAACTGTAGGGGAAAAACCCAGCCTAACTGCATTTTCCCTCTACTAGAAGCTATTAGCAAGTGAGAGCAGATGGAAACTGGCAGCACCAGCACTGCAGTGCCCAGAGGAACAAGCTGGGCTGGGACTGCAGAAGGACTCTGGGGTTGCAGCCTGCTTGAAGGGCCAGCACGGGCAAAGGAAACACAGGACAACTTCCACCCCTAGGGATCAAGAAGCAAGGCATAACTACAGGGAGATTGCTAGCTGGGATTAGCAAAGCAGAGAGGGATGGCAGGAGACCATCATCTCAAATGGGAACAGGATAAATTATTCTGCGAATACCCACGAGCAAGTGCAATGAACTTCTGTTGTTGTGGAGGCCACGTGCTGAGTCTCATAGTGCATAATCACCCCCAGGCAGGCCAGCACCCTGGCTTTGATCCTGCCTAAAACCTCATTTTTGGGAAGGATTTCATCACTGCAAACGTCTTTGATGTCCTACTCCCACCCACCAGTACTTTTCCCAGCCCTTGGACACACGTGGCTCAGGGGCTGCTGAAGCCAGACAGGTCCTTTTTACATATTTAGTGGTCCTCTGGGGATTTCTTTCCCAGTGTCCTCTAAAACTCTGTAAGCCTTTAGGATTCAACATGTCCCAGAGCAACATTCCACAGCTCAATGTGTGCAGCAGGAGGAATTCGGAATAGAGCTTGGTTCCTACTCACTTTATTTGTTAACATTTACTCTCTGTAGCCCGTTCCTTCTGGTGGGAAAGACAATGAGATGCTCCTCTCATCCAGAAACGGTCACATCTTTGTCCTATTTGCCATCCACCCTGAACCTTGACAGCTTTCCCAGGTTTTCTTTGGAGAGGTGGGATCAGAAGCACACACAGCATCCAAACCACAAGCGTGTGGCAGATTTGCACAAAAGCACAGTGTGGTTTTGGTTTTGTTCTGTTTTCCTTTCCTCATAATTGCTGT
Organism: Empidonax traillii; assembly: GCF_003031625.1. Taxonomy (NCBI): domain Eukaryota; kingdom Metazoa; phylum Chordata; class Aves; order Passeriformes; family Tyrannidae; genus Empidonax; species Empidonax traillii. Next base: position 1,666,292 of record NW_020955380.1, read on the forward strand.
TGTGTAATTTGTTCCTTGGACTGGCCATCAAGCTGCTCTTTTGCAAAAGATCACAATAGGTTGCCAGTTCAAGGATGACTCTCAGGAACTTGCTGCTCATGAGGTGCAAGGGGAGAAGCCCAGGAGTCAGTGCTGGAGCCCACCTTGTCTTCTCTGACAGTGATGGTTAAAGGGGCACATCACAGCCTTGCTTCACCACTCTACATCTGACCATGCTGAGCTCCATCTACATTTTCTCTCCCACGAATTCAGAATTAGAAGGTTTTTCTGTAGAGTTAAGTTTTTTGTGCCTTCTTTTCCCCAGCCTCCCTTCAATGTGTAAAAACTGCTTTTTATTAAGAATGCTGACATATTAACAACCCCCTTCCAGCCTTTAAGTACCAAAGCACTTCTAGGCAGGGATCACCACTCCCTTGTGGAGGAGTTGTGTGTGTTGTCCTGCTGATCTGTTGCCAAAGCCTCTTTTATCAACACTTCAAGTCAGGACAGATCTCTAGCTGGATTGCCCAGCTGAAGTTTACCTCATTTACAGGCAGCTTTTGCTTCCTGAAGGATGCTCTTATACTTGTAACAACTCGCTTTATCCTGATTTTTAGCCAGTGATTGGTGTGCGTTTGCTACAAATCTCCAATTCTTAAATGCTTTCCCTGCTGCTGGCAAAGACTGTGCTAGACTGTAAGAGCATTAAAACCCGGTGCCTTTTGTCAAACTTCTCCACAGTTAAGTAGGTCTATTTAAGGTTTTAAGCTAACACCAGGAAACAGTGGGCTTCCTTGGCTTTTGTTGCTCCTAAGAGGATTCTGAACCTAAAGATGCTGTGATCAATGCTACTGTTAAAAAACAACATAAGAAACAAGCCCTGGAATACAGCAAGAGCAGCTTCATCCTTTGCATGAGTTTCCAGATGAGGTTCTCCACAGGGCAATCATGAGTGGTATCCAAAATTCTAGTCCTGCTGTTGTGTTCCTTTTCCTTTGCTGGGGCATTCCCTCCCACCTCAGGTACCAGTGCCCTCCTGGGCAATGACACATCCCTTACATGTGCCACTGCAGACAGGGATGGCATTCCACAGGGAATCTGTGGATACTCACTGATGGGGTTATACTTTCTCAATCCTGGCAATAGTCTTTAGTGCTTCTGAAACTTGTACCTCCCTAACACAAAAGCCACTCAGTCTTGGCTTAGCCTTCATTGTGACAGATAAACATCAGTCATTGGAACAGAAATCAGTGGTTTTCCAAGGCCAGAAATTTTGACCTCAATACATTTAATGTGGGCAACAGAGCGTGGAACCCAGCGGTTACAGATATATCCGATGTTTCCACAACAGAAACTTCCCTGCAAAAATATAAGTTAAATAGAAGAGACAGAGGTGGGGGAAACAGTGAATTAAAAAAACAGAGTTTTTTAAGAGGATTATTAGGGAGCCAGAAAGCCTCAGTGCTCCAGTCAGCACTTGGGTTAAAGGCATGAGTTAAAATGTAAAGTGAATGTAATCAAACATAGCCAGTGGTAGATGAAAACAAGGAGAAAGGGGAGTAATAGAAGGAGAAGACAAAAAAACATCCTCAACTATCCATGCTAAATGCAAAGTTTCTTCAACTACAGGGAAAAAGTCCAGCAGAATTATTTAATAGAAGTAGTAATGGTGGAAAGTCTAACAGCAGCAGAGGCCCATTATTAGGGAGAGTTAAAAATTAATAAAGCAGACAAAGTGGAAGCCTTCAATAAGTGCTCCCACTAGATAATGGTAAAGAAGCAGGGTCATGTACTTTCATCACAGGAAGGTAATTATGTGCTTTATAGTTTGCTAATGAGCCAGCAAGAGTTATAACAGGGCTAATTGTGACACTTCTGGGTCAGCAGCCCGAGGGATCTCTGGACACTGCAGCATTTGCAGTAGAGCAGGGAGCACAGAGGGGGAAAGCCCCAAACTGATCAGATTCAGAAACAAAGCAGCTCCACCCAGGGCTAATCAGGGTTTTTGAAAGGACCCAGATGTATTCCAACCACGTCACTGTGCCCATTCAGAGATGCATTTAGAGCAGCAAAGGGAATTCAGGGGATGGGATATCAATAAGGTGGAGTGCCAGGCACCAGGACAGCCCAGGGCACACCTGGCATCCCTGTGTGCCTCCAGCTAATGCAAGGTTTGGCTCTGTGACCAGCAGACAAGGGAGGGGTTATCACCAGCATGACACAGGCACCTCTGGGATGATAAAAACATGGGAAGGGTATCTGTGGGGCTCACAGAAAAGCAAAGCCCCTTCCTGGGTAAGGCACAGAGGGTGTATGTTTTGCACCATTGAAAAGGACCAAGAAGTGAGTTTATCCCGGCACACGAGCACTCCTGAAGAACAGAATGTTGTGATGCAGTTTAAATCAGCAGAGAAAGGCAGAGCAGTAGCAGTGGGAGACAGGAGGTGAGGTTAGGTATGGGGGAATGGTTTCAAAGTGAAAGAGAGCAGGTGTGGATTAGATATCAGGAGAAAATTCTTTCCTGTGAGGGTGGTCAGGCATTGGCATAGGTTGCCCAGAGAAGCTGTGGATGCCCCATCCCTGAAAATGTCTAAGGCGAGGTTGGATGGAGCTCTGAGTAATCTGGTCTAGTGGAAGGTGTACCTTCCCACAGCAGGGGGGTTGGAATTAGATCTTTAAAGTCCTTTCCAACCCAGCCCATGATTTCATCCACCCATGAACCCATTTCATTCTATGATTTCATGATCCCCATCAGGAATCATAAGTGATAGATTTATTTCTGAAGGGGAGAAACCACCCCCAGAAGGGCTTGGACAGTTCAAACTACCAGATGATACTTCTGGTGTTGGCAGATGGATGCAGGATCTCTTCCTGAAAGACCCCTTCTTCAGCTTAGGCAATTTGCTGGACTTGGGAAGGGGATGTGGGTGAATTGTCTGGTCCCTGTTGCACAACATCCCAGCTAAGTGATCTCACAGTCCCATCCACATTCCCTCCACGGCTTGATGGGTGCGTGGGCAGAAGGCCTGGGGCAGAGGAGGCCCGTGATGCAACCTGAAGCCACCCTGCAGCTCCTGCTTTTACAAGCCAGGCTGCTCCTGGTGCGCATGTGGGAGCAGCACCCGGCCTTGCCCAAAGGCCACAATGAAACTAAAACAAGTCCCTGCAGCAGCTGCCAACCAGAACTGCCCCAGCTCTGAGCACAGCCCTGTCTGCTCTCAGGAGCCAAACTGGAGGCATGAGAGCTCTCCAGTGCCAGCAGGGCTAAGGAAGAACTCTGGGAGCAAGCAGGGACAGCCTTTCTGAGCCTCTCCCCTTCCCTGGCTAACCCAGGCAGCCACCCACTGCTCACCATCAGTGAGCATGGGCAAGAGGCGGCAGAGGACACCAGGTCTGTGCTCTCTGTGTTTCATGGATATGGTGAGACAGCACCAGCAAACCTTCCCCACCTGTGCAGTCCTCTAAGGAAGCATTCCCAGAGCAGGACAAGGCTGGAGCACCACAGAAGAGGCCTTTGCCCAAGCTCCCTTCAGACTGGCCTGAAGAAGCAGACCCAGCCAAACAGGGATTTCCCTCAGCTCAGCAGTTTGTCCTGTTGTCCCTTGCCAATGCTCAAATTGCAACAAGGTGAAGACTGATGGGTGGGAAGGAGGGGGGGTCGTCTCCTCCTCCTTCCCTGGGCAGCATCTCAAGGACACCTCTGAGTCCCCTGTCCCTCTTCAATTAAATCAGCATTCATTATTGATTTAGGTGAGCCTTAAAATAGCAATCCCAAGAGCAAGTCCCTTGTAGCCAGCACAGCCCACTGCAGGCTCAGACTGTGTGGAGCCACACAACATATGGAGTGAGGCCTCCACAGCCCAGGAACTCTGCTCCTGCCCCAGAGCTCCCTAGGATGGAGAGCTTGGTCACCACCCCAGAGGACTGGAGGCAGCCACTCAAGGGCTTGGTTGTGCAGTAGGAGGGTGAAGAGGCCACAAGGTCTCTTCTGCACATGTACCAGGGCTTCTCCATCATCCTCCAAGGAAGAGAGGAACCCAAGGCTGGCACAGCCTGTGGAAGGCTCTGACACTTGAGGTAACCCTGATATAACAGGTTTGAGAGCAGGTCCATGAAGCAGCCTCAGAGACTGCCACATGGGCACCAGCCCACCTGGCTTCTCCCAGGGATGGAACTGAGGAAAACAATCACGTGTGAGGCTCTCAGCCCACAACGAAGGGTCTCTGTAGGCAGAAGAGGGGAAGCAGGGAGCTCTCTAAAGCTACTTCACCAGACAAGAGAGGGTCACACAACAAACTTACTCTGGAAACTAGCAACAGAGAGATCTCCTGGGCACCATGGGCAGGAGAGAGAAAGAGAACAAGAGTGCTGTTAAAACAGAGACCAGGTGGGGCTCAGCACACACCTCCATGTGCTGCATTCCCATGGCAAGATGCAGCACCCTCTGTCCCCCATCCCCATCCAGCTCTCCAGGAGCAAGGTCTGGCACAAAGCCTTTTCCAGAGTAGGGGTAAAGAATGTATTCAGACAGGTCCAGACCCTGCAAGGGTGGAGCTGGGATGTGTTCTTCAGCTCAGGAAAGGTCCATCCTCCTCCCCACATCTTTCTCAGCCACCACGGCGCTGAAGAACCCCTCAGTTCAGTGACAGTGCTGAGAACTAAAATGCAGTGCCAGAGGCAGGACAGGCTCTGCCAGGCTCTGAGAGATGCCCATTTAAAACACTCCCTGCTTGCAAACTTGTCCAGTGGCCTGCCTCCCTGGGCACCCGCTGCCTCTCACAGGGGAAACATGAAAACTCTTCCCACAGCAGCTGTTCACTGTGGACATCACAGAGCCTTCTCCCAGGCTTACATTTTGGGGTAAAACTCTGGTAATGATGCAGCCCTGGGCTTCTCTCCTCTCCCTCGAAGGACAGACCCCCTCCTTGTGATGGATCCAATTCACCACCCAGCATGCAAGAGTCACCAGCCAGCGGGCAGAGGCTGGGAATGGCCAGGCTGCCAAGACTGGGTTTGGGTATTTGGCCAGGAACACCCTACTTCAGCAGGCCTGGCCCATGGCAGAGATGGCTGCTAGGGAAGAGGCTGGTCCTCCCTCAGCACCCATCACAGCCCAGAGTGCCCCTCCCCTGCCCCACTCACTCTGCAGGCTGGGGAGACTGGCATCCTCAGGCTTCGTTTTCAGCAGGTGTGGGAGCCGTGTGTATCTGTACCCAAAGCCACAGCCCTGGCAAAAGAGATAAGGAACGATCTCAGAGGCTGAAAAACAGCTGTGTTTTGCTGCTACTCTATAGTGAAATGCTCAGTGTCCCACTGGCCCCAGATGCTGGGAGGGGCTGGGATGCAGGATGCTCACCCGCCACAGCCTGACAAGGATCCAGTTGGTCTGTGCCCAGGGCCGCTGCTCGTAGGGAGCCAGGAGGTTCTTCATCATGGAGATCCGCCTGCCAGACAAGGACATAGGTCATTATTTCAGCCCACAGGGTTTGGGAACAGGGAATTAAGTAGGACACACAGTAGGACCCACAGAGCTGGGGTAGAGCAAAGCCACTGGTATAAAGGGTGACAGAAGGCTCCCGACTCAACTCCAGCACCGCACTACAGCTCCTGGACCCTCAGTGGTGCTTGGCAGCCCACCTGCTCTCACCCAGCCCTGCCACCACCCCAACCCTGCCCCAGCTCCCCAGGAACAGGCAGGACAGCACTTACTGCTCTTCTGGGATCCTCTCTACAGCACGCAGCGAGTGGGGGTAGCAGACGTAGCTGGCCAAGGCCTGCATCAGGGAATCCCGGATGTCTGAGGAGGAATGAGAAGGGACTAGGCCAGGTACCCAAGGACACGCAGGGAACACCTCAGTCCCAGGGGCTGGAAGGGACTGCCCCTCACGTGGACAGGCACGCTGTCCCAGGAATAACCCCAGACTGGACATGCAAGTAGCTGGGATGTGAGTCCTGCTTTCCAAAGGGTATCCTAGGTCATGTATTTAACCCTGGACCAAGCAGGACATACCAGACAAGGGCAGTGCCCAGCCTTCCTTTGTATGTGGAGGCATAAAGCACTCAACAGATTCAGGAGACAGATCCCAACAGAAGTCTGGTGAGCCACTGGCAGTGGGACTGGCCAGTGGCACCATCACCCCAAAGCAGAGAAGGGCAGATTTACCTGTGCCCACAATCCTCGAGTCAGCAAAATGCTTGGCCAGGATGGCAGCGAGGCGCATCAGGGTCTCATCGTAGCCTGCAAGAGGAGGAGGGAGCAGGGGTCAACCCAATTGCCTGAGGGGTAGCCCTGTGGTCCCAGCACTCCTGTGGACATGGCACAGGCCATGCAATTCATCCCTGGTACTAGGTGCAGCTTTGTTGTGTGTCTACTTGTCAAAACAGACAGCTGGGAAGACACATTCATCTCCAGGAGAGCCTCTCACCTCAGTCTGCAGAGTCTGAAACAGTTACTCAGAGAAACATAAAACCGTGCAATCCAGTTGGATGGCAAGGGAGAGGTGTCTGGTGCAGAAGAGGCTGAGTAACATAAAGAAGATCTTTGAAGACAAACCATGTCCAGCCTGCAGACACTAAGAAATCTGCTACCAACTCAATTTTGCTGCTGCCTGAACAGCAGGCACAGCCCCCGCTCAAAGGATGTGAACACTTCAGCTACATCTTTTTGGTGGGAACAGAAGCTTTTCTTACCTTCGTGGGCTCTGGAAAGCACAAAACTATTTGCTAAGAGCTCAGCAGGGTCACTTAGCCAGGAAAGCACAGAATGTACCCAGAGGGAATCCACCTAAACGCAGACTCCCGGCACCATGTGGGTGGTCATCTCCATAGGAACTTACCCAAATCCCAGGGGAATTTGAAATAGTCCCAATTTCTGCACTCATGGCACATCTCCTCCCACCCAGAAACCAGAAAGCAATGGCACACATTGCTGAGGCACTCACATCTTAGAGAATCCCAGCCCATTCCTGATACTCCTTTGGAAACACAATTCATAGCTGCCAGTGATTTTCACTATAGCCAACCCTGTGAGAGCTTTGGGCAAGGCATGGGCTCCCTGTCTGAGCACAGTGACCAGTGGGTACCTGCTCAGAAAGCAGCCTGAGCACCTGCCCAGCACACAACAATGTCCTGGTGCAGCACATCACAACCAGGAAAGGACACAAAAGGGATGATGCCCAACTACTGCTACTTTTCCATAAGGATGTGACTTTATCGGGACAGAATTAGCAAGGCCTCCCCACGTCCTCACCTGGAAGTTCCTCCATGCTGTTTACAGGGCTGAAGTAGTTCTTGAGTGCACTGTAGCTGTTCATAGCCACGCTGAGGTAGAACTCTGGCATGAAAGCGAAGAGCGAGCCCGTCCTGTCACCGTGCTCAATGGTGCGGATGCACACCCGCAGCAGCCAGTAGATATCCTGCATCTTCTCCTGGCCAGGAGGAACACAGCAATCCCCAGTGAGTTTTGTCCAGCTTCTCTTCGGAGAAACAACCATCAGCACCACACTCAGATCTCAGAAACATCTCCATATGGGAGGGGTTCCTCAGACCACTGCTCTGAGTTCAGTAACCAGACCTGTGCATTTGGTCTTTTCACAGAGGCACAGAACCTCCAGGTGGACTCTACAGAGACCTTGAGCTCAGAGCATGGTTGTCATCAACGTGATGGCTTTGTCTCACCAAAGCATTTAGACCCTCTAAGCACTACTCCTTGCCAGGGTGCATCCAACCACACAAGCCTGGTGGCAATAAAAGGATGTGAGTTTTGATTCCAAGGACACTGCTGAAAGAAAGCAGGCACTAGCAAACCCAGCAGAAATCTGCTGGAAAGAAAGTTGGTCCATTGTAGGGATTAAATGGGAACAGGCTGAAAGCTCACAACAACTCAGATCTTTGCAATAGGAGGCCACAGCCTTTCAGGTCCTGTGCCAGCCATTCAACCAGATTTACTGTCCTGAGGAGCCTCTTGCTTCTCTAAATAAAACTCAGGGGGTCCTAAATTAAAACCAGGAAATTTAAGGGCATCTACATAACTTGAAGCTATAAAAATGAGCACCAGTGAAAGCCATAAAAAGAGGAAATATTATTTCATATCCTGCAATGCCAAGAAATAGCATAAGCAATAGCTACTTGCATAAAAATAGATGGAGAAGGGTTACACTTCTAATTAAAGAAAAAAGTAAAATCAGAGGTGCAGATAAGGGATTTTACTTGCTTAGTGGCTTTTCTTAAGTATGTTGTTACCATCTTTGGGAAATTTTCATGGGTTTGTTCTGTAAATTAGAGTGAACTAGTGCAAATCATCTAAAATGATTAAAAGATATTTTTATCTTGACACCAACACACATCTCAGCCAAACTGTTGCTTTCAGGGTAAAAAGCACCTGTGCAGACAACATTCAGGTAAAAGAAATGCTGCATTTGGTTTTATTAAGACTTGACAACCTCAGAACATCATTTCAGGTACTGCCAAGCTAGAAGAAAGCCCACACCAAGAGGATACAAAGATGTGATTACCCATGGTGTGATGGATGAATACAGTGTTGTAATAAAATAAGCTGGAATTCCCACAGGGATGTTTTGAAGGGAGGATTATGTGCTTTAAAACAAAGAGTGTTTTTAAGCTGTAGCGTTCCCTTTTGTCTAACCTTGAATCCCTCAGCTCAGAATAAACCAGTGACTAATTCCCCTGAGGAAGGAGCAGCCTCTGTCGTGCTGTGACACAGCACAGAGCAGGCCTTCACCTCTAGACAGAGCCAGGCTCTTTCTCTCCATCAGCAACAGCAATGCCTGCAACGCTCACACAGATGTGATCCTCCAGTGCACACAACTCCCAGGGACACTGGAGCCACTGGATGGATGTGTTCATTGAGAAAGAGCAGGATGGCTTGTGAGATGGAGCCCTGATGGCACAGGTTCCTGGCTGCAGCTACGTTTGGCTCCACAGCAATCTCACTGGGCTCCCAAGGCACATTCCACACCCTGAGCCATCTCCTGAGCTGCTCTCCCTGCGGGCCATGCAGACCAGGACAGCAGCAAAAGCAGGGAAGGCTGCAACCTTCACTCCCAGATGCTGCTGATTCATCTGGAAAGGTGACACCACGCTCCTGATGGACGGCAGCACCTGCCTTTAGTATGACAATGGATCACCCAGAGACGTGAAGTGTTTCTGCAAGGGCCATCACAGCCATACCTGCAGTGCACTCTGGCGATGCCCATCAGCCTTTCCAGAGTAGTCTGGGAAGAAAGGATTCTTTTCTGGCAAGCGTGGGCTATGCTAATGCAGCTGGAGAGCTTCTGCCTCCAGCACTGTGCCTTGCAGTCCTGCTCAGGAGTGAGGGAGAGGATGAGCAAAGAGCTCACGAGCCAGGATCAGCCACTACAGCCCTGCCAGGTGCTTTCATGGAAACTACACTTCCCCTCCCTGTTTACATCCTGGGACACATGCAGAGACCCTGCTGCCTCTGCCTGTTCAAGGCAACAAGTCGTCTTCCCCAGGCACAAAAAAAGCTACAGAGATGGGGCAGGGCAATGTGCAAGGGAAGGCAGAAAAAGATCAGCAAACCTGCTCACAAGAAAAGAGACCGGAGATTTTATCCTGGAAAATGGTGAATTCAGGGAAAAAGGGACAACCCGTGCAAATAGTCACTGCATTACTAAATGCAGAACACACTCCCTGTGTGGAAACAAAGCGAGGAAGGGGAGCATACCTCAACAAAAACCCCTCAGCTTGGATCCTGCAGATTTCAGGAAGAGCAGTAGCAGTGAGATCCTCTTGTGATGCACAGCACAGCTCAGGGAAGTGGTTCACAGTAGCCCCTATCCTCTGACATCTCCTGAGAACTGATCTCCCTTCGATCTGTACCCTTCTGTCTGCAGTGTAGATGCCACGGGTGAAAGCCCACAGCACCATGCCCAGCTCAGATCAGACTGGGCTGTGCCCCAACAAACACTGCGGGACCAAGCCTGGGACAGGAGCCTCCAAAGCACAAGAAGGGACAATAAGCCCCAAAGATCATCAGCAGGGAAAACAACACTTGTGGCACGTGAGCCAAGCAGCACCGATGCTCACTCACTGGTGTCCTCTGAGCTGCTGGAATTACACTCCTGCTCACCTTTGAATAAATGGTGACATTTATCCAGGCGAGGCGTCGGCTCAGGTGATTGAGCTTCTCAGAGAAGACCTTTTGGCTCTTCAGCAGTTCCTCATGGATGTCTCTCCTCTGAAAAGAGTGCAGAGATGTGAGGGCAGATGTCACTGCCATTTATAGCATCCTTTTTCAGGGCTGGATAAACAATGCAAAAGTAAATGCCACCTTGGGGCTACCTAGGGAGCACTGGCAGGAGGGAAAGGGGACAGCAGCCTTTCTGTGGATGCTTTTTATAGCACTGATTCCCACTCCCTTCACAGAAAGGCTCAGTTCTCCTCCATTTGATGTAGACACTCATCCAGTGTGGGCAGCAGGGCTTCACCCTTTTTGTCATAAGCTGAGGCTCTACCAGAGAAGGAAGGTGGGAGTCCAGAGACACTTACTCTCTTCGGGCAGCGGCTGATTTTTTCTTCTGTGTCTTTCAGTGCCATGGCATATTCATTCACATCATCTGACACCCCAACCATCTGTTGGGAGAAGGAAAGGGTACATACAGTCACTAAATAAGCAGGAAGCACAGTCAGTGTAGAGGCCTGGACGTTGGGAAAATGGATTCCTACACAGCACGTGCCCCTTACCTTCCCGAGCTGCTGGTGGACACTGAGGTTGTACATCATCACTATCCCATCCAGGACTTCCAGAAGGGAATTCTCAGTGATGGGCTGGTCTGGCTCCTCTGGGGGTCTGCCCAGTAAGAGACCCTCATTTCCATGGGTGCCTTCAACTGCAATGCATCCCCAAGACAGGAAAGAGGTTCTCAGCACAGCATTTTGGCACCACAGCTTCTGCCTGCACCTCTCCGAAGCCAAAGCCCCATTGCACCTTTGTAACCACACAGCGACCCTTCCCAGCCCACGTGAGTCACTAGATACACTAACACACCATTCCCATCTCACTGGGCCACCCTAGCACAGAGCAGAGTACTCACTGTCCTCCTCTGTGCGCTGCTCCACGCTCAGCGTGCGCACCTTGATCTTCTCCAGGGTGCCCAGCGGCCGCCGCGGGTTCATCAGGCTGACGGCTGCCGTGCTCAGGAACCGGTTGGCACGGCCCAGCGTGGGGGAGCTGAGCCAGCCAGGCCTGGCAAGAGCTCCACCGATGGCCAGGGCGGCAGAGGGACGCTGGGACTGAAAGGAAATGAAGGAGAAGCAGTTCCAGCTGTTTGGCTGCCTGCAAGGATGTTGGGATAGATGTCCAGCGGCCACTGGAAGATGAGCAGACACTCTTCCTATCATGGTTGGGCCAGCAGTGCCAGGGTATAAAATGGATAGTCCTTCCTCCAAGGGCACATGCCAGGCACAAGCAGCAGATCTGCACAGCAAGGAGCTGCTCTGTCTGCAGTTGCCTTGAACCCTTCTAAATGCAAGCACCATGAGCTGCCACGGAGGGGAGGGGGTATATTCAGGTCAGTGCGTAGTGAGAGAGCACAGCAAAGAAAATTCTACTGCTCAAACTTGGGACCTTGCTCAAATATCCAGGATCTTGCTGATCTCCAGTGACTCTCATGCAAGTGCAGCTGTTTATCTGGTTGCCCGGGGACTGGTTACAGTCTTGGCCCAGACACTCTTCCTCTAAAGCAAAGCCTCTCTGGCCAGAGCCTGAACTTGCTGCCCCAGCACCAGGACCCCTGCAGGTGAATAGCACAACTCACCTGTGCTGCTGATGTTGCTGATTCCTCATCTTCATCAAGATCATCCATAGTCACTGCCTGCAGCTCTGCAGGGTCGATCAGGACATTGGCTTTTGCAGCCAGGTCATCTGCACAGAGCACAGCAAAGCAGCTGGGAACACAGGAGTCACCCTGCACTTCCCAAGAGGCAGCCCTGGACTCATCCTCTCTCCTGCTTCTCAGCAGTAGAGAAGCACCAGCAAAGCCTGATGGTGTATCAGAACTTTCCCCCAGCTTCTTTCCATGGAGTAGGTCTGCCCTTTCTAATGGAGACCAAGAAGGTTGGGTGCTGCTCACCCAAGACCCATTTCTGCTCCTGGTCCTACAAGCTACAAAAAGGATAACTGAGGAACCAGGAGACAACCACCAGGGCCAGACCAGAGTAGTGCAGGGAAGGAAACTCTGTTCCTGAGACCACGTTTTAAGCATCCAGTTCTTCAGTGCTGTCCCATGATGTGTCCCTGAGTCACTAGGACTGAGACTCACACCAGAAACAATCTCAGCCCAGAGGAAGGTTGTGCTGTACAAAGCCTGAAGAATGTCATCTCTAATCCACAGCTCTGTCTTTAAATCTCTTCAGGATACTTTGGTAAGAGACCAGAGGAGATTACGTAGTTCTTAAGTTAAGTAATCTAATTTTGAAAAACTAGGGATCAACTTGAGACACAGAAAATGGTCCTAATCTTGCAAACATCCTGTGGAGGAACAGACATCTGAGCAAAGGTAAGTGGCACATTAGCCAGAAACCAGAGACAAACCAAGTCCAACGGAATGCCAAGGGGTTTCTAATCCTTCCTCAGGGAAGGTTTTGCAAGTTTATTGTCAGAGGAGTGGGCTGCTTACGGACACACAGTTGCAGTTCATACACAGGGCTGCTGCTCCTTGCCCAGAGCGGTACAGCAAGTAAATCCTGGACATCCTTCACGCCCAGCAGAGCCAGTCTGATGGTCAGTGCTTTGACAGCTCCCAGCCCTTGGCTGTGGTGCAGCAAGAGCAACACACCAGAGGATATTCCCAGACTGTCCCCTTCCTCCAACTGCCACATGCCCCATTCAGGAATACAAACAGTAAACTGTTCACTTAAAGGACACTCCATCTGATAGGAGTGGTGTCCTCTTCAGAGTAACCTGCACCTCATTAAAATTCAAGTCTCCTCAAATTTAATCAAAATTCATTACCTACAGCTCCCTCCCTGGACTGTCTCTTGGGTGAACTCCAGCCAGGACCTGGATGCAGGTACTGGAAATGAGAGCACTTACCTTTCAGAGTCTTCTTAAGGTGAGACAGGAGTCCTCCAAGTCGCTGAAGGTCAAAGTAATCCACCTTCCCATTATAGAAGAGTTGAGGAGGGACATACGCCTCTAAAGCAGAGAAGATTTGTTTTTTCATGAGTCCCGTACACAGGATTCACACAGACATGCATGGCCTCCTAAGGCAGACCCCAGGGCCCAGCCTAGACTAACATTTATCAACAAGATTTTTGTCATAAAAGCACGAGCCATTAAGGCAGAGGTGATTTCCACAATGGAGGAAGCATTAGATCTATACAGAAACAGGAGCAACCAAGGGCCATCAACAAGAAGCACTTCCAGCACTTCCAGCACTTCCTTCCCCAAACTACAGTCACTGGGGTAAACTGGATCATCATAAGACTTGGCAGCTCTCCACCTGGCTACTCCAGCTCTGACACTCCGTCCCACAGGGATTATAAAGCACTTACTGAGTCTAGAGAAAGAGTCAATCTAAAGTAAGAAAAGGGAATGCCAAGATCACAGGTAAGGTAGGATTTAAGGGTGGGAAAGAAATTGGCACTGACTTGGTTTCCCCTTAATTCCACAGTCTGGGAACCAAAAAGCCAGACAAACATCTTTCCCTAAACTTTGACTATGGGATCACTGAACTGCCTCTCCACAGACTCATTATCAATGCTGGACTCTGCTCCAGAGCAGAGAGGGGGATCTGACAAACAGCACAGGTGTCCCTTTTCAAATCTCAGGTGTGGATGTTAACTGGAGTAGATCTGCACACAGGAATTTCCCAGGGTGACTGGGAACTACAGACACAGGGTGAGAGAAGGCTCAAGCACCCATGAGAAACACAAAATGTCCATCATTCTGGAAAGCACTGCCGAGAAGCAAACCTTGTCCTAAGCACTGAAATGCCTTCAGTGCCTCTTCCCCAGGCCTCACCTTCACTGCTCAGGGCAGCTGGGGTCTTTGCCTTGTGTCCATCCCAGAAGAAGCGCAGGGCAGCGATGAGGCGGTGCAGGAAGCACACCATGTACTCTGGTGGGCACAACACAGTCAGGTTCTAGGGCAAGAACGAGAGTCCAACCATCAGGGCAAGTGTGAAAGCACATCTCCGTCCCAGGGGACACATGGGGGAGGCAGAAACTTTGTGTTCTCAGCCTTACTAGCATCTCTAGCTTCCAGCTCTGGTAGAGAGCCCAGTCCTAATGGTAGGCAGCAGTTTCCACCTCCAGAAAGTCCTGGGTACTTAAACAACAAACTGGTCTGACAGAGGAGTAGGAGGGATAACACGCTCCACCACCAAAGATGGGGCTGATGATAAACACAGAGATGCAGGTGAAGAGAGGGTTTCCTGCACCAGTGGGTGCCTACCTCCCAAAGCTGCAGGACAACAGCCTGACCCAGGGCCAGAACAGTCCTCACCCAGGCAGCGAAGAGGATGCGAAAGCTCTGCTGTGGCAGAGCACCCCATAGCAATGCTCCCCGAGGGATTACAGAAGGACATTCAGCTCCCACCTAGGGCTGTCCCCAAGGTCCACTTTCCTATAAATCACTGCTTAGGACTGGGATAAGTTGCCTGGTTTCTGGCCTCAGATCTCCCTCCTCCTCACTCCCTGCCATATCTAGGCCTCAGTGGATCAACTGCTGGAAGCAGCCCAGCCAAAAGGGCAGAGCTCCCAACCTGAAGGTGCTGGAGGCTCGTGGGAAGGCTGGCCCTCTGACTTACCCCTCTGTTGCTAGCATTTTCCTGAAGAAACTTGCGGAATTTGTTTAGGAAGATGTATCTGGAGGCTTCCCCCTGGCAGAAGGAAAATCAGGCAGTAAATCTATGCCTTACAAGGCCCATCACATGGAGATCCCGTCACCAAAAATGCACAGACCACTTACCCCTCCTCTGTCCTTGTTGTTCAGCAGCAGCTTCAGAATCTGAACCTGGAGACCTTCCACCACTAAAATGGGGACACATGTCTGCCATCAGAAAACAAGCACTGGAGAGCAACTTAACCCCTCTTAACCCCAACTGCAGTGACCTGCCCCCAGGAGAAAGGCTACCTCCTCAGCAGAGGGGCCCAGGAAGAGTTAGAGCTGGCAGAAAGCTAATGAGAATTTTCTCCTTCACCACCTAGCAATAAGTTCATCCACAGCTGACAAACAATGTCCCTGAAGAGGAGTTTTGGTTTGCCTGTGCCCCAAGATGGGGGGCTGCAGGTCTGTGCAGTGGAGGCCCAACAATCCTGACCTGCCACCAGAAAATGGCATGGCTGGCTCCTGCCCCTGCAGCACAGCCTGTCCTGGCAGGACACAGCTGGACTTCAGGTAGTGAAGGGGACTTGGAAACAGCTCAAGAGTTGGTCCTCCCTCCTGGCTGCACAAAAGGTGTGGGATCTTGGCAACTTCCCTCCTTCCTCACAAACCTTCAATGCGTTTCTTGAGCCGCTGGCAACCTCTCTCATATGCCCGACGCCTCAGTCTCTCCTCAGCACTCTCCTCCTTCACCTCCTTACTCTCCTTGCCCTGGTTGGGGGACAGACACTGATTAGTAGGAGGCCACAGCACAGGGAAGATGTCTTGCCAAATGGAGAGCAGAAACTCCCTGAACCAATGTGCCAGTGTGTGACTGCAGCTGACAGCACACCTGAACAGACCTTCCCCAGCCTTCTAGCAAGTAAGAGCAGGAGATCTTTTGGGGACACCTCTATCAGCCTGTAATTCCTTAGACACTGGGAGGTTCCCTTCCCAATCTGTTGCCACAGACAACTGTCCCCCCTCTTCCATCTGAGCACCACACCCCAAACACCCCCTCTAAGTGGACATAAAAGATGAAAGGGCAATGGAAAAGCTACAGCTCCGCAGGACCCACCAGTGCTAATGCAGTTGGAAACAAAGGCCATTCCTCATCAGAAAATGATGGGGATGTCAGGTCACAGTATTTCTTCAGACTCCTTGGTGGATGTGCCTGTACTCACCTCCTTGGTGAAGCGGTTTGGCCACCACGTGGTGGGAATGAGCTCCTGCAAACCTGCCTCCTCCACACGCAGCGGGCTCTTGATGTAGAAGAACACAACTGAACGGAGCACATCGAAACTGCGGCCGAGTTAAAGCAAGCACAGGAGCTGCACTAGGAGCAGGCACAGGGCATGAACCCAGGGATGCAGTGAGAAACCCCTTTCCAAACAACCGCTGCAAGATCCAGAGCCCCCTTATCCCGGGAGAAGCCTCAGGCAGCTATCACAGCGGCTGCCTAAAGGCTAAAACAAAGCTAGACTGTTGTGAAAGTGGTTTTGCTCTAGGGATATCAGAGAGGTCAGTCAGTTAGAAATCAGCTCCTCTGTGTAGGTAGGATGCAGTCTACACAACACTGCTCCCACTCCTCAAAGCAGGACTTCGTAGAGATTGGTGTCAGAAATGACCTCTCAAAGACAGGGTGGTTTCTGCCTCCCAGGACCCACAGATCCTTGAAATGTCCTTCGCTGCATTATTGAGGGAAGGGAAAACTGAGACAGGAGGAGGCACAAAGGATACAGAACATTGCTGAGTAGGTATTTCCTGGATTTCTCATGCTTCAAGACTGCAATGGTGAGCCGGAGGTAGTGAATCTAAGGAAATAGGAGAAGTAAAAGTGATTCCATCTGCAGAAGATGATACAACTCTCCAGTAGGTACAATATGACAAAACTGCCATCTCTGGATCAAACAACTGTAAAATCCAAAACATCATGTACCTTTGGACAAGGGGACATAACAGAAGCTGGCTAGTCACAGATTCCCGAGGATTCAGAAGTGCAACTCACTTGTAATCCCAGGTCTGGGATGATGGGGGAGAACCTGTAAGCCCGCAGCAGGGACATCAGTAGCTGCTTGAGGCACTCATGCACTTCATACTCCTGAGAAAATAAGAAATACATTGAAGAACAACAGCATGAGAGTTAGGAACTGCTGTAGCTCTCAGAGTGTGACCTTGGAAGGAAGCATTCATTTCTGAACTGAAAAAGCAGGTGCTCTGAACCCACAGTGTCCATCTGACTCCACAAGAGAGGTCCAAGCAGAAGCTGGTGCCATCGCTTTGCTACAAGGAAACAAGTT
The DNA here is from genome assembly GCF_003031625.1 of Empidonax traillii. NCBI lineage: Eukaryota > Metazoa > Chordata > Aves > Passeriformes > Tyrannidae > Empidonax > Empidonax traillii. The sequence goes on from NW_020955380.1 coordinate 1,683,419, forward strand.
TCTGCACCAGTAAAACCAATCCTAAAGTCATCTACAAAAAGTTGAAGTCCCAGCCTCTCTTTGTTCAGCAGTCACCCATCCTCATATCCCCTGAACCTACCCAGTGCTGGCAGAACCAACCCAGAAAGGAAGGAAGTTATTCTTGCATAAATGTGATGATGGAGGAGTTGTCTTTTGAGTCCAACTCAGAGCCAGCACCCAAGTAACTCACCTCCATAAGAAGCCACATGAGATCCAGTAGCTGCTGAATAAGGGGATGGGCCTCCACCGCCCCTCCTCGCTCAAGGATGCTCAGCAGGAAGGTCATGAGCACATCTTCCACCAGGTACACCTTGCACTGCAGACAGAGAGCCAGGTCAACAGTCCTCCAGGGCACAGTCACTTCCCAGCGAAAACTGAGGTTTACTTTGCCTTGTAAGAGCACTACAAAAGCCTGTAATGGGCAGGCAAAACTCACCATGAGAGGGGAGAAATAATTGAAGATGTGAGCTAATGTAATCAACACTGTGGGTTCTCCCTGCAGCTGCCACATGGATGTGTCCTTCTCCACCAGCTTTCCTTCCTGCAATGACAAACCCAGAAAAACACACAGCTTGGATCCAACCAAATCCACCTGTCCACCAGCTACTGAGTGAACCAGAGGCCTGCAGCAGGCACTGTTTGCTGTTCCATACAGTAAAAACCTTGAACATGAGAATTTAGGATGGCAAAGAAGCCAGGTCTACACCTCTGGAAAGCTGTAATGCAGTGCAGATGTCACTATCAACCACATGCAGGCACTCTGGCAATGTTTTTCTAAAAAAGGGTTAAGTTTGCATGATAATTTGTAAAAGGGAACCCCTACAGAGGAGGATGACTAGCAAAACAGGCCTCCCTTCGAGCCGAGACCGTAGCAGATGGTTTTCCCTATGTTTTGGGCATAAACAGATCTCTCACCCTAGTGGAAAATAGTGTTTTCCAGCAAAAACAGTTCTCAAGGCGGAGCTGCCAGAATTTCCCCACATCACTGCACCAGGACACCAGTAAAAAGTTTAGGATAAGAACAAACTGTTTTCAAGGGTGCAAAATCAAGCCCAGAAGTTCTGACCCTGACAAACATCACTTCTTGAATACCGGCAATGAACTTTTGTAAGACCAAGAACAACAAAGCCCAGTATGATTTAAATTAGGTCCTGGAACTACCAGGAAGGCCATTTTGCAAGCCAGAGAGCTCCATGCACACCCCATGCAAAAGCGTGCAAGCATTTAAAGTCTCTGCTGTGTGCAAACATCTGAGCTGGCAGCATGTGCTGAGAGGAGCAGCACCACATTTACCAGCGCGGTGCCCCTCGGGTCCACCCAGTGCTGTGATCCTACCGTCACATCTATCCCAACATGGATCACGTTCTTCAAGTAGCCCAACAGCTTCCGAGCCTTCACCAGGTCTGCCACGGGAGGATCCTGCAAGGGCCGGTAACCTTCCACTGGATAAGTAGGTGAGTGTCAAGGGAAAATGCAATCTGATCCTTTCAGGACTTCTTTTGTTTGTCCAAGAGAAAGACTGCGTGTCTATTTTACTTTACACCCACACACACCTCAGTCACAGTTCAAACACAGTGCCTTCTAAACGGATGATTAGCCACAAGCTCTTATCCCCACTTCCTCAATATCGCAAAGCAGCAAGTGTTTCACACCACACTTCTGCGTGGGTGAAATACTTTTTTATCAGAAAGACCAACCTGAGCCCCTACTACAGCTACCAACAGGCAGAGCCAGGACTGCTCTGACAGGAGCTGCAGGTTTCACCATTCACACAGGGAGGCAGAAGGCAACACTAATCAATGTGAGAGGTCCCATATGGCTGGGAGGCAAAAGAGACCAGTGGCCAAGAGGCTCAGCAGCACAGCAGCATTAGGATTTCAAAAACTGGAAAGTGAGAACTTTACAAGATCTGAGTGCCTGGAACAGGCAGCCCCCAGCTGTAGCAGCAGCTGCTGACTCAGAGCTGGAAGCAACTCTCATTTCTGAAACTGATGTTTGCGTCCTGCAGTTCTGCTCCAGCTGAGGGGGTATCTGGTTCTTCTCTCCTTGACTCTGCTCTCCACACAAGTGCCAGCAGCAGAAAGTGAACTGCAGTCAGGTCTGTATATTCTGCAGCCTCCAAAGATGGTCTCAGGACAGGTTCTTCTTCCTTCAGACCTCCTCTCCCCACACCCAAAGGATATCGGAGCGGGCGGCTTCCGAAGTTAAAAGCAACAGACTCTTTGAAGGAGAGGCTGATGGCAGGGAAATAAGCCATTCCAGCACCCCTCGTGATGTTATCAAAGGCGGTTCCCAGGGACATGCCGTTCCTGAAAGAAGGAAAACCCACAGGATTCAGTCACAGCAGGAAGGGTCTGAAGTCAGCTGAGCAATACAGATACCAGCAACTTGCCAACATGGACATGTCAGTCAGTCATGTCTCCTGTCACTCTTAGCCTGGCACACATGAAAATGCCACAGCTCTGCTGAGTAACAGCCAAGGGAAGCACAGAGGCATTCCCATTTTCACAGGAAGGCATTAGAGTCTGCAAATGCAAAGCCCACTCAGGTTCAAGGGCAACCCAAATCCCCACGAGATAATTAACCAGCAGGACATTTCAAAGGCAGGGGACTTTTTGGTCTCATTTATTTGATGTTGGTGCAGTGAAAGATGTTTTTAATCTACTCTTCCATAAAAGATGACATGGAACATCTAACAGTTTTAATTTTGACTGACTTCTCACAGGCCAGAGCCAGAGAACAATTCTCATTGTGCATGGGAGTTGGAAGTTGGAGATTTATCACCCTTCCCACAGCTCCTTGTGAATTCAGGGCAGGCAAGATCTACACTGACCACAAAAGCCACCAGTGTGACTCAGCCAAGTGTGGCAATAAAGCATCACAAGAGATGTCCTTCCTTCCAAAATCCTGGCAAACTTCACACAGACTTTGTAGCTTGAATATCTTTCTGCCAAATGCTCTCAACTGAACTTAGGAGACCCAACAACCTGTTCAGGTGGTTTCTGAACAACACAGAAAAGCAAATGCCAGAACTACCAGGGAGCTTAAAGGGGAGAGGGCAGACAAAGGGTTCATCAACCTGCTGAGCAGGGAACAGGACAAAGATGCTTACAAGCAGAAAGCAATGGTGCCCTCATCGAGGTCTATCAGACAGCTGACGATGTCTCCTGCTGCCCAGGACTGCAGGAAAGGGAGAGGAAAGGTTAAACATATTTCCAAGGTGTTCCCACATCAGAAAAAGACTGCAACCCAACCAATCCCTGGTGATTCAGGGTTCAATGAGAGCTGCTCCTCACAGCAGCTCACATAGCATTTACAGGCACTTCTGGAAGCCAAACATCAGGCCCCTGATTGGGATTGTTTTTCCCCTCTAGCACTAGGAACGTATATTTATCCCAACAATGCATCATGCACTGATGTGCTACAGAGAACCAGAGCCTTCCAGAGACTGACAGCAGCGCTGTGCTGGGAATCAGTCTGCTGGGGCTGCTAAACAAAGCACTCAGCATGTCCAGCACCCTCAAAGTACAAACAATTGCTGGCACACAGCGCCCCAAGAGCAGGCTGAAGCAGGGAGGAAAGCCTGAGGGCATTTCACAAGGCCCAGCAGAATCCAGCAAGCAGGAGTCACCTGCTTTCTCCTCCTTCCTCTCCATCCCATTCCTGGCAGGACAGCTACTCACTTTGCCATAGTTGGTAGTAGTCACGTTCCACTTGCGCACCCTGTTTCCATCATAGGCATATGAATCTGGAGTATCTCCAACTCCTTCCTGCACCAAAGTAGGAAAGAGGAGACTCAGACCAGACCAGGCATAAAAGATCCCTCTCACTGCAAGAGCACCTTTAAGGGGGAGACCAGCAGACAGGGAAAGCAGTTGACATCACACATGCTCTGCCTGGGAAAAGTCCTTACTCTAGGAGTGAATTCAGTGGCCTCTGATCTTTGGTTCAGAGAAATGCACCACTCTCTACTCATTTTTGGGTCAGAAGAAGAGTACTGGCATCCTACATTTCCATTTTCTGTCAAAGCACACCATTCTGTGAACACACACCAGAGAGTCTAGTAATGACTCTGAAAACAGCAGACCTGGTATTTCTGGTGTGTATGCTGGGCACAAAATGCCAGTGGGGCAGGAGCACAGCACCCATGCAATGCTCCACACTGGCCTAAAAAGCAGTACAGAAACACAGAGCAGCGCTGTGGCACAGGCAGCAGTTACACTACCTCCTGATTAAATCTGCAGTTGAGAGTACACCAGCCAATCTGCATGAGTCCCTGGGAGGAGATGAGCACTTCGTAAATCCATTTCCCTGAAAGAAGAGGAGATGACACGCAGTGAGTTCCTGTTGCTGTTGTTAAGAGAAGCTGAACCTGACACTGCTCCCACAGAAACAAATGTGGCACACAAGGGAGCTCTGAGACACCCCCGGGATTCCCCTCCCACCTGTTCACACTGGCATCACACAACCCTTCACCCTTCTGACTTCCTGGAAAAGTCAGTGGATGAGCTGGAGAAGAGGGTGCTCAAGATTTGGGACATATTCAGGATCTTCTGAGCTCTCTACCTGTGTAACTCTCCACACACTCTTCCCAGGGTATTTTCTGAAAGCATCATTGGTTTATCTCCTTACCTTTATACACGCACGTTGTGGCCCTGATGGACCCAAAGTTACTGTGGCCAATCACCTGGACCAACAAATAAAAGGTATTTTACAGTCAGGCAAAATAATAGGTTTGTTCAGCCCTCCCCATTCTCTCTGTCCTAGCCCTCAAAACCAAAGCAAGACGGAGAGCTATTCACAAGGACAATGTTGGGAAGAGAAGGGTCACCCTTCCCATCCCAGCAGCTGCACTGGCCCTGGGGAACCATCCAGGTCCTTCCCACAGCTCATCTGTACTTGACATACCCCAGCGAATCACACAGAATGGCAACGGTACAATGGCAACACAGTGACAGTTCTTAGTGAACTGGGACAAAACTGTACACAAAAGTGACTATTATATGGGAATGACATCTGAATCCTGGAAAAGTTAGAACAAAACTATGGATTCAAGGTGTCCAAACTAAAGGCCAGGACTGACAGATAACCAGAAAGTCAACCTTGTTAATTCCTGACTCTCACAACCTAAGGACAGATCATGAAGAAGAGATGAAGGTAGGAACAAGGAATTCACAGGCAAGCCAGTCTGATCCATCCCTGAGGGTCAGCCAAAGTGAGCTACAGCAGTGGCTAAGGGGAAAGGGGAGACCAAGCAGCCTGCATTGCTAGGGACAAAAAAACAGGCATAGATTACGGAGGGAATGAGCTCAGGAGCAGGGGATGTGTGTGCTCAGTGAAGGGGTGAAAGGAGTGCAGAAATTACTGCAGTAAAAAAGGGTTAAATTCCAGCAGATTCTTTCAGCTGATATTTTGCATGAGGAACATCAGCTAAGGAGCAAGCACAGAGTAGTTAGTGGAAACAAAGGAGAAAGGAAAGCCTCAGTTTTAGCCTCCTTCTACTGTTTGGAGAAGACCAAAGGAAGGAAGGAAGAGGCAGTCTGATGGAGGGAGGGACAGGAAAGCTGGCTGCTGGCCTTTCCTCTGCTTAGCCAAGTGAGCCCCTGGGCCAGGGTAATCCTTTCACTTGCCCACAGCCCCACTCAGAGGTCGCTGAGACTTAGTGGTACTGCTAGAACTTTTCCAGGAGAGCTCATTTCCTCCAGGATCCTGCAGCTTTCTGGGCAGACTCCATTTACAACATGCTACAAAGCCAGTGACAGGGATCTGTTATGAAGAACAATGCAAGAAGCCCCAAGCACTTCTAGTCCCACAAGACCATTTTCATCACACTCACCCCAAGTAAGTCATCATCAACCAGCAGGAGCCCCTCAAACCCACTGGTGTGGTCCAACACCACAGTGGAGGGGCCGAGTCGGCCCTCTGCTACCTGATCTGAAACAAGAGTTGCAGAAAATCTGTTAGGGAGAGTTGTGCAGGATCTGACAGTACACGGGACAAGTGCCTCCAGCTAGACTGTAACAACATCTGGTTCTGCTACAGGGGAGGAAGACTAAGATACTGTTGCCCGTGTTAGACCATGAGAACATCAGGAAAGGAGACACCAGTAAGATTTAAAAGGAAGTTTTCACAGCAATACACAAGGTCTCAGCTACACAGCATTCAGGAGACATGTTAAGTTTTCCACATTACCTGAAAATTTTACTTTGACAAAATTCAGACTAAACTCTGTGCCAAATGTTTGGCCAACATATCACACTTTGCTTGCAGCCAGCAAGAAAAATCCCTCTTTCTAGCAGAGAAGTCAGGTTGTATCCTGCCATGTCCTGACTCATTCAGGGAAAGGGATGCTGGTAAGAGCACAGGGAAGAGCCTGAGGCTGAAAACAAATAGCTACAGTGGAGACCAGTGAGTAAAAACTATCAACAAGCCCCTGCATTTCCCACTGAGGACAGCACTGCACATTGCTGGTCAAAGCAACAGCTGTGCATATCATGATCAGTAAAATACCTCCTTTGCCCTTAAACTACTTTTCATGGCATTTTTGACTGGAAATATGACCCCTCCATCTGCAAACAGACCTGCTCCAGGGCTGGCCCATGAGCTGAATTTAAAGGTACAACAAATTAGAGCACAGGAAGGCAGAACAACACTCAGTCAGGGAACTGCTTCCATGGTACAACTTGTCCTTCCCAATCAAGCAGCACAAGCAGAAGCACAAACTGGACAGGCACTCAGTATCTCCCACCTCGACTGTCTTCAGAGCCATTCTCCTCTGCCAGCAACCGCTCAAGGTGCTCCTGCAGGTTCTGGAACGTCAGGTGCTTTCTAGGGAATAAGCATACACAGGAGCTCTTCAGAAAACTCTGTCTGCAATTTTTAAAGAGCTGCAGCCCAAACACGTGTCCTGCAGTGTGAGACACGAACTGTCTCATGTCACAAATCTAAGGAATTTGCTGCCACACTTTAGGGCAATGAATGAACCAGGGAACAAATACAGCAAGAACAAGCCAAGTAGATAACAAAGAATCTTACAGTCTTCAGTCAGTCTGCTCAGGAGTGTTTTGTGGCAGTAAGGAAACTGTAATGTGGTACAGTGGCAGCAAGAAACCAGCTGTTCCACCAACAACTGTGGACCACGACTTTGCTGCAGTCAGCATCACACAAACATGGCATAAGTCAGGATTTGTTTTTTCCCCAAAGTATATTGTAATACAAAAGAACAGAGAGGGACCACAGCAGCAGCTGTAGCAGTTCAGACAAAAGTCAGGCTAGACCAGCACCCTCTCTCTGACAACAGCTAAAAACATTTTGGTGTCATACTGAAAAATCTCCCATGCACCCCCTTTGGGCCACTGTTTTAGAGAACTTACTGCCCTCCCCTAGTTCTCTCCTTTCAGGGCTAGTTTACTTAGCTGTTCCTTGCACAAGAGCCTCCTTTTATTGTGCGAGTCACTAGCTGTTCCCATCCCTGCTTCCCATTTCCAAAGCCATCTGGGGAACACTGTTCCAGGACTAGGGATTTCCCTAAAACCGTGGTGAGACCTTGTGAAAGTCTGATGGATTTAAAGATGCAGAGAGGTGGAATCACAGAATCGGTTTTGGTTGGCATGAGAAGGGTGGCTTCAGCAAAGTAGCTTAATCAGCAGCTAGCATGGAGGAGGAGTTCTGCAAGGAGGGTAGAAGAGCAGGAGACAGAGACATGTCTGCAGTGAGCTCCTCTATGAGGAATTTAGGCCTCTGAAGGCAAGATGCTATACCATATAAGTTGCTCTCATATGGAAAATGTTATTTTGCAAGACCTTTGTGACTGCTACTGGGCTTTCTACCAAATATCCAAACTCAGGGAAAAAGGTGGAAGGCAGGAAAACAGAGAGACCAGTCCAACAAACTATCAGTTCTGTGCTTTCAAGTCATTAATCACCAGGCAAAGGAATCAGAAATACTGAAAACCCAAACGCTCAGGCAGATGGGACGTTCCAAGGCTTGCTGGCAGCAGAGCTCGTGGCAAAGTAACATGACCCAGTTTGCCTCCCCCGCGCCATCACCCGGGCTCACCAAGAGCCAGAGAGCCAAGGGCTATTTATAGCAGCTCTGAGCTCACACTGGAGCTGGCAGTCCTAAGTATAGCCCGTGGAATGTGACCCCAGCCACTCTGCAGCTCTGCCAACCAGCAGGAGCCACAGGCCTGCCTCTCTCTGCCACACTCTCCCTGCCCTGAACCTGCCTGACTTGCCTCTGGCAAAAGAGCTGGATGTAAGGGAAATCCTTCCCATCCAACATTACAAGTTTCTGGGATACGAAGTGTGGAGAAGAACTGAAAACAAACAGGAAAAAAACAGCCACTAAACAGGAATTTTGTGTTTGGTGACTTCTAATAAAAGTACCAGCAGTTCCACAGCCTAAAAAATATATGTTATTATACGTATCAGTAACAGTCTTGCCTTTAGTTCACAGAGCACTGATCACCTATTTTTCATTCCTGTACCTAAAACCTCTGCATTTTGCACTTCCTTACAAGAAAAGGGGGAACAGGAACAATAAGGTGAATGAAAACTTATTTCAAAAGTACTGCCTAGTGATTTTGTAGATAGGATTTTTCATGCAAAAAAAAAATCTGAAGAATCCTTCCTAGCAGGCCCTGCAATTTGAAAAAGCCAGTAAAAGAGTAGACCTCAGAGTCATTTCTGTAACGCTGTGCTGTTAACAAAGATCACCGTGTGGCACTGAAGGATCTTTCCTTTCACCATAGTGGGGGTGGCATCACTTGCCACCTGGGGAATGAGAAGTCTGATACCTGTAAGCAGCTGCAGGCTGGTTCCCATCAGCATTGGTAAAGACTCGATGCAGATAATCATTCAGCAGCCTGCTGTTCACGATCCCTTGTGAAAAACAGAAAGGAAGTAACCTTAGGGAGCCAGGGGTAAACTCAAAACATTAATTTCACGTACAAGCAACAAACTGGTAACTATGGGAAAACGATGTTCACGTTTGCTGATCAACACAGTGGGGAGAAGCAGCTCCAAGAAGTCATTTATCACCTTACTGTCCTCACTAGCAGAACCACAGTCCAGCATTGTGGGGAGCATCTCCACACCAAAGGCTCTTTCCAGTTTGAGCTGCTCTGTGACAGCAAATGGGAGGCTATAAACTGCTCCACACAGGTGGAAATACATCCTGAGGAAGCCTGTTGTGCTGCTTCCAGATAAAGTAGCCCCAAAAGCTGGAGGTAGGAACCCGATTTCATTGAAAAAACAACAACAACAAAAACAAACAACAAAAACAAAACGTCTTAAAACTACTGTAATTCCTGATGTCCTGATTCATATCTGGGATATGATGCCGAGGTGGAAAGACCTGCAGATGCAGTTCATCTTGCCTAACTCACAGCTCTCTTTAATGATGTGTGCCTCACCTTTGCTTTTGTTGTGCTAAACAGCCCCTACTGTCACACTGATGCAGCATTCCTTATTTCTGAGTGCAACAGTGCCCTCAAATGCCAGATTTGTGGTCTCATAAGCACGCTTGTGCTGGATGGGTGACTCTGAGAGAAAACAGACGGCCTGGCACGCAGCAGAATTTCCCAGAAATGGACTGAGAATTTGACAAGCTGTTCATCCTGGAAGGGGAAGTCCCTAAATCAAATGAAATCAGATGAGGCTGAAATCAGATGGCAGGCAGGCCACACAACATTCTCCAGCCTCACAAGGCAGGGCTGCGTGCTGAAGAAAAGGCACTGTGACATGAGTTTCTGGAGTCCTCAGTGCTACAGGAAGATCCCTCCCAAAATCTCACCTTGGTTGGGGGATTTACTGTTTCAGCCCCACCACACCTCACATTAGCTAGGTACTTGCAACTGGAAGCAGCTGAGCTCAAACAGGGGATGCTGCCTGGATCTGCAGTGCTCCTGTTTTCACACAGCATGTACAAGCCCTTACCTGTGACCTTGGACTTCTCTGGCTCAGTGCTCAGCCTGTAATTCTTCCTTGAGAAAGCAGTCCCAGCACCTCTTGACGTCATTCTTCAAAGGCACCACTTCCAGGGCGGACATAAGACAGACAGACACCTAGGACAAAACTTTATGGAGAGGACACTGCCTTTAGACTTCTCCCTTTCTTGGAGGTTGATGTACCTGGATTAAACAACGGGGATAAGCCAAGAAATAACCAGAGTCCTTGCACTAATTACATCATTTAAGTGCCCCAAACCAACTAACTGCCGACCTGCTCTCAGTCCCACCTGTCCAACAGCTCAAAATCTTACCAGAGGAGACAAGGCATTAAGCCACACTCCAGATAACCACACAGACCCCGCTCCAAACAAAGGTACAGGCAGAACCAAGCCAGAAAAACCTTGGCAGCAAGCCTGAGCCAAAAGCACCGAGCCAGCACAGGGCCACAGCTGCCACCACTGCCAAACACCACCTAAACCAGCAACCACATCACACCGCCACTCGTGTCCCAACAAGACACTTTTGCCTTTGCCACCCACTCTGTGTTCTGTAAGACAGCAACAAGTATCTGGTTCATCTTCTATTTAACAGGCATTTACATTATTCTGCTATCCAAAACAGAGAAAGAGGGAGAAGGAATGATACAAACCTAGATGAACTGGACTGCAATAGAATATCACTGACTACAAAGCAAAGACCCAGCTGTCAGATTTATAGGGAGAAAAGCAGACACAGGTAACAGTACACGGAAGTGTTCACAGGAGAAAATCTACCGCGAGATTCAGGAGACTTCTGGTATCACTAGAGTACAAAGAACACTATCAGAGCTGATCTGACATGTGCCAGGACAAAAACAGTAAATTCAAGTGGCTAGTTCCATACAGCTTCCAAATGTTAGCTTACAGTCCTCTCCTGGTTCCGATTGCCCCAACAGCCAGCTATCGCTGGAAGACTCTCCTGTTCCCTGGACAGACATCTGTCAAAGCACTTTGTGACACGCAAAGCGACAGGGAGATGCAACAGGAGCAATGCCTGCAGGAATTAAATGCTTGCTGGCAATCTTACACAGAGCAGAAACTCAGGTGAACCCAAGAAAAGTCTTGCCAAGTGACGTGAGTGCCACAGCAACTCCAGATCACTTGAGCTTCAGCTGGACTTGGGAAAGGCTTCTCTAAAGCCCCTTCCCTGGGGGCCACCCCAGCACCCACTGGTGGAGCAGCACTGCTGAACAAAATAGCAGGAACAAAGCAAACACCAGTCAGGATCAAAGGCCCTGAATGACCTGCGTCAGGAACTCAAAGGGGATAAAACAAAATCCAGAAACACATCATTTACCACCAAAGCAGAGCAGAGGGCACAACATATATTATCCCAAAAGTACTCAAAACCTGACAGAGATGATTTTAGCTCTGTCAGGACAAGTTAAAAGCACCTGAGGCCAGTGGGGAGTGCCCAGAACTCTTCCCAGGGGCAGCCAGCCCGGCACCAGCCCTGCTGAAATAGCCTGAACACCCAAGCAGAGCACACAGTACTGCCACCCTGGCACCTCATGAGATGCACTGCTGGCACCGCTGCAGTGCCAGGGTGTTTTCCCAATCAGAGCAGATGCTGCTTTCAACAGGTCAGAGAAAGGGCAGAGCAGGGGGGCACCCATCCGCATGTGATTCACAGAAGCAAAGACGCTCCGAGCCTGGCCACGGACTGAACTCCCTTCTCTGGGCAAGGACAAGCAGCTTCCAGCAGCAGGGCAGAACACAGAGCACAGGGGAAGCCTGATCTTAAGTGCTGCCGACCGGAGGCAGGGGGGGAGGCCGAGCAGGGCCAGCACAGCTTTGTTCGGCAGTTCCCGGCCGAGACCCCCCTCGCAGCAGGCAGCAGCACAGGGGAGCACACAGCCCCGCACCGCTCCCCACACTGCCCTGCTCTCTCCACAGGCAGGGGCTCAGCGGCCCCCCAGCCCGCCCGCACCCCCAAACCACAGAGCCCGGGCAGCACCGCCTTGCACACCCCGGCACCCGGCTCCAGAGCCGGGCTCACCCACACCCAGCCGGGCAGCGCGCCCCGAGCCCAGCGGCCCCCCCCACCCCGGGGCACCCCCTAACGCGGGCAGCGCTCCCCGCAGCCGCAGCCACCCCGAACCCAGAGCACACCCGCCCCGCGCCCACAAACACCCCGAACCCGAGATTCCCCTACACCTGCCCGCAGCCCCCGGGGCGAGGAGCCCCCCGCAGTCGGGCGCGTCCCCCACAGCCGGCCGGCACTCCCCGAGCCGGCCGCGCCCCGAGCCCCCCCGGGACCCCGCGCCGCCGGGGCCGGCAGGAGGAGCCGGGGCGGGCCGGACCCCGCGGCCGCCGCACTCACCGCCCGCCCGGCCGCGCCGCCGCCGCCGCCGCTACGGCGACCCGCGAGGGCCATGGCGGGCGGGCGGGACGCGTTGCCGGGAGACGGGCGGGACCCGCTCGGAGCTCGGGCAGTGCCGGGCAGGGAGCCCTGCCCGGGGAAGGGGGAACGGGCAAAGACTCCCCCGATGCCCGTGTGAGCTTTCCCCGGGGAAACAGAACAGGGCCTGGGCAGCCGGCCAAGGCCAGTCCGCCCGAGGGAGGCCGGGGAAGGTGCTGCCGACCCCCGGGAGACAACAGCTCTCGGGGCCCAGCCCCGAATGCTGCCCCTGGAGAGAGAGGAGGAGGAGGAAGACGATACTTGGGTGTGGAGTCCCTCAGGGCAGTTTATTGTGCCAGTGGAGTGGGGACAGGGCCAGCACTCGGGACGGCGGGTCCGGGGTGGCTCTGGGGGCTCTGGGCCCGGCTTTCCAGGCAGGAGTGATCTCTGACCTCCAGGGGTGCTGGAGCTCAGCCACCAGTGAGATAGAATCACAGAATCATGGAATGGTTTGAGTTGAAAGGGACCTTAAAACCCACCTCGTTCCACCCCCTGCAATGGGCAGGGACACCTTCCACTATCCCAGGATCGTCCAAGCCCTGTCCAATCTGGCCTTGGACACTTCCAAAGACGGGACATCCACAACTTCTCAAGGAAACCTGAGGCAGGGCCTCACTGCCCTCACAGGCAAGAACAACTTCCTTATAGCTAATCTAAACCTACTCTCAAATTGAAGCCCTTCCCCCTTGTTCTGCTGTTGCCGATTTTAAGAGCTCTCTAACTCAGATACAGTCTAATTTAAAAAGGAGACATTGTTTATTCTGTGCAGGGTGCAAGATGGAGGTTTCCACAAATCAAGCCCATGAACTATCAAAACTTTCAACTATTTATACATTGTAGCAAATAAAGGAATTAGTGTTTATTGGCTGCAAGTTATGTAGTTCTTTTATTGATTAGAATCTTTTATTTGTTCACATGCTAATTAGACTGCATACTAAATCTTTTTCTTCTTTTGGGTCCGTGGTCCATGAGTTGGTGGTTGCAGATCCTCCTGCCATCATCACCTTTTACCTCATTGGAGCTGATTCCAGCACAGTTACTGAGTTGAGTTTATTAGTTTCTTCCTTATCTTGGGACTTCTGCCAGATGTCCTTGTGGCCCATAAATTCTGCATTCTTTATGCCCACTATCAGTGGTCTCCCCAAGCCTCATTAACCTCCCCCTAGGTTTGAGATCATTGAAGCGCGTCCAGCCTTCCACTGGACCAGGTTGCTCCAACCCCTGTCCTATCTAGCCTTGAACATGTCCAGATGATCTCCAGAGGTCCCTTCCAACCCCACTGGTGATTTCACTTTCCTCCCTGTCAGCACCACACTGGTAGGGCTGCACTTGAAGTACTGCCTCTGGTTCTGGGCTCACCAGTACAGGGGACAGAAGTGACCTTTGAGCCTGGCCTAGGTTCACATGTGCCATCTGCTCAGGCACAGTGGGTAGTCAGGGCACAGCACAGGACCTCAGGATGGCACCTAAATGTCACAGGTGACTCAGCATCTTTCTCCTGAATCCCTTAGCACTTTGGTGATATGCTGCCTCCAGAACAAAGAGCAGGAGGGCTGAAAGGTGGAGAGTCATGGCAGAGATGGACTTTTTTCCAGTGCAATAAACTGCCTTTCAGAGTCAGCCTGAGCCTTGCTTTGGTGGAGTAGGAACATGCAAGTGGCAGTGGATCTCTGGAGATGCCAGAAAGGGGCATATGTGAGTAAAGAGAGTAGGGGGGGGCCCTCTCCCTGGCAACTCTCACCCTTACTGCTCTGGCTTGAGAGACAGCACAGCCAGCTGGGAACATGACAACTGTGCTGCCTTGGGCACAGGTAAGAGGCAAAGCATTCTGGTGACCCTGGGCCTGGCAGTGAGTACCCAGGGTGGGCTTGGCAGAGCCTGTCTGCTCCAGAAGGGCTGGGGGCACTGCCCTGGCCTATCCTGCCCCAGGCCTGGGGTGGCCCTGACATTCCTGCTGCCCCTTACAGCCTCGAGGGATGACTCAGAGCTCAGCATGGACAAAGAGTTGGGATTGGAATCTTCCCACAGCCTGCCAGCACCTGACACCATCAGCCCCAGCACAGGCAGCCTGGTGCCATCAGAGCTCCAGCACCACCAGCCAGGCATCGTCGGGGTCCTCCTGTGCCTCCCATGATCTAGAAAGCGGCAGATGCTCCAGCAGCCCTGGGCCTGTGTGGATCCGAGACCACTCCCACCTGCAACGTCAGGCCCAGAATCCCCACAGCCAGCCTGGACACGGGCACTGGACCTGCTGTACACCATTCCCAAATGTTGGCTCTGATTCTACTCCATCAGCACAATAAAGTGCACTGAAAGGCACCACTCTCACATGTCACCTTCCTCTTCCTCCTCCTCTCTCTCCACAGGCAGCATTCAGGGCTGGGCCCAGGAGGTTGTTGTCTCCCAAGGTTTAGCAGCACCTTCCCCATCCTCCTCCTTTTCAAGGCCAGCCTTGACTGGTTCCCCAGCACCATGGCTGAAAGCTTTGGGCCTCACTGGCCCCAGGGGCTGCTGTTCTGAGACAGCCTCAAGGTGTTATCTAATAACAGAGGAGCTCCAGAAACTCAGCAGCTTTCTTTGGATGTCAGCCATTCCCACGGCTGTGACAGGTGTCTCCACAGGGTCCTGCCCTTCAGCTCTGGGTTCAGAGCAGGGAAGGCTCTAGGAACTCTCTCAGGTCTGACAACAGTACCTGACCACAGGACCACTACACTGGGCCACTAGGAGCAGAATTCTTTATGTCTTGAAGTTTGAAATTGCAGGGATTCTCCTTGCTATGTAAACCCAGGTCTCCTACAGCAGACTCACAGAAATGTAAAGGTTTCTGTCTGAGAAACAGTAACTTTGCAGTCTTTCTCACTCCTCTTTCAAAGTATGGGGAGATCACACCATCACACAATTCAGGCAGTCTTTTCATCTGAGCACCAGACACTGGGGCACAGTCTTTCACCCTGCAGACTCACTGAATAATTCACTTCTGGAAAGCAGCTGATTTTCTCCACTACTGCCTCTATTTACTTGTCTCTGCAAATATGACAACAACCTCCTTGAACTCACAAACAATTCGAGGTCAGGTATGGCAAACAATCCACAATTCATACGTGCTGATGGTTTCACCATTTGGTGGAGCTCAAGAAACAGCGTTTTTTTGTTTTGTTTTGTTTTTTCCTAGAAGCCACCTTGGGAAAGCTCTTGAACTCGGGAGATCTTCCTCCGAGCCACACACCTGGACCTGCCCAAGTCTTTGGCGTGCCTGGGACTACATAGAGAGAGCAACCACGTAGCCTGAGCCAGACTTATCCCACACACCCTGAGGCGGACTTATCCCTCACAGCCTGAGCCAGACTTATCCCTCACAGCCTGAGCCAGACTTATCCCTCACAGCCTCAGCCGGACTTACTTATCCCTCACAGTTGGAGCCGGACTTCCCGCCACGAAAGGGCTGCAGACGAGAGGATTGCCCCAGGTGCAAGACGTTTGTCAGTGACTGCGGGCCCACTTAACACACGGTCAAAAAGCGGTGTCGGGGGGCTGGAGATCAGGTCTTGCCATCTCGCCCCGCCCTCTCGCCCGGCCACCGCCCCTTCCCGCTCACCCCGGGGGAGCCGCTGCCCTCATGGCGCTGGGCCGGGGCGCGCTCGGCCTCCTCAGCCTCCTCCTCCTGCTGCTGCTGCTGCCGGCGGCCGGTGAGTGCGGGGCGGGGGTCTGGGCGAGCGCTGAGGGGGAGGGTTGTGGGGCTCCAGCGTCGCTTCCTCAGGCGGTTCCGCGGCCGGGGTTTCGCCCCCGGGGGGACGCGGCCGGAGCCCTCGGCTGGGGGCAGCCCCAGGCTGCGGGCAGGGCCCCCCTCAGCCCGGCCCGCCGTGCCGGGGTGTGGGCCGAGGGACGCGGGGGTTTGGGGCTGTGTGGCCTCAGCGCCGCCGGGAGGTGGCACGGCGGCTTTGTGTTCGCCGGGGGAAAAGTTCTGCGGGAAGCGAGGTGGGTTTGTGTTAGCTGGCACAAATGAGTGCCCGGTGGTGACCGTGAGGCCCCAGCTGGTGATAACTGAGTTACCCGCTGGTAACTAAGGTAAGGTTGCTGCAGGGAAACGATGGACTGAAGCGGCCGCCGGTCACTCCTGATGCATCCCCTTAAAAACCTTAACCTTGTTACTCTGCTCCTCCCCCCCCCCCTCCCCCGCCTTCCCCCGTGAATTCTACCCTTTTACAGCAAGATAATAGACATACTCAGGTATTAAGTGATGATATTTCATAAACAACGCTGCTTAGGGAAGCTTGCTTGATAATAGTGTTCGTACATAGCTGTCGAATGCTAATAGGGGTAACTGAGCTTTTTTTCAGTAGTCCTGTGGTGTGGTCTTCCCCAGCTTTGTTGTTGTGATGAGAAAAAGCAAATGCCAGCATAGGGACTTAGCAGGTGAAGTCTCAGGAAAGGAGAAGCACTATTGATATTGTGTGCATGAGCGGCATCACTTCATCTGACAGATCATATTCTGCACAGATGTGCAGGAAAGGTGATTGTGACATGCAAGAAGACATTTAACTTAGTCAGAGTGGTCCAGGATCACAGTTTGTCTGGGGGGTGGGGGGGGTGATCTGAAGTGCGTGTGGCTGAAATTGTCAGAGTTTTATCTGTGAGTATTTTGAGGGGTAACCACCAGAAAAAGGGTGCTTTAAGCTGACTCACCATGACTGTGCTACAGTAGTAACTGTATGGCCTCAAATAAATACATTTGGAAGCTAGAAGTGTTCTTATTGGAATGGTTGGTGAGTTTTGGTGGGAAAAGCTTAGTAGCTTTGCTCTCAAGATGGAATTTGGTTAGTTTGTTGAAGGGTTTGTGTGGTACTGATTGTGTGAAATCATCCTGCTGTCCTGCAGGGTAGAATGAATAGGATGAACCTCTCAGTAGCAGATACACCAAAACAGGAGGTCGTGTCTGCCTTCCTTAGGCTCAGCCTTTCCGTAGTGGTGGGTTGAGTGTACACTGGGCCTCTTTTGAGGTGATTCAAATCAGTAACCCATCAGAATACCTTGAGAGGAAAAAAAGTCCCACACATTGATCTGCTGATGAGCTGGTGAATCAAATCAATTGAGGAAGAATCCAACAGGGGCCACAGCTGATGGAAGAAGTGAGGAACAAACTAGAGGCACCAAATTCTTTCACCTTGGTGTGCTCAGCCCTTGCTGGTGCAGCTCAGCTGCCTGAGAACTGGCCTAGACCTTTGGTTTCTGTAGTTATTTTGTTGTGCTGCAGTAGCACGATTGTGAGATGGAGGGAGGAGTTTTCTTGGTTGTCTTGTTTTGTTTGTAATTTCACAAGGTGAATGTGAATCAATTTAGTTACCTGTCACTTCCTTATAGGGAATACAGGAAGGATAAATCAGCCATAAGCCTGTGTAAACCTGTTAGTTGAAGTAGTGTGGTATTGGTACAGAAATTCTTTGTTTTTGTTTAATGAACCTCCACATTTAACCACTGGAACGTTTTGTTTGGGTGGTTTTTTTTTTTTTTTTTTTTGCTATGTCCTTGGTTGAAATATTTATGTATGTCTTGATGCCAGAGAGTCAAGACCGAGTTTTCAAATGCTATAATCAGTTTAAATACTCCAGGAAAACTGAGGGAACAGGATTTGTTGTCTTTACCTCTTGTTTACTTTCTCTGAACAACTACACCTGAAGGAATTTCAGCTTTTTGGATGGAATGTGGTTTGGGAGAAAAATATCAGTCAATGTCTTCTTAATGTGATATGTGATAGGAAGGAAAATGAGGAAGAGAAACCATGTCACTGCAGCATTTATCTCTGAAAAATGAAGTTATATGCTTCTTAGGAAATGAGTTTTGCTTAAGCTTTGAGAAGTATTTTTATGTGACAGTTGGAAGCTTTTAATATGCCATTTTTATGTTGCAGTTAATTCGGGTTTGGGAGGGCAAAGAGAGAGAGAAAGCAACCAGTTTGTTAAGGAATGTATCAACCCAATGCAGTGTTGAAAAGCATGGGATGTCCCCTAAGGAAGCCATCCTAATATGTGAACATCCTCATTTCCTCACCGTTGTAGCTGCACCAGTTGATGCTTGCAATGGGAAGATGCCACTAGGCTGATTTTAGCCCTAAAAAATCTCTATTGTGCGACATCTGTTTTTATGCAGTGGATTAACAGGATTAGGATTTCCTGTGAAGAAAATGAAGCAACAGGCAGAAACAACCAAGTCACATGGAAATTCAAAGGTGCAGTGGATGTGGTGGTGTTGCATCATTTGCATCAAGTCAAATCTCTAGGAAAATTTTAACATTTTCTCCTAACTGATCTTGGGGCCTGTGTGGTATTTTTAACATAAATTTTATTTAACATACCTGGCTACTCACGTTGCTCTTTGAGTCTTTACAGTAATTTGGTAGCTACTATCAGATGCAGTGAACAGAATATCACCAGAATCTCATAAGTATATCTGCATGCATTTAGTCCTTTGTGCTTGTGTGAACGCTGGGATAGAGCTGCTTGAAGAAGACAATACTTGATGTGAGGAATAATTTGCCTTTGTTATACACTGAAGGAAATACTGGGTTTGTAAGACCTAACCACAATTCTTGTAACATTTAAGTGTTAACCTAGGTGAGCTGATCAGTATAAGAAAGAGACTTTATATGATTATTTCTTTGGTTACTAACCAGTGATTTATAACTCTTTTCAGTTTTGGGTGAGGATTGTCAGGCATATATTGATTATTCTGGCAAAGAACAACCTGCACAATCCTGTCCTGACTTCTGCTGCGGAAGTTGCGCACGTCGATTCTGCTGCTCCAATGTAATGTTAAGATTTGCCCAACAACCGTTGCAGTGTGTTCTACAGGATGGAAGGTAAGGAGGCAAACTGAATGTATACAACAGGTTATCATTCTGTCATTGAATGATAAAAATACGCAGTTAAATGGCTAAACCTTCCTAAGGGACCTTTCATCTCTATATCTGGCTCTGTCTGGGATCAACATTAATGTTTGTAACTTGTAAAACGGGAACGGTGAGGTGGGTAAATTGATGCATGAACTGATGTGTGTCTTCTTGAGCATTTTCAAATACTTATACCCAATTATTTTTTTCTTTGAGGATGTATGTCCCAGGAGATCTCTTAAATAAGTTTCAAGACGACGACCTCACAAAACATCTAGATGATTCTTCTGAGAAGGTTAAAGAGGCAATCAGAAAAATGCAGGAATTGGCCTCCAATATCCGGTTGGGACGAATCTTTAATATGCTTGGTTTTACTGTGGTGGGCTGGCTCCAAGGCCCAATACAACATGCATTAATGTTTGTTGTAACGATTATCGTTGTCAGTATTAGGATATCCTGTGTAAAGTCCTTGTAATTGAAAGCTGTAACTTTACACTTCAGAATGCTTCGGATTTAGGATGCTGGCTGTGTACCACTGGTACCTGCTCCAGATGGAGAATGAAAGGCATGCCAGATGAGGAGAGAGGACACTCTAAACTCACTTGCTGTGGAGTTGTGTCTGTAGTCACAGTGTGGATTATGTGGAAAACTGCTAGCCTTGCTGTGAAGAATCGATGGTAGAGCACAAACATGAGCTGAGCCATTGCTTATCTTGCACCTGGCTTAACCAGTGCAAGGCTTAACCAGTGAATGATGTCTGGGGTGAAGTGTTGGCCTCAGCTTGGTGTAGCCTCTGTAAAGCACAGAAGAGCACCCAGACCTCCGTGTGGAGATGTGAGCCTTGGCCCCCCCTTACCCCGGCATAATAGTCCTTGTCAGAAGTATAACTCTGGTCCTTGGAGGACCTACTGATGTGTGGTTGTAATGTGCTGATGGGAGCAAAGACTATCAGGCAAAGGTCAGATGGCCTTTGCTGCTGCCCCAGCTGGGTGGAGAAGGAGGGAGCAACATTGAAGTGTCACGGTTTTGTTTCTGCCTTTGATTCATCCATAAGTCCTATAACTCTATTTGACTGAAGGTAACAGAAACCCTCATTATAAAATTGATATTTGGAATCCTCCATGTAGAGGATGAGAATATGACCCCACTTTGCAGATGAGTTGCTGTGCTTGCTCCTCTCTCCTCCCCAGAGATGCTTCAGGAATGCCTGTCAGAGCATACCCAGGTGAAACTAAGCTTAATTAACAGTGAAAGTGAGCTTAGTGACAAGCTGGATTTGTTAATGTAGCATGAGTTGTTAATCAGTGCCCAACCTTAGTTATTTGGCACTAATTCAGTAAGTACATTGATCCATGGCTATTCTGAATCTGTTGTCTCAATGAACGGTCTATTTCTTTTTTTTGGACCTTACAAAACTGTCTTGAAGGATCTTTGTCAGGTAAATGTCAAGTCCATACTCCTAGTGCTGCAGATGACAATATAAGTCTCTCTTTTTAGTGTACATTACCTTTCATAAGCATGTGGAACTTAGCCAGGTAACTTAAATAAGTCATAAGTTCCATTTTTTGAGATGAATTCTCTTGCTACAGGATCTCTGACTCAGACCTGGGTATTTTTCAGGACCCTGATGATTTACCCGGCCCCAGGTAAGCCACGCAAGCTTTTAAAATGGGTTTTATTTAGCAATTCTTCATTGTGTAATCAGTACCCTGGACTTGGCAGTGCTGGGTTAACAGTTGGACTTGATGATCTTAAAGGTCTTTTCCAGCCTAAACCATTTCATGATGCTGTGCTGGAATGTGGGAATAGAAATACTTACCTGTGTGCTAAAAGTGTGGAGCACTCAAAATCTATGTACAAGTCAGAAGATGTAGAGACATGAAGAGGTTGGCTGGTGCTATTTAGACCATAACAATCTCTGTGTGTAATAGTCCACGCCCTCCCTGCTGAACAGGAGGTTGAAGCATTAGCACAGAATTACAGAACAGCTGGAGTTGGAAGGGACCTCTGGAGTTCATCTGGTCCAACTGCCCTGCCCAGGCAGGGTCACCTGGAGCAGGTGACACAGGAAACTGTCCAGGTGAGCTTTGAACATCTCCAGAGAGGGACACCCCACTTCCCTCCCTGGACAGCCTATTCCAGTGTTCTGTCACCCTCAGAGGAAAGAAGTTCTTCCTCATGTTGAGGTGGAACATCCTGTGTGTTAGTTTATGACTGTTACTCTTTGCTCTGTACTCATAGAAAATCCACAGTGGTTGAGGAAGAGAATCTGCTTTTGTTTGAAGTATCTCCTTGGTTTTCTGGCATCTTTTGCCCTGAAGTTTTAAACCATATTTCTCCTTCTGTTTCAATCTGTGGCAAAAGTAAATTCCTTTAAGCCTGTGTTGGTGATGGCAGGAGTCCTGCTGTAAAAAACACATCAGCTTTTCACAGTGTGGAAGATGACAGAGGGCAGGGGTAGATCATAAAATGTTAAGGGGTTGGAATGGACTTTTAAAGATCACCTAGTCCTAACCCCCTCTGCCATGGGCAGGGACACCTCCTGCTAGACCAGTTTGTTCAAGGCCCCATCCAGCCTGGTCTTGAGCACTGTCAGGGTTGGGGCAGCTACAACCTCCATGGGAAACCTGTTCCAGTGTCTTGCTACCCTCAGTAAAAACTTCCTTCCTAGTATCTAACTGAAATTTCTCCTCTTTCAATCTGTGCCCATTATTCTCTGTCCTGTCACTACAGTTCCTGATAAGAGTCCCTCTCCAGCTTCCCTGGAAGCCCTTTCAGGTCTCTGCACAACCTTCTCTTCTCCAGGATGAGCAACTCCAGTATCACAGAATATGCTGAGCTGGGACCCACAAGGATTATTGATTCCAACTCTTAGCCCTGCACAGGACCATCCTTAGGAGTCACACCGTGTGTCCAAATGTTTCTTGAGCTCTGTCAGCCTTGGTGCTGTACCCACTGTCCTGGGGAGCCTGTTCAGTGCCCAACCACCCTCTGGGAGAAGCTATTTCTAGTATCCAACCTAAACCTTCCCTGACACAGCTCCAGGCCGTTCCCTGGGGTTCTGTCACTGGTCTCCACAGAGCAGAGATCAGTGCCTGCCCCTCCCGAGGAAGCTGTAAGTGCAGTGAGGTTTCCCCTCAGTCTCCCCCAGGCTGAACAGACCAAGTGCCTTCAGCCGGGCACTTGTCTTCCCCTCAAAGCCCTCTCAGCCTGTGCCCATAGGGGAGGTGCTCCAATCCTTTTATCAGCCTCGTGACCCGCTCTGGACCCGCTCCACCACTTCCATGCTGGAGAAAGCAACGCTAAATGCTGGAGACAGCGGAGCGGTGGATGCCTGAGCGCGGGTTCGAGCGGCGAAGGGCGGCGGGAGGGACTCTCGGGCTCCCCTTTAAGGGGCGGTGCGGGGCGCGGTGACGTGCGCGGGGCCGGGCGGCGGGCGCGGGGCGAGCGGCGGCGAGCATGGGGTAAGCGATGGGGCGAGGGGGGCTCCGGGTGGGGCTGGCCGGCCGCGGGGAGACCCTGCCAGCCGGACTGGCACCCGGCGTGCCGTGCAGGGTCCGCCCGGTGCTCCCGCTGCCTCCGGCGGGGCGGCCGTGGGGCACCGGGCTCGGCACCGGCGGCGAGCGGGGCCGTGCGGGCGGCATCGCCCCACGGGGGTCGGGGCTCTGCGCCCTCCCCGGCACAGCCGGGCCGAGCCCCCCTGCCCTGTGCAACTCCAAACGCGGCTTTCCCTGCATGGGAGGAAGGAACCGCGCTGGAGGCACCTAAAGGCAGCGCTGCCGCGGCGGTGTGCGGGGGGTGCAGGGATGTCTTGGAGCCTTGGTCGCTTTTGGCAAGGTCTCTTCCATAAGGAAAGGGCTGATACAGCAGATATTTTGGAGGAGGGATGCCCCTTCCTGTCAGCTAGGCTGATCTTCCTTATCTTCAGATGTGTGGTTGCAGTACAGCAACCATGAGCCTGATCTTGCAGTCAGTCCTTGCTCTCTGTTAAGTGTCAGAAAACATTTAGGAAGGAGCGCTTAAATTGCTTTAATTATCTTTGTTTAAAGCTTTGGAATGTCTGCAAAAAGAATCAGGAATGTCTCCGCTTGAGGAAAATGGGTGATTTCCCTTTTCCCTTTCAGTTACATTGCAGGTTTGAAAGACTAGTGTTGTGCAAAGGCCTAGACTTAACATCAAACTTTCTGGTTAGGCGATTTTATTAGAAGGCTGTCCTTCAAAAGCCACCCGGATGTGACTCCAGAGGAAAACCACATCTCAGAACTTTCCAAAATGACTTAAGTCTGAGGTGTCCCATTTAGGGTGTTTCAGCACTGGGAATTGCAGTGAGTGAGGCTGACTGTGACCTCAGCCAGCAGGACACCAAGTAGGTTTTTGTTTTGTTACAGACATTGCCCAGGATTTTGTGTGGTGTGTGTTGAGGTTTTTGTATGTTGTTTTAACCAAGTAGTAAGCTCTATTTCTTCTGGAAGAGTTGTCCCTGGTTCCTTCCTGCAAGGTGTGCTCCACCCTCTCTCTCCATGCCAATTTCGTTTAAAAGACAGGTTTTGCATTTTTCCTTGATGACTGTGTTTATTTAATACTTTCTTGTGTGGAAAGAAGGTCTGATGTCAGTTGGGATATTTCTTTGTATCTTCAACAAGATAAACACAATCTTCAACCTTTTGTAATGTGAGGAGAGGCAACAAAGGGCAACTTCTTTTAGTGCCCTGTTCTTTCTCAAGAGTTGCAAATACTACCTTTGACACTGCCCTTGGAAAAAAAGGAGGTGATGGTTTCCTGGCATTATTGGTCAGAAAGCAATTTACTTCCCCGTTCTTGCATCAAGCTTCTTTCTAGATTGAGTTACCACCCTGACACATTGCTCATAAGTCCTGGGTTTTTAAGAGAACTTCCCGTCTCTGAGGGCTTCTCACAAACCATCTGTGGACTTGCTGCTAGACTCTGTGGTGTCTCTTCTCCCTAGGGAAGGGTTAATGCTGGAATGTGTGTTCTGTCTTGTCTAGCTCAGCTTTTAGTTTGCTTCTTTGCTGTGTCTATTCTGAGGTCTTCTGGAGAAGGGCAAGCAAAGAACCAGCTTTTTGTAGGCTTCTTTTTATTATTATCCTTTAATATTAGCATCTCTCAGTATTTAATAGCAGCTACCATGTGCTGTGGAGGCAGAAGGTGCAAGGCTCTGTGGGCAGTCCTATTAAGTGTACTTCACAGTTCATACCTCTGTAGTCTTTGGGCATTCTGAAGACAATACGTTACATTCCTGTAGAGTGTCTTAATAATTTACTTTTAAGTACTTGAAAGCATTTTGCTTCCCAGGATACTGCATTTGGAAGCAAATAGGAGCATTCTAGGAAAAGTATAAAAGTTCAGGGTTAACTCAGATTCAGGGCTTTTTTTCCTGTTGTTGATCAGTCCTTAAAGATAATGTGGAGCTTTTAGGTCAGGGAATGTGATAGGTGAAGACACCGATTTTATTCCAAGCAAATTAAAATAAAAAGGGGGTACTAACAAAAAACTATTTCTGTATATTTACTAACTTTTAAGCGTACCGTGGAGTCTGTAAGGTGAAAGGTCCTGTCTGGACCTAACACCAGGGAATCTTTTGCGGCCGGGAACAGGGAACAAATTATAAATAAAATTGTATTTCTCTGTACCATGTGGATACAGAGAGAGGCCCTCCATCCCTTGCAATGTGGGGATGATGCAAGACCCCCCTGTACGAGCCCAGGGGAGATAGGTGACAACCAGCCAGGGAGTAACACCCACCTCCAAAGCAGGAAAGTTGCCTTTTAAGGCAATAAACGGACACTGAATGAATATTCAACAACTGATATCGAGAGGGTACAAAAAGCACGGTTTTCAAACAAGGTGTGTGTGTCTCGGGCGGGGCACTTGCCCCCCAGACCACCCAGCGCTGTTTGCTTTATTATCGCTTGCTTAATAAATTTATCAATTTTTAATTGAAATTGAGTTGTCTAAATTCTTAAACTAACTTATAACAGGAATAGGAGTGGGTTTTATACCACTAAACTTGATAAATTTGCCACCATTTTTCCTTGCATGTGAGATATGACCATAAGCAATTTCTGCTGCTAGAGAATGAATTGTGGCAAGGATTTACCACTGGAAGTTTTTCCAGTGTTTCCCCCCCGCTTTTAATTGGATTAGTGAGTTTTTCCTGGCTTTGCCCTGGTTTCAAAGGTGGATTGTGAGCAGTAAGGCTAATTTAGTTAGTTTTCCCCTTTCATTCTGCTGTACATAATATAATTGTTTTTAGAAACTGTGCAAAAAGCAGAGCACTGATTCACCGGGACAGTTCTTGTTATAATTTGTATTGGTAACTTGGTTATTTAGCCTTGGTATGCCAATTTTCCTTACTGGAAAAGGAAATTAGATGACTCACATCAACAATTCAAGTAATTGTGGAGTATTTGAGTGTTTAAGGAGATGGAGCAATTCAGAATATCTGTATCGAGAGTTACAGAAGAAAATCTAGTTGGGGCAGCTGATACCATTAGGCTTTCTAATTGGAAACAAAACTTCACATTGTCTGTGTTCTCAGTTAATTGGACTCTGTTTCTGAATTAATTTGTGCCTTGAAGTTCCAGCAGATTTGTGTAACAGGTCCAGTAAAGCTTGAGGAGAGGCTGATCGTCCTTATGTGATGGGGAGAGGGAGGCAGAACGTTCGACTTCCTGGGAAGCCTCGGCCGGCAGAGGCAGACCAGCCTTGTTGGCCTGGGGATGTGCTCATTTGGGGTTTGTCAGGGGCTGAGCAATTTGTTGTCTCGTGGCTTAGTTGTCCTCTTGTGAAATGGAGAAGATCTGTGTCATTCTGCCTGCCTTTGGCTGTGATGCAGCATTGAATAGTCTGCTGCAGGCAAGACTTGGCAAAACCAGTGTATCTCTGACACTGGAAGATGTGATTATCCTAATTTGCTTTCTCTCAGTGTAGGTGTCTTCAAGGCTGTTTTCTCCACAGCAAGTCAAAAATACTGTGGTATTGAACTATAACCCATTTTTCCTCTTCCCCTATCACTATCAGGGACTCCAGTTCACACTTTCCAGAGTATTTGGGTACTGCAGCATCTGTAATAGGTTGGCAGTGGTAAGAGAATAAATCATGAAGATTATCACAGAATCAAAGAATTGTTAGGGTTGGATGGGACCTCTGGAGATCATCTAGTCCAACCCCACCTCCCCAGCAGGGTCACCAAGAGCAGGTTATACAGAAACATACCCAGGTGTGTTTTGAATGACTCCAGAGAGGGAGACTCCATGAAAATTGGAAGAAGAACTTCTAGAAATGTAAGCAGTCTCTATTCAATAAGCAGAATATTTCTTTTCCAGTACTGGACCTTGATATTTTTATGTAATCAATGAGTTAAACAGCACAGGGCCTGTTCTGTGAGGCTTGTGCTCAGGCATGGGCTAATCCCACCAAGGAATATAAGCTTTTTGCCTGCAAACAACTGAGACCTGGATTTGAAGCTGCTTAAAAAAAAAAAAAAAGTTGTATGCTCTTTACTAGCATGAAAAGTAAGTATCAGCCTGCCCAGTTTGTAGTGATCCACTTGGATTTGGAGAGCATTTGCTTTTGTGTTTACCACATTTTTGGTGAAGGAGCTAGTTAAAGCCGGCAGAGCAGCTGCAGGCACAGGGCTTGATGCTCCCCCAGGTTCGTTTCCTCAGAAACCAAGGAGGAAGGAGAGGCTGAAAAATGCTGTCCTGGCACAAGAGGCAGATGTGCATGGCTGGGTTTGTGTGCTCTGCTAACCACAGGAGGCTGTTGGACAGCAGCAAACAAGGCAACCTGGCCTAAGCATACAAAGACACCGTGAGATTGATCACTTGGACTGTGTTCAGCAGTTCATTTTCCTGCGGCTGTGTGTTCATTGACTGCATGTACCTACAAATATTCCCTCTAAGTGTGGGCTTTGCTGTGCCTCTCTACACAATGGAACTCTGAAAACAGTAGATTTTTGACTGTGGAGAGCTTGTGAAAGTGGTGACCCTCAGAGAAGGGTCCTAGAGAAAGAAACATAGAAGGCTTCTTTAAAAACATGTTTAAAAGATCACGGTGTCTATTTATTAGGATCTATGAAAGTTGGAGCATGTGGGTTCCAAATATAGCTCCAACTCTGCCTTTTCATGTGCTTCCATAAGATAACCATGGCCTGAGGTGTAGCTGGATGTATTTGCAATAGACTGTTTGTTTTTAGATTTATTTGCTGTTAGACTGTGTGTTATGGGAGGAGGACAAGGTCCTTAAATTGCCCAGCCTTTTAAAACTGCAGTTGTAGGGTCTTCTGTGGAATGAACAAATTAGTTTAATTCCAGGAAATGAACAACTGTGTAAAGGTCAGTCTTTTGACACAGTCTATTTTTATTAAAAACATTTTATACCATTCCTTGTTAATGTGATACAACTCTGTGCTTACTGGCATGATCTTTGGCTCTCAATTCCACTGAGAGGTGAACTTAAAACTCTCTATTTTTAATATTTTTTTTTTTCAGTTGTAGAAGGAACCAGTCATCAGTCACTCCTGTGACTTTTTGGTGAAGGTCTTGTTAATGATCAGTGCCAGTTAAAAGAAGTAGTGGTTGGCCAGATGTGACCTGTGCTGCAGAGGTCTGTTCTCTTTTGTGCAGTGAGAGATTTTCCTTGATGATCCTCATTGTGCTGGATGAGTAATAACTCCCAAAGAGAGGAGAGGCAAGATGTCAGTTCACAGTAGCATGGGGTAGTTAATTTACCTAATTTAAACTTTGCTGCTGCTTAAACACAGCGTTTCTAACTTTATGATTTTATGTGATGGCATATGAGTAGTGTGGGTAAAGACAAAGGTGTGTTTCCTGTGAGAGCTGGGTTATAAAGCAAGCAAAGCAGGTGGGTGTGACCTGGTCTAAACCTCCTCTCACTGCACTTTCAGTGTGTTTGACAAGTCATGCACCAGGCTGCAGTTTGCCTGGAAAAAAATCCTTCAACTCTTTAGCCAGGTTAGTTTCTAGATTGTATTTTTAGTATACATTACAAAGGGATTTATGTAAATAGACATATTTAGTTCAAGTGCACTGTTTGTGGACCAAGAAGAGATGCTTGTATACATATTCTGTAATAACCTGTTGGATCAGGATGTTGGATGTCTGTGTAAAACCACAAACTCCAGGAAGTTCCCTCCCTGCTGCTTTCTCATATAGACTGTTTAAGAACATGTTGTGCTAAACTTTTTTCATGTTATTTGGAAAAAAAAAAAAAGGAGCGAATTCAGTGTCTCAAAAAAAAAAAAATTAGCTTTACTTCCAGTAGGTCTTTGTGTATAAAAATAAAGTTTATTATTTTGGGCTTAAAGTAACCCACATCAGCTTCCTATTTGAACAAACTGAAAAAGGACCCATTCAGTACATATTTAGCAAACTTCTCAAAAGACTCTTGCATTCTCTTTTTCTATAACACTCTTGCTGTTCCAGGACTTCTTGGCTTCCCATGGCATTATCGTTGCTCCTTTGGGATGGGTTCCCAGGCCAGGACTGGCTTGGCTGGTGCTGAGGGTCCCTGGGCTGTGCTCAGCCATGGGTGGACTCTGGGGGATGTAGTTGAGGATTGTTTACACTGCAGGTGAGCAGAGGTGTCCCAGGAGTTGTTTCAGGGGGGCTCCTGGTGCAATCTTTATTTTTTTGAGGGTACCCAGAAAGAACTATGGGAAGTTGTGCTAAGTTTTGGGGGTTTCCAGTGGCAGTTAATCTGTGGCTGTGCAGTTTGCAGTTAGTGAGGACTTGAGCTGCTGCCACACTGATGGGTCAGTCAAAATTAGAAGAAACTAATTCTCGACACTGGGGGACTGTACGTGGGCAGGACCCCAGGAGAAACAGTCTTGAGTGCTAACTTGAGTTAACATTTGTCTGAAAAACCAATGCAGACATCACAGTTCCAGCCCACACTTCACTGCATTGCACAGCTTATAAAATGACTCTGCAGTTACCCAAACCTGCCAGTCTGATGAAACCACCAAGATTTCATCATCTTGAAACCGTGCTAATATCAATCTGAGACTGAAGCTGCCTGTTACCCACCACAAGAATCACTTGGGAACTTATAGATCTGCAGAGATCTTGTTCTGAGGAGGTGGCTCACAGGTAAAACATCTGGAGCTGACCATGGTGTGATTGCACCTGCACTGGGAGGCTTAACTACGGTGTATATTTTGATTGTCCACTTGTGCTGAAGCTCCCGTGGCCCAAACCCCAGCTGATCAGTTCACCAAGTTTTAAAGTCAGGCCAGTTTTTTTTTTTTTCCCCCGTGGGTTTGCTTTCTTTGTAACAGTAAATGTTTTTCTGTAAATCTCTAGAAAAGTGGTTCTGTTTTGAATTTTCATGCTAAAACATTAAACCGAGGAAATGCGTTGTTAGTAAAGTTGTAAAAGCTAATCCCTCTGAGAAGACTCTTGGGAAGTCATATTGCCTTTTTATAAAAAAAGAAAGTTTATCCTTTGTTTTCCTGCTAAGCTTCAGAGGCAGGAGTACTTGGGTAAACTCCTTTGGGGACTTGTTTGGTCATGCCCTGCACCTCAGTCAGAGCAAGCCTGGACACTTACCATCCTATCACATTTCTGGGAACTGTATCCTTTTCTGGAGCAATAAAGAATGATATGCATATACTCAATTGGATTTTTTTTTAAATTATTTTTAGGAATGGCCTAAATTATCTGTTGAAGTCTTTCCAGACCACCCCATGCTACAGCCATAACTCAGTATTTGTAAATGTTTGTGTTTTCAAAAGCAGCAGTGCTTTTGAAAAGGCCCCTGCCAACATGTTTCTTGAAGCATGGAGAAAAATCTTGGAATAGACTAAAACTTGTGAAATAAACAGGCTACTTTAAGTAATTCTTCAGAACTAGGTGGTCTCATTGTTCGTTGGGATATTTTTTCTGTTTTTAAGACAAAATTTCATGTCACTGGGACACTACCTATTAGAGCCAACCTTAAAGGTAAGGAGAGGCCGAGAGACATTCTCACTAAACTTCCGTGCTTTCCAGAGGTGAGAGAACGGGGACAGGAGGGGAGGAGGGCAAAGGAGGAGAGAGGTGGGGGGTAGGAAAGGAC
>NW_020955380.1:1713892-1743025 GCF_003031625.1 Empidonax traillii
TCTCTGACGTCTGTTTGCAGAATGCAGGGGGGAAGGTGTGCTTTCCGTTTTGCTTGGCTGTTTTTTTTTTCTCTCTCGGTTTTAACCATTCAGGGGAAGAGGAATCTGTGAGTTACAGTCCCTGTGTCTGTTCTTTGTCATCTTGCGCAATGCTCACATTCGGTAATTAAATTATCATTTATTGTGAGTGTAATTTTTTCAAATAATTTCAGAATCCTTTAGGCAGATTCATTGGATGAAAGCAATTAAGTTAAAGAACAGTTTTATTTACATATTGAGATTATCTTGTTTCCTGAGCACAGGTGGTTCACTAAGTATATCGAGGATCACTGTGACCTCACTTGAGTAACATCTTCTCTTAATGGTAGCCTTCCTGCACTTTTATTCAATAGTTTTACTAGTGGGATATCCCTTAAATGGTCAAGAAGTGCTCAGGACAGTACTCCTTGTAGAGTAAATAGACATTAATACAATAAGATTCTGCCTGACCATGTGAAAATTCCAAAAGGGTATTGCTAGTTTTGATTGTAAATAGAAATAGTTTGGAAAAAAACATTTATTTTTGAAGTGCTTCAGTGTTGCTGACACGAATTACAAGTTCACAGCACTTACGGTTTTGTTTTGTGTAAATGTTTTGCAACCTTCTGCTGTTCCAAGGCATGAGTCTGTGTGAGCCCAAGCACTGGCAGGAAAACTATCTGCTGTGAAGTAGGTGATAAAAACGTCTGCCAGCAATCAGTTGTTACACTCTTTAGGAAACTCTGAGAAGAACTAACTCCTCTGTTATTTCACCCACTGGGCTGTTCCTGAAGGCTTGTAATTTTGGTCTGCAGCAATCACACGGCGTTTCAGTGGCTAGAACTGAATCACAGTGTTTACACAAACACAGAACTGCTCTCAGTGTACACACATGACACACCTGTACTTTAAATATAGTTAGCTCTTCAAAAGATGGGTGCAAAATGGCCCAGGGCTGCGGTGGCGTCATTTAACAAAGACACAGGCAAGTGATGCAAACACACAGGGTGCCCCTAACAACTTGGTGAAAATATGGACATGGTGTTTTGGTTGTGGTTTTTTTTTTTTTTTTTTTTTTTTTTTTTTTTTTTTTTTTTTTTTTTTTTTTTTTTTTTTTTTTTTTTTTTTTTTTTTTTTTTTTTTTTTTTTTTTTTTTTTTTTTTTTTTTTTTTTTTTTTTAGCTTTACTTTTGTTACATTCCTTATTCTAGGTAGTAAATATGAGATGTGCTTCACTGAACAGAAAACTTTGTTAGAAATAAATAAGTGGAGCCCATGGCCGGTACTTTTATCTGTTCATGGCCAGCATGGCTGCAGATGGGCTTGTGCTCGTATCAGAACTGGATTTGGTCGTGAGAGATAAGGGGGCTCTGCCAGTTTCCTGCTCTGCTGGGTAATTCGTGATGAGTAAATGTTGCTCACTTTGTCTCCTCGGTACCTTTGATTCTGCCCAGCCTCTGCTGAAGTTCAAGGAACTTCACTGTGTGTGGAAGTGAAGAATCTTAGTCAGCCCTGATCTCTTCCCTTGACACAAGAACTTCTTTCCTTGGCAGAGTTCACTGGCAAAAAAGGGGGCTTTTTTCCTTCTTTACTGAGGAAAGAAGGAAGAACCTAGAGGACTGTTTTTCTTTGTGTCTTCTAACGTTGCTTGGGAATCACTGTGTGCAGTGGCAATAATGTCAACTTGCCTAGTGAGAGAGCTCCCTCAGGGTTGATGCAGAAGTGGGAACAAGAGGAAAGAAAACTTTGGCTGCTCCACAAATATCAGCAACTGCAGCTGATGTTTCTTGTCGTGCAGTTTCTAGAGCTGTCTGTAGTTTGTCACAGGCATTCATACTGTTTATTGTGATTACTGGAATCAGGCTGGCTGAGGTTAATGTACAAATCCATCACACACTTCTTTCTCTCCTCTCCAAATTGCACCTGTGTCTCCCTTTTATACTTGGCTTGAAAGAAATGGGATTTTTTTGATGGAGATTAACTGGCTGTGAATTTACTGTGCTGAAATGAAACTAATGCTCATGAGGATGGGGGGAGCACTTAAAAGCTTGAGTGCTTAGGATAGCATCTGGATTTGCAGGTCAGCACATGAAAAATCTTCTGTAAAGGTGCAGATAAATGTGGCAAAATGTGCACGTGTTCCTCAACACATGGTTGCATCTTTACATCCTGCAGCTGGGTTGCAATGGTCTTTTCTTTCCTGGCAGCGTTTCTGACATGGCTCCTGCGACTTCAGGAGGCTGCAGCAGTTCCTGCTTCCTGTTTTACATGTAAATGCCGAATTGCAGTGACTGCAGGCAATCCACACTATCATATTTAGTACCTCGTGACTCAATCCACAGTGTTGTTTTTAGTGCCTCACGAAATAGATGGAGTTACAGTTAGATAAAATTCTTCCTCATATTTTTGGAAGAGATTTGACCCAGGTTGTTTCTTCTAGTTGTTGCAGAAACAGAATAAAATTAACAGAGCCTCTCCTGAGGGGAAAGAATGCATTTTAAACTGAACCTGGTTTATTTTTCAATGCTCACATGCAGTCAGTGCTCAACTTACTAAGGGTTAAGTTGCTCTAGAAGAACAAGGTGAGGTCTTCCAAATTTGGGCTAGGGAGGGACAGAGCATTTTGCATTTTTTTTTCATAATTATTTAACTTCCAGTGTCACTGATACTCAAAAGCGATTTTCCCATTTGGTGGCTGTTTGGCAGCCAAGTGAAAATTGCTGAATGTTCTGGAGATGTGTGGTTTTGTTTAAAGCTGTTAACAGGAAACTGAGTGGGGGAAAAAAATAGAGAGCTCTGTAGCCAAAATTCTTACCAAGAAGCAAAAACAGGATGGATACAAAACCAGCTCTCTGCTTGTTACTTTAGAGCTTGTTGTTCGTTAAAACTGACTTCCTGCAATTGTTCCCAAAACTGATGCATGGTGTGCTTTTTTTTTTTTCTTTTTTTATTAAGAAATAAAAATGCTGGAGACTTTTGCTTCCATGAGAGGAAGACTTTATTGATTTCAGACAGTAAGAAACAGATCACTGGCACTGACACTTAAAAGGGAATCGTCACTGGGCTTTACTGTGAGACCTTTTCCCTCCTGTGTGGTTAACAGAACTTGTAAAGCTTCCAGAGTTTGTCTGCCTCCATCATTTGGTGCTCATCAGAGAGGTCAAAGTGGGTGTGATCTTTGGCCTTGCCATACCAGGTTTTGGAGTTCCAGGCAGTGTTTCTGACCCCCATAATGCAGACCTGACATACTTGCTGTGGCAGTAAAGCTTGCAGAATTTCACATCTTCCAAACTCTGTGAAACCTGGCTTCTAAAACAGCTGTTTACAAATGCCAAGGAACCTGCCAGGAGTCTGTTTGTTGAGTGCTGAGGTTGTCTGGAGATGGGGACTGGGAGGTCTAAGGAATTTGGGAAGAACTTGCTGTCACCCCAAAGCCTGATGTGCTTTGTTTTCGGGCCTGCCTACCCGTGTGCTCAGAGCAGGCAAGCAATGCTTGGAAAATCAAGCTCGTGGGTTTGAAACCTTACTGCTGTAAGCTTTTGGAATACATAAAGGGGCACACAGTTACACCATAACAACATGAACCACAGTCACAATTAAATGAGAGGGGCCAAAGACCCCTTGGTAGGGGTTGGTCAGCTCCCCTTGCCTCAGCAGACTGACGTGCAGCACTGCCCTGCACAGTTGTGTCTTATTCCAATGAGAGACAGTAAGAGACTGGAGGTGGAACAACGTGTCTGCTGCAGGAGGTTTGGTTAAGGAGTGACTCTTACCAGTTGTGTTGGTCTCTCTGCTGCAGTTTTGGAACCGTTATTGCGATTGGAGTTACTGTCTGTGCAGTGATTGTCATCACTATTGTTCTGTGCCTCACCTGCTCCTGTTGCTGTCTCTATAAAGCATGTCGGAGACCACGGCGTGAGTACCTCTCTGTTTTCTTCTCATCTTGGAACCAGACTTTTTTCTTGCCCCCAGGAAATAGTGTTCCTTCAAAAGGTAAAAATAACCTTGCCTTACCTCTCTGCTCGGAAGTTGCATCACCTAAATGTTCAAAAGAAGCCACTTCAGAATGTGAAGCTGCAGAGAGATGTTCGAGAATATTTTCTGAGCATTTAGAAGTTCTCCTTCCCCATCCCCCACAGTGTGGGGGGTTTGGGAGTTGTTTTGGGGTGGTTTTTTTGTTCAGGTAAACAGGGTGTAGAATAACATTTAAGATTTTTCCCTGTCTCTTAAAAATATACCTGAAAAATAAACAACAGGCTCAGGACTGCAACACTGCAATCTTGAGCAAAGTCTGTAATTGCAACATAAAGATGAAGGGGGTCTCAAAAAACCAAGTCATTGCAGTTTATTAGAAAATGTTAATTCTCCTCATTCCAATAAGAGATATGAACCAATAATTGAACATCAGCTCCTACAAAAGTCAATGAATTAAATGTGTATTTGCCTTTCTGACTGTTACTTGGAGAAAGAGGGACTAATACATGGATTGATTAGTGTGTACACAAAAAGAAACTCCCTGGGCAGTCATGGTAGGAAGCTCCTTACCTCATAAAGGAGATATTTATCACCTTAGTCCTTAAAAGCAGGTAACATTTTGAAATGAGCAGTTTTTCCAGATAACTTGGCTGCAGGGTTGAGTTCCTGGTTTTTGAAGAGTCCAAGAAAAAAAGTTCTTTGCTCTTGGTGGC
Organism: Empidonax traillii; assembly: GCF_003031625.1. Taxonomy (NCBI): domain Eukaryota; kingdom Metazoa; phylum Chordata; class Aves; order Passeriformes; family Tyrannidae; genus Empidonax; species Empidonax traillii. The sequence continues at coordinate 1,718,598 of NW_020955380.1, forward strand.
TGAGGAAGCAGGAGGTGAGTTGGCTGCTCTCCCAGCACGTGAAGGCTCTCAACAGCACTGAGATCAATGGAAAGGAATTTAGAGGCACACGATTCTAAATCCATGGTGGGACTTGGAGAATGACATTACCCAGAGTTTGAAGTGAGGAACTGACCTTAAGGGTGAATGTTTTCTGGTTGTTTTTTATGTTCCTGTGGTTGGCTGTTGTAGGAGATCACAGCACTAACTTTGTTCTTTTCCTTGTGTGTAGCTGTTGTGACCACCACTGCCACCACTACAGTGGTCCACGCTCCTTATCCCCAACAAGCAGCAGTGCCACCCAGCTATCCAGCAGCTCCATATCAAGGATACCAGCCCGTGGCCATCCAGCCCCAGCCGGGAATGCCGGTAGCACCGTACCCTACACAGTACCCTCCCCCTTACCCCACGCAGCCCTCGGGACCGCCGGCCTATCATGAGACGGTGGCAGGTAAGGCAGCACTGACAGCTGCTTCAGCTCTTCAACAGCCAAAGAGGCACTTGCTCTGGAGCCAATTTTGTGTTATTTACCTAATTTACTTCCTGTGGCTTTGTTAACAGAAGTGTAAGCAATTGATGTAAAACTCGACTTATGGTGGGTGCTGCAATTTACCCTCGTGGAAATTTTGTCACCGTTTCTATGTTAAGCATTGCCAGAGGAGGTGTGAGCTGGAGCTGTGCTGGCAAAGTGGTGTGTGGGACTGTCAGTGGAGCCAGGAGGATGTTTTACTAGAATTATTTAATTTCCTATTAAATTAAAGCCCAGTAAACAGATAGATGTAGGAGTTGGGTGAGTCTGCAGACTCTCTCTGACCTAATATCTGCTTGCTCTGTAAGAGCATGTAGTGACAGGACAAGGGGGAATGGATTCAAACTAGAAGAGAGTAGGTTGAAATTAGATATTAGGAAAAAATTCTTCCCTGTGAGGGTGGGGAGGCCCTGGCACAGGTTGCCCAGAGAAGCTGTGGCTGTCCCATCCCTGGAAGTGTCCAAGGCCAAGCTGGATTTAAGCTCTGAGCGACCTGGGCTAGTGGAAGGTGTCCCTGCCCATGGCAGGGGGTTGGAACGGAATGATCTGAGGTCCCTTCTAATCCAAACCATTCTGTGAGGTGTTTCAATCTGTATACAGATGGTATTCTTTAGGAGTTTGTCACTGTGTTTAGAGAACACCAAGTCTGATCAGCTTCAGACCAGTTTGTTGCCAGCCAGCAGTTAGAATCACCAGAATCTTTTTTTTTCTTCAACTTTCTTTATTTCACAGCATTGTGTTCATGCAGCCTCACTGTTGCAATGACCAATTCCCACTTCTGCTGCTAACAACTGTTCTCTGAACAATTGGCTCCTGGCTGTTGAGGGGAACCAAAACTGGGCTGTTACCTGTCCTAGGATCCTGTCCTAGGATCTCTCCTACAAACCACATTGGTTGTCCTTCTCAGTAACAAGTGAAGTATAGTCCTGATCAGTAGATAATGCCCTTAGAGAGTAACTTTCAGGACAACTCAAATACAAAATGGCTTTTCATGGTCTGTAGCATTTACAAACCAGTTAGAAATTGTACATTAATAATGTGCAGACCAACCCCACATGTGGAAACACTGACCTGGCAGGCCTCTTGAGTCTCTTTTTCTGTTATAAAAGCCAAAGAGGCCATGGGTTTTATGGGATTACACCAAAGTGCTTTGACTTCATCTTTTTCGTGTGAGGGAGCCAGTAAACCAGTAACTTCTACCCTCTGGTTTCTCAAACTGTTGCTGGTTTGTTAGTTCTTAGAACAGTTGGGCTTTTATTTCTGGGAGCATACCAAAGCACTTTCCATGCTGCCAGCTGAGAATGTCTCAAAGTGAGAGTTCCTTCCGTCATTCCTCCTGTCGATTAACTACGGAGCAGGCTCTGAATTAGGTCACAGGCTGGGGAGAGAATACCTGCCCTGCCACACAGGAGCCAAACCCTCTCGCTTTACAAGATCAGCAGGAGATAACAACACTTAGGCTTTCCAGGGATCTGATCAGCTGCTGCATTACTTGAACTGGTGCTGTTTGCCAGAGCTGAAAATGCAGGTGCCACTTGAGAGCAGCTTGGTCTCACAGCACTGGAAAACGAGGCTGCCTTCCCAGGGTTATACACTGAGTGTAGAAGTCAAACTCTTTCATGGCTCAGGAGTGGTGGGATACTTTTTTTCCCTTTTACTTTTTCGATTAACTCTGTGACACTTAGGAGGAGAGCATTTTCCCTGAAGGAATCCTAAAATTTGATTTCTACACTCCTTTTTCTTTTGCCCAGAGGTTTATTTTTTTTCACAGCACACCATCGGGTATATCCTGTTGTTTGTGCAACCCTGACTTCCTCTGGCTCTCTTTTGGACCAGATCTGTTCCCTTTCTTTTTTTTTTTTTTTGGTCTAGGTTCTCCCCTGGAGAGCAAACCATGAGCTTGTGGTTGCCATACTTCCCATGTATACTTAGCATCAAAAAACCCCCCAAATCCCACAAGAATGAAGGTTTTTATGACTTCACTTCTGAAATGCAGATGCTCTGTGAGTGAGCACAAGCTGTTCTCGAGTCCAGCTGAGATGCTGGATTGAAGTTCAACCTCTAAATAATGTGCTGAAACCAGAAGTTGCCATTTAATGTGTAGAATCCAGAGTGTACACTTTACAAATCTGTTTTTTTCTTTGTGTTTTGCTTTTGCAGCTGGTGCTGGAGCCCCTTACCCAAGCCAGCCCCCTTACAACCCTGCTTACATGGATCCTCAGAAACCCACCTATTGAAAAGCTCTTCTACTGTGCTTCTGTATATGAAAGTTTTTAAAATATAATTTGTTCTGTTTACACCTTGCACCAGTAGTATATTTTTCTTAAAGACAGCAATCTTGTCTAAGTAAAGTGAAAGTTAATTCAGTATCTCTTTTTTTCTGTTTAATGCTCCGAGGAAGGAGTATTTTTCTTGCAGAAGTTGTTAATTTATACCTCAAGCAAATACAAAAAGAAAATTTGCTCCAAATGCAACGAGAAGCATGAAGAAGGAGTACTTCAGAAATACAAGAACCACAATAACACTTGCTGTGCAATAATTTTGAAAGGAATGGTCTAATATGAGCATTGTCAAACACCCAAAGCTGTAGCAGTCTCTTGCACAGTACTGAAAGATAAAAACTTTAAGAAACTACCTGATACATGTTAAGTATGTTCTGCCTGTTTTGAAGCTACTATTGTTAGGTAAGCAGCCATTTAATACATTTCATTTACCATTCAAAAGGGAACTTTCCTTTTTTGCAACACATTTGCCTTCAGTAAGTAAGGGGTAGCAAACCATGTTTTAGTTGTGTTTGGACTAGTTCTAAATAGCATGAGTTGGTGATTTCCTTGTTTTCTTTCCCAATTTGAAGGCTTTAAAACTGTGCCTCCATTGGGTGTTAGAGCTAGGAATTAACAACAAATCCAAACTCTTCTGCTACTTAACAGACCAAATATCTCAAAAGCTGAAAACTTGAAAATTCTTCATAAAAATTACTGGACAAGTATTTCTTGTTGAGGTGTTGTTGGACAAGCTTACTTCAGTCATTTCTTGTGATGAGTTTGGAAGAAAAATTAGCACATTAACCACATGTTAAGCAGAAGTTAAGCCACCATTCAGCCCTGCCTCGTCACAGGGAAGGAATTTGTTTTACAGGAGAGATGGGATGTCAGCACTAGACTGGGGCTTTCAAATGCTTAGGGTTTTCCCCTGTCTCTAGTGGGAACTGTAGATGAAAGAAAACCCAAGAATTCTAGACCTTTATAAACTCAATCTGCATTTGAATGACAAAATTCAGGGAGAGAGAAATCCCAGTGCAACACAAAGTAGGGATTAAAATTCCCTGTTGTCTTCAGCATTCCCATAAAGCTGAACAGAAGAGGAGAAGTCAGCCTGGTCACAGCCAGGTAATGTATTTTTCAGAAGGCAGTGCTTTCAGTCGTGAAGCATCTTGAGACATCCTCGTGGCTGTTACCACTGCTGGGGCTATTGGCTCCATAAATTTTGTATTGCTCAAACAAATAAGGTTTTTTTGTTTTTTGGGTTTTTTTTTCCCCTGTGTCCTCAACAATTCTCTTTTTCTGATGTTGAAATACAATTTGTTTCTAATCCTCACAGAGCTATCTAGTTAGTTGTATGTATAATTTTAACATATCTTTTACTCTGATTTTACTTTTTTGGAGAGGCCATTGAGCCATTTGTCCCATGATTCTTCATTTGGGGGTATATTATTGCTTGGTGGCATTATTTTACCTCATATAGTGGGTGGAAATTGCTGCTGCCAAAGGCAGCCTTGTTTTTCTTCCTGATTTTTGAGTCTATTTTTGGATTATTCCTATTTTTTTTTTCTTTTTAAAGAAGGTTTTCAGGGCATTTCAGAAGGAACTTGTAGAAAGTTTTTAGCATCAGAATTCATTCTAACCTGTGCTCCTGTGTTACACCTCTGAGTGTTGCAGTTAATAGCGTGCAGTGGTGGCAGGAGGCACTCACAGGGCATGTATCCATGGATCCTGTGCCTGTGTTCCTCTTCTTTCCTGCCTTGTCAGCTGGGAAATCAGGCAATGCTTCCTTACACCCTTAGACAGCCAGCACTGGATCATGTGTCCTGTGTGGAGGGTGAAGTGTTGCCTTAGAAACCTGGAATGTTTCTGTGTGGGAGGGCACTGAGTAGCTGCAGGAATAACCCCCTTGCTGTAGATGCCTTGTGTTTATTCACGTAGAAGGAGAGCAGAGACTATTCCAGCACCTTCAGATGGAGCCTGGCCAGGGAGAGCAGCTCTCAGAGCACAGGCAGAGCATCCCAATGTGGGGCTTGATGAGATTGTTCCCATGCCCTGCTCTCCTTTCCACCATCTGCTCTGACGAATGGAACAGTTTGTGGCAGTGTTGGTGATGTCATGTTTGGGTGATGGAAGGGAAATTGGCAGTTTCACGACAGGTTGGCTCAGTCATCATCCCTGAGGGAGGCAGGAGGAAAGGGAAGTGGCAGCAACAACAGAGGTTCCCAAATGTGAAGCTTTGATGTAGAAGTTGCACAGACCAAAGAGATTGTCCTGAATTGCCATCCCTGTGTGTGTGGGGGGGAGGAGATGAGGGGAAGGGTTAAAGAGCCTAAAGATTGACACTTATGGAGTGAACAAGTGCTAATGATAATTATGGACAAGTGAAGAGATGAATCATTAATGCACAAGGAACTACTTTAGCAGCAGTGTTACTATCTCAGTTTCAAAACTCATTGAAAGAAGAGAAAATGATCCAGTTCACAATTGGAGCAGTTAATCAGATCTTTTCTTATTGTTAGTGAATTTATCATCATTAACAATAAGGTGTAGGACCAAATTTTACTTGCCTGTTGCCCTGCAACTTGTTGAAGCCTGTTTTTATACAGTTAAAGGAATGGGATGGTTATAGAAAAAATGGAGGAGAGGATCCATAAATCTTTAGTTTTAAGCACTGCTGATGTGTCATTCCAAGTAGCTGTTGCCTTCATATCACTAGATATCCACAGTGCTGTGGGGAGGGGGAATGGAACTAAAACTTTAAATGTTGAAAGAGTATATCTTAATTTGGGTTTAATTCTGTAAGTGCCTTTGTTTCAGAAATGTTTTTTGTGAAATTAAACACATTAGAATATTTTATTGTATTGAATTTAGCAGATAATCACTGTTGCTTTTGTTACATACTGTAACCTCGCTTTGTATGTTGTTTGTAGGTTAAACATAAGTATTCAAACCAAATGGCATAAACTCTATGCACCTTTGTAATAAATACAGTGTTTGAAGTACGTTCTGTCAACTCTTTCTTAGCCTCATTTAGAATGGGGGGCCTTGTCTGGCCTAAGGAGTATGTGACATGCATGAAGTTTGAATGCATTGGCTACCAAATCCCACGACATTTGAAAAGTCGAGCACAGACAAGGTGGTAGATTTCAAAGTCTGTAATTTGATTAAAGTTTAATATCTTCCCAGCCTGTGTTTAGGCTCACGTGTTGAGTATCACTTATCAATTTGTCCAACTCAGTGTGTGGTAAGTGAATGCTTTCTACTCTGTGGGAAAATGGTTTTGCTGGTGTGTTGGTGTATTTCATAGTTTTGAAGAAAAATGCTTTTGAAAGGTTGTGTTCACACCTCCCCGACTCGTTAGTCTTTCATCTGAAAATATTTTCTTTGAGCACAAAGAATGCTCTTTATAAGACACCAACCAGCAATTGGTGGAGGGTGTTGAATGTATCATCATTATTACATTGAATTGCCAGCTGAGGTCCAATGTGGAATTTGAAAGAAAAGGGGGGGGAAAAACCCCCAAAACCAAACAAAACCCCACAATAATTGTGTTTTGTAACGTCAATTCTTGAATTTGTTGTAGCTTCAGCTGCAGGCTGATAATGTGTTGCAAGTGAAACATAAATCACTGAACTGCCAATTTTTGTCCACATTTTCTCCCCAGAACTTCTATTAGCTAAATGAGCACAGCAGACAAAACATATGCTCCTAGAAACCTAAATGTAGAAAACATACAATTCATGTTTGGGCTGGAAATAACACCAGGAAATCAGAGTTATTTCTGGTAGGTTTTTTTTGCCACTGCTTTTTAGTTCATCTGTTTTTCTTTTCCCAGGACTCTGTAGCAGGTGTACCTGTGCCACAGGAATCTGGTCAGATTTACAGTGAGCTACATAAGAGGGACAAAAATACCCAGGCTAAACCTGGCAGAGGTGAGACCAAACTGAAGAAAATGTAATTTTATCCTTTCGAGAGCTCAGGCTCCTGTATTGGTGGAGTAGCTTCCTCTGCTTCACCTTCCTGTGGCAGCCTCTGCTCAGGGCAAGTGAGCCACGTTATAAAGGATGTTTTTCTGCTGTGAAGTGGTGTATTTAGGATCAGACACAACTGCTTTTGTCAGCACTGGGCAGTGAGGGGGCTCTGCCTGGTGCAGTGTGGCACAGCCCCCCCTGGTTCCCCTGAACAGTTGGGAAGTGATGCCATTTCCGCCTCAGAGCTGTCCCTCCCCTCCTGCAAACTGACAAACTCTGACAAAACTTTCACTTTTCGTTTCGCCAGAGGGAAGAGTTTTGTAAGATAACCTCTGATAACCCATTTCCCCTCCTGCAGTCCAAACAACTGTTAAATCAGTTACTGGAAGCTTCATTTTAACGCTTGCTCCTGCGGTTGGATTTGTGGTCCACTCTCCAGTGTTACTTCAGCCCTTCAGTCAGGTAGGATGTCCTTTGCAAGCTGCTGGGCTGGTGTTGCAGCTCAGCTGTGCTCTAAAGGAGGTTCTTCAGCAAAACAAATGGTTCAGCTGCATTCTGAAAAACCAACCTATACACAGGCAAAGGAAATTACTGTTCTGTGTTAGCTCTGTTAGGAGACCCTACAGTTACTTGTTATATTCTCACCATACATGACAATAAAGTAGCCATTTCCTTTGGGTATTTTCAAAAGGAGGTTACCCCTTGAGCAATTATTCAGGGCATTAATGCACTGACAACTTCAGGACTGACACTTTTAAGGCTAGTCCATGTTCAGCACTCTGGCTGTTGGCCCCGAGTCTTGGAAGCACTTGGATAAACTTCAGCCACAGTGGGTTTGTAGATCTTTATAAAGCTCACAGACCACCTTTTTGTATCAGCCTGCTGTTAGAATCAATGGTGGGCAGTTTTTATTTTTAACAACTTAGGCTGGAAATGTAAGTTTGCATTTGCTGTTACATTCACAGCAGATAATACACAGCCCTTTTGTAGGCAGAACTGCTACATTTGGCTTTAACTGTAACCATTTGGCCACTGTAACCATAAATAATATTGCAGACTGGAAGATAAAAACATTATTCTTATGACTTACTCTTCTAATAGTTTGGCACGGGCTAAAGTTCTTTTTTTAAGCAGTTTCACACTGGTGGGATTAATATGAATATAAAAACAACTGGGGGATGTTGCTACATGATGAGATATTTTGTATTTGCCATCCTCACCTATTTCAGCTTAGTTTATAAAAATAGGTTTTGAGGCCTGACGTGACACAACCAGTTGTTTGTTTTCTCAGAGGAAGGTTGGTTTGATTTGGGGGCTGGTCTGGATGAGCTACAGCGGCCCCTTCCAGCCTCACCCAGTCCCTGATCCTACAAGGTGTGCAAAGCCCAGTTCACTGAGCAGGAAAACCCCAGCTCTGGTCAGCTCAGCTTATCCAAGGGGAAACTCTGCCATCCCCACAGGCGAGGGAACAGATGGGTGGCTGCAGCTGAGGAATGTGATAATCATGTGTAGAACATGCCCAGTGGTTTTCCTTGTTGCTCAACACTTCATTGTTCAGTCCTGTGACTGTTCTCAATGCCAGAGTAAATTCCTTTTCCCAGTTAATCCAGAGGCACAGCCTATCCATAACGTGTTGGGGAAGTGCAGAGTGGCCATGGGAAAGCTGCTCTGCTGGGAGTTCTTCAGGGACTGTCTGATGAGAACTGCCTGTTGGTTTTGGGTCACGAGCACAGTAAACCAGTAGCCCCAAAATGTGTAAAAAATGCTTCAGGTTTTTTTCAGGGGATAATCAGCTGTTGCACACATGGTTGGATCTTTTTTAATCCCAAGAAAAATTCCAAGAGAACGTAAAAAGGGAAGAATTACTGAAGGTCAGTGGTATCTTGCAATAATTCCAATGAAAGATTGGTCACCGTAAATGAGTTACCAAATTGTGGCAGTCCTGTAAGTATGTTTATTTCTGCCTTTCCTCTTCAGGAGTGCAGCCTCGTTTTGCTTTAGGAATGGGAACTTTTCAGTCACAGGAAATGCCTTTAATTTGAAAAGCTCTGGTTTAATTTTGTAACACTGTGATGTTACTGGAATTTCTGTCAGGGCTTGGGTCTGTTTGGGGTATGGAGCCTGGGTTATACCAGTTTAAAGTCAAAAGCTGGAAGAAAACTCAATGAGAGTGTAAATGTACATGTCCAGGTGGTGTCTGTGAGTGGGTGGATGGGAGGGGATGCAGAGCCAGGAGGGAACAGTTAGGGATTTTCCTGGCAGTTTTTTCCAGAGATAACATTTCTGTTTATATTAAGTTCAGCAATAATCCACTTTTCCCTTTTTCCAAGTTGCCATACAACACATCCTTTAGATGAGGCCAGGAATTTTTTAAACAAGTTTTTATAGCTGGATTGTTCCAATAATTTGGGGTCATTAACTGGTTTTTGTCCAAACTCTTCTTAACAGTTTTGGTCTGTTCATCCAAAGGGGATTAAATGTATCTTACCTCTATCAACTCAAATTATGTTTAGGCAAACTAAGTGGTGAGAACAGTTCAAAAGTGATGGAGGGTCACTGTATTTTGGGATATTGTGACTGTCATGTCTTTGTTGGAGCTGTCCTAAGCTTGCCACTCACAGCAGGCTCATGTTCAGATACAGCTTTACCACAGCTCGTGCTCGTGGGGCTGTTCTTAAAGAATTATCCTAATGTTTATTTTGGTTTTGAGGAAGTAAAAGGCTTTTTTACATGACATTCTCAAGCTCTTCTCTCTCATCTAATCCTGAAGGGCAGGAAATGCTGTGTTTGAGGGCTGGTGTTGGGTTTTTGTTTGTGTGGGGGTTTTCTGGTGTGTTGAGTTTCTCTTTATTTATTTAATGTGGATAAGCCAACTGTTGTTTCTGACACACAGGCTCAGAAGGCCTTGTTGTTACGTGTCTGTTCATCCCTCCTTGCTGCATTTAAGCAGGAAAAAGGCATTTTCCAGGTGCTACAAGGGACTTGAAACCTGCTGCTGATGAGGGGAGCAGTCGACAGCTCCTATTTCACAGCAACGACCCGGCCCTGCCCCTGCAGAGCTGCTGCTCAGGGAGGGGGAGGCTGAGCCCAGGCTGTGCGGGGGGGAGGAGGAAGCTTCAGCCCTTGGAAGGTGATGGATTATTTCCCTGGTTATTCCTGCACAGCAGTCTCTGGAAAAGTTTTTTCCAAAGCAAAAACCAAATTAGGAGCTTTTTGAGCCCACTGGAGTGGGGCTCTTTGCCCCAGGGCAGGACACAGCCTCTTTGGGCATGGCCAGGGAACTGAACGTTTCCCACTTTTCCAAGAGCTTCCTTCCCATGGTAGTATGGTCTCTCCTTCTCCTGTTCCCTGGATCCAGGCTCTTTCTAAATCAAGCACCCATGGAAAAATGAAAAAAGCTCTCCCATTTATAAATACAAACCTGTGGGCACGTTTTAAAAGCACTCACACCTCCCTTTTAAGGCTCAGTTGAGAACCTGCAGCCCAGTGTGACTGTGACTGTGCAGGGAGCAGCAGCTCTTCCTCCAACCTTCAGTGCTTTATCCTAGGACTGAGATGGTCATTCATCTTCCCAGTGACCAAAAAGCCCCAGTCATTCTGCACACACTTAAATATCCCTCTATCACCTTGGATGGAGTCCTCAACGGCACCATCTCAGCAGCATCAACAGCAACTTACTCTTTTAAGGTGAATTTTTAAAAAATGTAAGGTCTAGTATGTTTTGTTTGTTTGTTTTGGCATCTCCATAGTTACACTTCCACCAGACTCATGAAAATCAAGTGAACTCAGGTGACCAATTCTCAGCAAGAAATACAAAGCCCTGCAGTGAACTGCCAACTCCAAGTTACTTCTAGAAAGGCTTTTAAAATCACTGTAAACTGTTTACTAATACCAACATGAAAATTCTGGAAGTCAAGCAAGAAAGAGTTAAAATTACAAAAGAAAGTGTGTTCAAAGGACTTGCATATGAATGCAGTGATCCCAAACATCTTGCATGTTCAGCATCGTAAATTCAACCGCAGTCACAGGAAAACAGAGGACATGGAGTGACATTTCCGTTCCATTTCCAGCAGTTTTGTACAGGATGAAATTCATAACCAGGGCCAATCATAAATCCATTGCACTATCGTTCTCATCTCAAAATCTGTTTACTTTCAGCTACATTTCAATGGCACTGAAATAATTACAGCAAAGAAACGTGTCTTAGTTGTGCTGCCTTGGAATGCAACCTTTAGGCTGTCACTTCATGAAGGGATGATTTAAAGTTCACATTTGCACTGGCAATGATTATGATGATTCAGATGAGGAAGGACAGATCTGTGTTAGATGTTGGCTAGCTGGAGTCCATTCCTTGGTCTTCTGGCTCAGGAGGATACAGTTCATCCAAAATCAGCTCTGGTAACAACAACAAACAGTCAGGTTTCAGAGAGTCGTTTTTCCTACTTGATACAGCGTAACTATAGCTGGTATCTACATTTTAAAACATCCTGACTGTAGACACTAAACAGATTCTAGGGGTGTCTTTCTTTGGAGAGAAGAACAAGATACAACCATTAAAGAAGAATATTCAAGCAGTGGTTCAGTATAGTGAATACTGAGAAGCACAAGACTATGGCCTGACTTCAGAGGTCTGATCAGGAACCATCCATGGTATTTGTTAAATGAGGAAAGGGAAAGAAGGGAAATTTCTATTTCTACAGCACTGAAAAAAGCCAACATGTGACTGCTGTTTACCTTCACAGGCACTCAGCTTTTGAGTCTTTTTGAGAATGGCTCTTATGCCTGGCATAGCTTGGTCATATTGATGGAGAACTTCTAAGCAGTGCTCGTGGAACAGTTTATCTTTCTGAGACAGGCTGTGCAAGAGTAAAACAGCATCCCGTAAGAACTGAATAACTTGTTCCTTATGTGCACACAGGCTGTTCTCAGCTCTTCTCACCTTCATCCACTGCCTATGTAACATTATAATTAGTGCCTTAACCACCTGCGGGAGGAAGAACACAAAGTAAAAACACAGCAGCAGAAAACTTCTTTCATTGTGAACTTTGCTGATTGCTCTGAATTCAGAAGTTTGAAGGGATCATTTTCTAGCGAGCCAAAGCCAGCTCCCTAAAGAGGTGGCATCTTCTAAAGTACAGGACACTTCTGTGTCGTTGTGGCTCAAACAAGGGGCCAGAGAGCTGTTCCAGCATTGATTCTCAGCAGTTCAAAGTGGGGGGCTGTGGTGACTCACCTCGAGGTTGCACTGACAGGCCGTGCCAGGTGACAGAAGTGCTGGTCTGGAGCACCTCGTGCGCCACGTCAGGAGCCTGACGGCCTGTTACAAACACACCAGGAGTTACAGGGGAGGGGCAGAAATGCTGTTTCACTGCTGCTTTCCAATGTTCTGTCTTTTTTTTTTCCTTAACAGCTGATCTCTTCCCCCCCCCCTCCCAAACTGTAATAGTTTTGTTCCCCTGTGACACTTTACTATTTGCCTCGCACAAGAAAGCTTTTCAGCTTCCTGATGAGCAGCTATCAAGGTCAGGGGCCTTAATTCACTGCTTGCAAATGTACTTTAGCATAACAGAGCTGGTAGGGGGATAATGAAAAGGGTTCAAAATTCTTTAAAACCAGAGCTGAAGTGGAGCAAATGGAACCTCAAATCATTTCTGTCAGTACAAACAACACAAATTAAGTTTAACAGCCTTTCTTTCTATATATAACCATGGCTATTATACAGCAAGTTGGCATTTCCACTGGATACAAGGAATATAATCCTAAATCACTATGGGCTGCCTTTTAGATGTGATAGAGGGAATTGATACAATCAAAATGAAACACAGACCTTGCTTCTTTTTTACTCTCCTACTGATCTAAAAGCAAAATGAAGCTTGGTGTTGAACATCTGTAGCCATCCCAGAATCTTTATTGTTTTTCCAGTGACTTAAAAGATATTATGACAGATGTTCTCTTTTAGAATAGTTACTGATTCAATTTCAAGCAGGTCCTTTTAAAAATAAAAGAAGGGAAAACCAATGTAATCCCTTACTGCAGGCCTATACTGGCAGTTTCTATTTCAGCTAGAGAAAGAAATTGTTTTCAGGCAATTCGTGCCTTGTCCTGCTCCTCCCACTCCCCCCACTGGAAAGAGCGGGGAAGAGCATGTGGACAAACAGCCACGTGGTTACCTCTTGTTCCAGCTGAAGCCAGAGCATTTCAGACGCTGATTTATCTGGTCTTGATGTTATGTACATGTACAGTGCAAGGAGAAGGCAGGTGTCTGAAACAGAGAGAACTTTGTTCCTTCAGTCAATTGTTCATGACAAAAATCAATTCTTTTAATTAAAAATTAATTCACAGTTTGAGTGCTCTCCTAGGCCCAGCTTCTTGCTTTACTTCACACATCTTAAGCAGTGCTGAGGAAATCAGTATCTCATCACTTTGTGTGTGCCTTTGTGCTAATCCTGTCCTACTTCATTCACAAGGAACTGGACAAGAGAGCATTTGTCATGCTTGTCATGTAATGCAATCCCCAAGCTCAAGAATGCACGGAATTTAAACTTCAGAACTCCTCAAAAACCCTTTTTTTCTTCACCAGCCTTTACTACAATGAATGCTAACCTTGAAAGTTTTAAAGATCCACATGGCTATCAAAAGCACCACATGTAGACAGATGCCCTGAGATAAATACTCCTTTAAATAATAACTGAAACACTGCACTAGAAAACAAGGTTTCAGGGAGCATATCAGGCTTTTTATGCCTTTTGGGGTGTTAGCACCTGGATCAAGGCCTGTTTGCATTCCTTTGAGTCCCTGCAGGGCTTTACCTGAGTGGGAGCACAGCTGAGCTGCCAAGCCCGGGTGCTGAGCGAGCACAGCCAGCAGCCTCACGGTCAGCAGGACGGCAGGCAGGGGGGTCTCTGGACACAGGCAGTGCAGCAGGGTCTGGCTGCTCAGCAGCTGCTGAAAACTTCAAAGGAAAACTCTGTTAGTAATGGGAAATACACTGACAAGTTGAAAATACACCTTGTACGCAGCCCCATCATTTGTGCCCTTTTAGCTCTTCAGGATGTAACTGATCTCAAATTAGGTGTCGTAAATATGAAATATAGTGAAAAACATTGTGACTCTTGGCAGTCACTGCAGTTCACACTGTGGTTGTGATGAAATGCCTTACTTCTGAGTGGCATTTTACCTGCCAGAATGAGACCCTGTGTTCTCCTTCCTTATGCATCTCCCAGCGATCACAAAAAAAACCCCAAATTGATATTATAGATATTCTGATCCAACTGCATGTGGCCTTAAGAAGTTTCCTCACTTTCAGACTGATCAGGGAGGACTATCACACTCATTAGCAGCAAAAGTAATAGAAAGATCCTCAACTGCTCTCCAAAGGTGATCTGAGAAATGTGATTTCTCTCGTAAAGGGCAAAACTTCTACTTGTATCTGCACAGATTGGTTTCACCAGGGGATGGAAGCCAGAGTCTGAAATCACTGTAAAGCTATTACTGACTTACTTTATTAGCAAGTCCATTGTTGAATTTTCAGCTAATTTCACCAAAACCTGTAGGCTCTGGCTCAGGATTCTGTCAGTCTGGGAACCCCTCGCAGCAGAAAAAGCTAAAACCTGAAGAAGCTTTTTAAACAGAGAATGTTGAGCTCGATCATTATTGGGAGCATCCTGTGGAGCTGCAGGCAGCCCTCCTTGTGTCCTGCTATCTTCTTTATTATCACACTGATTGTCACACGGCACATTTTTGTCCATCTTGGAAACCTGTTCATCTCCAGCAGCAGCAGCAGCAGCAGCAGCTTTTTCCCCTCTGGCAGCCAGCAACGTGTGGACAACATCCCAGCTGTAGAACACCAAATAATAAAGGATCCCCAGAGCTATAACTGCAGTTTCCTCAAGAGACAACCTCAAGTCCTCCTTACTCGACAGCGTACTGGTGCTGGTTCTGGAGGAAACAGCGGAATGGTTTCCACAGGAACCGTTCCCTGACGTGTCCGGCAGTTGTCCCGCCCGGCAATAGGCACTGACGTGGTGCTCCACCAGGGGCAGGAGGTGCACAGCTCCTCGGATCCTGCACCGTGGGAGGGGCAGGAGCTCTCCCTGCCCTTCTGCTGGGCTGCCTTCAGCTAATCCTTGGTCCAGAGCGATCAGGTTCAACCCTGTTATTGCAAGTTTTTGAGCTTCTTGCAGGGACATGAGAGGAGCGGGTTCTTCTGGCACCGTCCTGCTGCTGGGGGGTTGTGTGGACTTCCTATCCAAGGAGAAAAGGCAGAGAGCATAGATGAAGTCTGAGTTATCCACACTATGAACTGAATAATAGAAAGGCCAGAGTAATAAAAAATCATCCTACTCCTTGAGACCTGCAAGGAAGAGCAATTGCAAAGCATTCCAGAGTCTCGTAGCCAGAGCTTTCAGGTGAGGAATTTCAGCAGCTCACTACATTTCAAACACCAGCTTTCCCACTTCAGGCTTTTGCTAACCTGTCATGTGTTCCTCCCTGATGTTATCTGGTAGCTTCTGGAAAGAACAAGTATCTGTACGTTACTGGTCTGGAATATTTAGGGGCTTTTAAAGGATTACAACAGTAAAGGATTATTTTCTGGGCCAGAAACGAGAGATTTCAGTCATTAACCAGCCAAACTGCAGCTGCAAGGGACAAACTCACCACCTCTTCCTGCATAAATGACAAGGGCAATGAGACATGAGCCTACATAACACAAGAATTACTAATAAAATATCAGAAAAATGAAGGTATTTCAGGAGCTTCAGTCTAATTCTTTAAAGTGAAAAACAATTATATCTGATATTCATATTTAAAAGGCTTTACCAGTCACTATAAATGTACCTTGGAAAAATGCACATAAATTGTGCGTTACAAATTAAATACACTTTTGACTTTGAAGATACAAAACCTACTGTTTTAATCACATTTTCAACATTTTCTTCCCACTTAACTCATGCTCATGTTTATGTCCTTCCCCTCAATGCAAGCTGCTAACAGCCACTCCCAGTTTAATTCTGTGCCTTCCCCTCATAGATAATTAACCTACTTTATCTCTTAGTGATGTTCCACTGTTTAGTATCTATGATAGTCACACATTAACCATCAAAGACGTGGTGTGATGTTTCAAATTTTGCGTTAAATGGCCTAAGCAAAGCAGCATTTAACGCAGGGAATGAGCTGTCCTACGTGACAGAGTGTTCCTTAGTACAGAAAATGCCACTATACCAAGAACATGTCAGATACAATTTAACAAAAAACTCATAAAACTTACGTCTCCAGAGAGTTGGGCTGCAGCACAGCTCCAGGGAGAGGCTCAGAGCTGCTGCTGAGAAGATGGCACAGTCCTAGTAATGATCCAGGGACAATGGGCTGCTTCATCAGTGCATTCAGTAAGATTGAACCTGAAGGGACACAGAACTGTCCTTGGAGTAGCTTTACCATCTCCAACAACAAAAATTTAGTATTTCAAAAGATCAGCCTTATTTAGAGCACTCTCAACCTCAAAGTGATTTCTTTTCTTTATGAATCTTCTTTCTCAACAAGAGAATGATTCTCAGAAAAACTAAGATAGCATTTAAATGTAAACCAAACTGTATTTAGAGATATTTAATTACAATCCCATATTAGCAGAATAACTGGAGCCAAACGACCAAATGTCCCAACTGTCCTGATGAACTGCCCTCCGTGTTCCACCCCAGACATTAAAACGATGTGATGCAATTCTACTGTGAATGGGAACTAAGATCCCTAAAGACTTCCTGCATCTGGCTGTTTATGTTGTACAGGCTTGGTTGTTTTTTTAAAAACAAAGTACATTTTTCCTGGGTTTATTCTGCATGAACAGCATGACCTTACCTTGTGTGCTCCGTTTGGGTGCAGAGTTGTAGGAACCGTTTTTTCCCGTTGCCTCCTGGTGCTTCACGGATGGAACTTCAGGATGGGTCATCTTACTGTCTGGAACAACCAGTGACCATGAGAACTGCCTTGCTCAGACATCTGTGCCCCTTCAAAATCCAACCTCTCCCCCCTCCCCCCAAAAAAACCAAGCCAGAACAACAAGAATGCAAAAAACGCATTAGCTGAACTAGCAGACCAATTCAAGAAACAGGCAAATTACTTCCTGTTCTTCTTTATTCAATGAGAAAAAGCAGATCAACAATTTGGATATTTTGGTTCATCACATAATAAAGGAAAGTTTTTTTTTTATTGCAGCCAACGGCCCCTTCGTTGCGGGGTACCGAGGTGTGGATTAAAATGGCCTCGATGCAAATTCAGTCACGCAGTAGAAACCCCTTCTCTAGGGCAGAATGTTCACAGGCAGCTACAAACGTGGCCAGCTGTGCGTGGATTTACCTTCTTTGATTGAAGTAGTTGGGGCCATCGGATTTCCTGAAGAACACGATGGTCTAGCGGACATTTCAGCATTGAAGGATTCTTTTGTAGGAAAAGATCTTCTTCCAGGCTGTGGAGAACATCCTTCTGGTTTCACTTGTACTGCAAAGCTCTTTATAGGGCTAATACAAAAAGGTGAATCGGTATTTCTTTTGTAGTTATTTTATTAAACAGTCAGCAAGAATCTATTTTATTTTCACTCATGTTTTAAAGCTACTTCACTATAAATTCTTTGAATTTCTTAGATACAAGAAAGGCTCTTTTGGAGCAAATTTCAGAGAGGTGAACAGACCTTTGTGGTTGTAAAGACAACAGAGCTAAAATTACATGAAGAAAGGAAACTTTTTTAATAGTTTAAGCACACATGTAAAAATGAAAACAAATTCCTTCTCCAACCCCCTCCTACCTTGTTGTTGGGACTGTCTGAGTAACAACGTGTTTCTTTCTTTCACAGTTCTGAAGTCGTGTTCTTAACTCATTAATTTCTGCATCCTTGAACTGCAGCTCTGACTGCAACGACTGCAGCTGGAAGAGGAATTAAAGACAGTTTTGCTGTTACTGAGCAATTTAGGGGTGTTGTAACTGCAGAGCAACTGGAGTTACCATAAGAGGTCCAGATAACCATCTGCTTACTGTGAACTCTGCACAAGGTCTCCATTTTTATGCACCTTAGTCCAATTAACACAATCTGAGAACCAAGTGCCAGAAGTTCAGGCAAGAAGCATTTGGGACTGGCTTAGACAAAGTGCCAAGCAGATCATGACCAAAGTGAACAGGACAAAAGCAGCCCCTGTCCTCTCCAGAGCTCTCAGAAAGATGACTGCAACAGGAGCATCAGCCTCATCAGAGGCATGGAGCATGCCCTGTCTCTTTTCTTCCATTGTAAAATACATTCCAGTTTTAATGCTCTTGGGGTTGCTTAAAAAAAAAAAAACAAAAAAAAGATAGCAAACGAAAACCTCTACCACGTGAATATTACTCTTGTTTTGGCAAGAGAAAACCCTCTGCGAGTTCTTACAAATGCTTTCTTCTAGATAAGAAAATAAAAGCATGCATGGTTTGGACATTTCACACCAATGTTCTTCCTCTGACTAAATGGTCTGTGACATCATTAAGTCATAAATTGGCCTCTGTACCTGATCTGCAGGGAACTGATATATTTACAAACCTTTTTGGAGAACTCTTTTTCTTTTTCACTTAAGGTCTGGGATTTTTGCTGTTCCAGCAGCAGGAATGATCTTTTCTGTTCCTCCACAGCAGACCTCATCTGCTGCAGTGAGTCACGCAGAATTTTAATTTCTCCATTTTTAGTGAGAATTTCATCCTGCATTTCTTTCAGCTGCCAAGAGAGGAATTCCATTAAAGGATGTACATAGCCAAAAGTATGTATTTGCATCACTGTGTGGCTGAAGATGAGGTCTTTATTTATAATTTCTAGGGAGGAAAATGCTCCTGCAACCCAGTTCAGAAATTCTGCAATGTTGCCTCTAACCTTTTCCTGATTAAATCAGAAAACTCAGCTACTGTTTTCTCTAACAGAATTATAAATGATAGCAAAGAAACATCTTCACATACCATTCTGACATCTGTCAAAGACCATCCTTCTCTTTCCCCTCCTCTGCAATTGTTATTTTTAATTTAAAAGTCTTCTGGTCATACACATCAATAATTTATTAGTTATTGGGATGATCACTGCTAATTTCATTGTAATATTTCATTTAGCAGGGCAGCCAACAAGAACTCTATCCTAAGACAAGGCACCGCCCCAACCAATATTTTCATGACATATTTACTCTCTAATACTTCCTGAGCAGAAATCACCACTCAGAGACAAGACTTTGGAGAGATGATGAATGAGTTACTCAGAAATGCATGAAGAAAAAAGCAAGAAGACACCTCTACACAACTGTAAGATGATGGTTTACAGGTAGGAGATTCCCTGATAAAGATGGATATCACAGAGCTGGGAAAGATTCAGAGAACAGAGGTAAGAAAGGTAAATAGAGTCTCTCACAGCAGCCATGACCCACCCACTTATTAAGTTCAAAATTAAATCAAAGAAGAAATTTCCTGACACAGTGTGCCATTAAACTGCTGACCTCTTTCCCTCTAAAAGGTATCCAAACACAGATCGTCTAAAAAAAATACACAATAGACTATTAAACCCACATACAGTATTTCTGGATCAGGAAGTACATCCACGAAATTTGATCAGAGGCTAAAAGGCTGTTCTGCTAAAATATAAACTTGTTCAAGGCTTCTTTCCTTCCTAGGCTGTGCACCAAAAAAAAAAAAAAAAAAAGGAGAGACTTTGTACAGGAATTTGTGCCTTCTTACTTTCTACATTTGTTTCTTGCCCTAAGAATCTTTGCACAATGGATCAGCAGGAGGTGAAGTAACACGAAGCCACTTTAAAGTCACTTTGCTTTCTCAAATCTTTAAGTTGCACAATGCAGCTCCTGCTGGCTGGCTGACAGGACAGAGAATTGATTTGACAGGGAACAAGTAAAACTGACAAATCAGCATTTGCTACTCTGAAGTGACCAAGGAATAAAATACTGGTCTCAGTCTTCATTATTACTAGAGCTGTTTTTAGTATAATGATTTTAACAGATCCCTGGATTACAACGATTATTGATCAGCTTGATTAGAATTAAATGCTTGGAGCTGGACTTATCCCACCTTTCAGTCAGCCCTACCAAAAATGTGACATTTAGAGGGGAGGGGGAAATGCTGCCAACCTTCTGTTTGTTTTCTTCATTCTGTGTCTGCAGCACCTCAAGCTGGAATGCATCTCTCATCAGCCCATCATCTGCTCTGCTTTCTGCTGAAGAGAAAAGCCAAGATGTGAAGCACAGATGATGTGAGAACATCCCTGGGCACTCAAAACCACGTTATCTGCCACTTCATACATCTGAATATCTTGGTATTTATTCCATCACCACAAACAGGTAAACTGCCTCACCTAACCACCACAGGGACCTTGTCAGTGCTTGTGCATCAACCTCAAAACAGAGAACACCCTCCCACCCCCCAATTTCTAATCTAATGGTTTGGGTTGGAAGGGACCTTAAAGACCTTTTGATATCTTAAAGCAGAAAGAAGGCCATCAGCAAAGGGGAGCAATCCCTTCCAGGTAACTTCATCAACACACCCTGCACAAACAAGGGTTCACTGACAACTTCACTGGACAGATGACAGGTGTCAGCGTTGCCAAAACATTAAACTCAAGAGGATTTAAGCCCTCTAAACTTCATTATGAACAACCTCCTGGTTTGTTTTGCTTTTTTCAAAGTAAACCTGAAAATCAGCTGTTTTAATATGACACATTATGCATTTACTAGTGAAAATTAACAGGGGAAAAAATAATCTGGTGGCCAGCATCCAACCAGGATACAAAAGTTAACGGTGGTACTGTGAATGATACCTAAAGCAAGTTAAAAGTTTGTGAAACTCGTTTATTTGGCAGGTTTAACGTGCAGCACCCACATCTCAGGCCAGGGACACCCCCCAGGGCACAGCTCAGTGTAATGTGCCTGCTGGGATCACTATTCCTTCATTATTTCTGCTATTCCTTTGAATCCCAGCCATCCCTCTGACACTCGGGGGGTGCTGGTGGCCAGAGCAGACGCGGTTCCCTCAAGGGAACTCACAGGAAAGATGCAGAGAGAGGATTTACAAGGGCACGCAGTGACAGGACAGGAGGGGATGGGTTCAAACTGGAAAAGAGCAGCTTGAGATGATAAATCGGTAAAATATTGTCCCCTGTGAGGGTGGGGAGGCCCTGGCACAGGTTGCCCAGAGCAGCTGTGGCTGCCCCATCCCTGGCAGTGTCCAAGGCCGGGCTGGCCGGGGCTCCCCGCGATGGTGGGAGGTGTCCCTGCCCACGGCAGGGGGTGGGAATCGGATGATCGTTCAGGTCCCTTCCAACCCGAACCATTCCACGATTCCTAACGGGACAACAACCCCTTCCCAGAAGCGGGGCCGTGCCGGGACACACCGACCTTCCCGCCCGCCCCGGGGCAGCCCCGGGGGTCCCCACGCGAGTCCCGCGGGCGGATCCTGCGACAGCGCCTGCGAGGCCAGGATGTCGATCTGCTCCAGGTCGTCCGCCGTGAAGTCGTCGCTGTCGCCGAAGGGGTCGGCGGGCCCGGCCGCGGCGCTCTTGGGGCGCTTGTGCGGGGGGAGCCCGTTGTGGAGCCCCGGCGGGGCCGGCCCGGGGCCGCTCCGCTTGCGCGGCCCGAGCGGCGCCGCCATGGCGGGACCGGCCCGGCACGGGGGGCCCTCACGGCGGGGCAGAGCGGGACACGCCCCCTCGCCAATCCCCGCCAATCACCGCCGGGCGCCGCTCCCCGCGCGGCCAATGGGGCGGCGGCGGCCCCGCCACTAGTTGTAAGCGCCCCCGCCATTGGCCGCCAGGGGGTCGCGGTGCAAGCGCCGCCCGGATTGGCCGGAAGGGTGGCGGGAAGGCGCGCCGGCCGTGTGAGGGGAAGGGGTGACGTCATGCTGCTGGCGGTCACGTCGCTGTGAGTGTGGGGCTGGTGCTTACGTCATGCCGTGTTTGTCCACGGCAGGATGACGTCAGACACCCTCAGGTGTCTGCTCACGTCAGAGGGAGGGCGGGGGGACCCATCCTGTGTGCCTGTGGCGCTGACACCTCTGCCGCCTTTGCCTCCTCGGGCACTGACGGACAGACCTTGGGGACACACAGACTCGCAGACAGGGCTGGGGGACACACGGACAGGGCTGGGGACTCACAGACAGAGCTTGAGGGCTCGTAGACACTGTTTGGGGACTCACAGAGAGGGCTGGAAACACACAGGGCTCAGGGACACGCACACAGTGCTTTTAAGTGAAAAACATTATGTTAGGATTGACACGTGTCCAGTTTTGTCAGAGAACTCTGATTTCTCTTGTTCATTTCCCTATTTCCATTATGCACAGCAATCTTAAATGATCATTAGAGTATAATCTGCTTTACCAGCCAGACAGGCCCAAATTATATACAAAACTGGGGAAATTATGGATGGATTTGATGCTTAAATCACTGAAGGTACTACTATTTGTGTTTGGAATTGTTCTTTTTCTCCCTGTAGTGAGAATGCCAATACAATGTTTTTGTAGTCTATCAAGAAGGAAAAAATGGTTCTTGCATTCAAGAATGGTTTTTATTTATTTATGTTTAGAGAGAGATGCTTCTATGAGATGAAGTAAAACCAAAATTGCTTGTTTTGTTTAAAACCTCCTCTTGCAGGTTCTAGTGCTCTGTTTGATCTATGTTTGTAGAGATGTGTATTGAGAGCTAAATTGAGTAATCTAAAAGGAACTTGATTTAGACATTATTTGCTCTAAATTCTGGGTTGGCTTGGTTTTGGTTTATTTGTTTATTCGGGGGGGTTTGGGGTGGGTTTTTAAATAAATAAATAGGATTATACTATGACTGCTATTTTTTATTATTGCAACTTTTAAATAGCAATATATTTTATGAGTGACACAGCTTCAGTTTTACTTTCTCCTCTTCCTCTAGCTGGAGTTGAGGAAAAATAGAATGACAGAGCACATGCACAAACTTTATTTTTAGGATAAACCCCAGAGAGTTTCTTGGAGAGAAAGCAGGCAGGAACTTCTATGACATATTTTATGGGTTTTTTTAAAACTATTTGAGACACTGACTCTGTTTCCCTTTACTTCAGGTGTTCCTGCCAAAGAGAAAACGACCTGCAGGCGAACAGAGTAACAGCAAAGTAAGTCTGAGTTGATGAGCTAAAAGAATCTGAGTGAAATAAGGTTGTATGTCTGGTAGCTGTGTCAGGACTGATGGAGCTGCATGTGGTTGCATGCAGATTTTTTTTGTTCCACTGTGTATGAATACTTAAAATTTGTTTCTAATGAAAAATTACATGTTTCAGTGGTTATCAGTAAATTGTACTGGTGTAGTGTTTCTAAATGGTTAATTGCCATCTCCAGTGCTTTGTTATTGGGACCTGCAGTACTCCCTAAAACATCCTGTTTACATAAAATATTAACATAATAAAAGGCAAATAATTAGGTTCTTGATGAACCTTTCCAGAGTTTGCTTTAAGTACTGCTGCCTGTGGAATCATTTTCTGGCAGGGAGATGAAAGTCAAACAGTTGGTTTCTTCTTGTCTTTCTGTGTCTTGCTCACTCTGAGCCTTAAATGTTCCTCAAAACACTGAATAAAACAAGACTGAAGTAAGTGGATGACTGATGTGTCCAGATACCAGCAGAAATTAATTTTTAAGCTTCATTTCTAAAGTTTGAGGTACTAAAATGTGAGCTGGGCTTCGGTGACAAGTTGTTCTAGTGAAATAGCATCTCGATCCAGACCTGAGAGCTGGTGAGGAGACAGTCTAGTGCTAAGAGCTGTGAGTGAGGGAAAAGGAACCACAGAAACCTTTTGTCTTTTCTTCAAGGGGTAAAATAAGACTATTTTTTTCCCTTGATGACAAATCTCTTTGCTTAGGCTACAAAATGGCACTCAGCATTATACTCTACCTATGTGGGACTGTCGAAGCAGGTGGTGGCATCCGGGTTTTGGGGCAAATGTCAAGAGTTCTTTTTTGTCATGTGAGGGTCTTGGTCCCACACTTGAGGGATTGCCTTGAAGAGCCGGCGAGGGGTTTTTAGACTGTGCCCGTATGGGGGTCTCGAGAAATGAGAGGGGCAAGGGCACGGGGCAGGATAACGGCGATGCGCGCCTGGAACACCGCGGGCGACCGAGCGGGTGTTGGACTGCGGGGGGAGCCGCCGATGGCCCCGGGGTGGGAATGTGGCGCTCCAGGCGAAGGGGGAGAACGCGGTGCCGGCCGCGATCGCCGAGGCGGCCGCGCGTCCAGCCCGTTATTTCCGTTGGGTGGGGGGCAATGGGACCCGCGGGGGGTCCCGGCCCGCTGACACCCAGCGCTGCCCCGGCGCGGAGCGGGGGGTGTCCGTGTGTCGCTCGGGGAGTCGCTCGGGGTGTCCGCGCTGGTCCCGCCTCCTCCGGCAGCAAAACAAACCCGCCCCGTCCCGCCCGCGCGGTGCGGCTGTTGCGCGGAGCCGCCGCGGCCGCGGGGGCCGGGCCGGGCCGGGCCGGGGCGGGCGGCGCTGGCAGCGGGGCCGGGGCGGCCATGAGGACCGAGATCTCCACGGCGGCCGCGTTCGTGACCCGCCTGCTGCGGGCCGGCGGCGGGGTCGGCGAGGAGCAGCTGCGGTGCTTCCGCGAGCGGCTGCAGGAGGCGATGCGCGGTGAGCGG
>NW_020955380.1:1743747-1747501 GCF_003031625.1 Empidonax traillii
ACAAACACCACTGGTTCCCCCTGGTGCCTTCCAAGGGCTCCGGGTACCGCTGCATCAGGATCAACCATAAGATGGACCCCTTGATAGGAAAAGCGGCGGGGATGATCGGACTGAGCCACGAGAGGCTCTTCCAGCTCTTACCCAGCGAATTAACTCTGTGGGTCGACCCCTTCGAAGTGTCCTATCGCATAGGTGAGGATGGGTCTATCTGTGTGCTGTACGAGAGCCCTCAGCCTGGGGGGAAGGCGGCCAAACAGCTGGAGAGCAGGACCAGTTGCAAGGAGGAGTGGAGAACTGGCAGATCCAGCCCTTCCAAGAGTTACAACATGATGACAGTTTCTAGCTAAAAGCAACTCTTCCTTGTACAATGATGTATGTATCCCAGTCTCATGGTGAAGTTAGGTGTAACTGAGCTTTTTGGGTTTTTTAATTATTTTTTTTTCACTCCATAGTCATTGATAAGTCGTGGTAGTACTGCCAGGTTCTTTGTGGGCAAGGGCTAATGTATAAAGCAGTTTTTACACTGCATGCTACTTTCTGGATTGTGTCCTGTAAATGCACTGTACAGTCGGTGGGTTGTTTTACACATTTATATTTTCAAAGAAGTTCTGGCTATTTGTAATAAAAAAGCAATATTGTAGCACTCTTTATGATGGATTTTAGTCAAGATTAGCACTTACTAAAAAAAAACCCCACATTCTGCAATTTGCAGAGCAATAACACGAAGGGAGGTGGGAAACAGATCTAACCAGCTGCACATAAATCTTGTGATTTGTCTGCACAGGCTTCTCTCAGGGTCATTCAAGTTTGGCTGCGAGGCACAAATCACAAAAGTAACTCTTATTTTTCCTTTTTCAAAGCATGCATTTATTTGAGGGATGGATTCCATCGTACTCCGACATTTTAGCCAAAAGAATTGGGGAATTAGTCTGTCTTGTTATTTGTAGTTATTTCAGTAGAAGAATAAATTCTTGCTCAAACTGCTTGTTTTGGTTTTGGTTTTTCACCCCCCCTCTCCCCCTCAGGCTTTCAGCATTGCTCTCAAGCTCATTCTGCCCATTTTTAATCATTGCAGAAAGCTTTGTAGGTAGAAGGGTGTAGCTCTGAACAGTCATCTTTATCTCAGATCACAACAAAACAATTTTGGTGAAGCTTGCTGGCTGTGTGTCTTGAGCTGAATAATCTCTGTAGAAAGGGGTGGGTGTTTTGATCCTGTATCGAACTGAATGGAACCAAAAGTACTCTTCTGGTGTTTGATCTACAGCAAAAGGTGCTTGGATTTATTGGGAAATGGGGGTTTGTGTTTAAAACTGCAACTTGATGCTATGCAGGAAGCTTGAGTGAAAGTTTGAGTGGTCAATCACAGAATCAACTGGGCTGGAAAAGAACTCCAGGATCATCGAGTCCAACCTCTGAGCCAACACCTCCTTGTCACCCAGACCATGGCACTGATGCCACATCCAGTCTCTCTTTAATCACCTCCAGGGATGGTGCTTCCACCACCTTCCTGGGCAGCCCATTCCAGTGTCTGATCGCTCTCTCTGTGAAGAACTTCTTCCTAATGTCCAACCTGAACCTCCCCTGGTGCAGCTCAAGGCTGTGCCCTCTTGTCCTGCTGGTTCCTGGGAGAAGACACCGACCCCCACCTGGCTCCCCCCTCCTGTCAGGGAGTTGTAGAGAGTGGTGAGTTCTCCCCTGAGCCTCCTCTTCTCCAGGCTGAACAATCTCAGCCTCTCCTCACATCCCTTGTGCTCCTCCAGTCCCTTCCCCAGCCTCGCTGCTCTTCTCTGGACCTGCTCCAGCCCCTCCATGTCCTTCCTGAGCTGAGGGGCCCAGAGTTGGACACAGCACTCCAGGTGAGGCCTCACCAGTGCCGAGTCCAGGGGCAGAATCCCTTCCCTGGTGCTGCAGCCACTGTTCCTGAGCCAGGCTGGGATCCATTGGTCTGCTTGGCCACCTGGGAATACTCTGGCTCCTGTTCAGCCTCCTGTCTGTCAGAACCCCCAGGGCCCTTTCGGCCTGGCCGCTCTCCAGCCACTCCACCGCTCTCCACGAACACACTCCTGGAAAAGCTGGCAGCCCACGGCTCGCACAGGTGCACTCAGTTGGCAGCTGGTCACTGGTGGTGTCCCCCGGGGATCAGTGTAATAAAAATATCAGTGCAAGAAAAAATTGAGTAAAATCGTTCGAGTGAGGCAGGAACACGTTGTTTGTCTGATGATTCAGTAGAATGTAGGGAAAATAGATCATTTTTCTTGAGTTGATATTTACATTAATAAGATTGGAACCGTGGTGAAATGTGGCAGAAGTACAGACAGCCCACTCAGACATGTATTTTGTGACTTGAAGACTTGTGAGTATCCCCCTGCCCATGCTTGGCCTCTGAGTGTGTGGAGTTTACCCTGAACCAGTGGCCGTTGCACAGTTTAGTCTGAAATACAGAATTTAGAGAACAGAGAGATCTTACGGTTTCAGTTAACAGGTAAAAAGTGAAGGTTTGGTTGTTTGTTGTTTTTGTGGTTTTTTTTTTTTTTTTTTTTAATTCAAAGGCATGTCCTGAAGGCATTATGACAATCCTGAACATTTTACTCCATGGGGTCAATAAATTTACTTGCATTCTAGGCAGGGAGCAGAGATGTCTCCAGCTCCCACTGGTTTTTTTTGCCTCCAAAAGACTATGAGAACGTTTTGAAGTGCTCTGTATTGGCATTTGGTGGCACATTCTATCCCTAAGTAAAGCCCCCAGCATGGACTTGGCTCTTACAAAAGTCTATTAAAAATGTGGACATTCTCCTGCTGGAATACCTTAACCTTGATTTCAGTTGCTCTTGGGTGATAAATGCTCAGATTTGTTAAACCAATCCTGCTACTGTTACTCTAATTTGAAGTGTTTTTTTTTTTCATCTCAACACAAGGGAAGCTCCTTGTGGTAGAAAGTTATTACCTGTAATTTTTCATTTAGAATTACATCTTTTGTTCACTTGTTTCAATTCATAGTTTCATTACCTTTCATTGAAAGGTTCTGCAAAAAAATATCTGCCTAAGCCTTGTTAGCAACATTCCCTTTGTTATCATTAACATCTTAAAAATGCATCTTTTAGAGGCTGGAATAAACAACATCAAAAGCCAACCTGGCATCTGCTTGAGGACCTTGAAGCAGCTGCTTCTGCCAGGTAATGAAGTAGATTAAAGGCTTCTGTGTCCAGTGCTGAAAGTCTGCAAGGGGTGTTAACCCTTTGCTGGGGGTAAGGCTTGCACAGTGACCTTGACAGTAGCATTTGGTTGGTGGTTTTAGCAGTGGGTTGAGGTGGGGTGGGTACAGCAGGTTGTTCAGATGCTCTCCTCTTGCCTGGTGTCTGTCTGTGTAAGAGCCTGGATTAATCCAGCCACGAGGAATTCTGGTGCTTTTATTAATCCTACCCCAGGCAGCGGGATGTTTCATGTTGTATAATATCACATCTTGAATATCCTACAGTCTCTGCAAGCTTGATGTTTATCATTGAAAGGACACTTTGTTGGGGTGGTGAGAGTTTAATTTCATACATTTAAGCTGCTGGCGAGGAGTTGAAGTCTCTCTGCAGACAAGCAGGTGGGGGACGCTGGGGATTTGAAGCAAACCCACTGAAGCAAACAAAATACTTGAGCTGCAAGTAAATACACTGGGATATCTGTGACATCTGGGACTGCATTCCATCGCTTTAAAAAATGTCAAAGGCGTACTCACAGCACAAAGGCTGTTCTGAGGGAACAGGGC
>NW_020955380.1:1748220-1750057 GCF_003031625.1 Empidonax traillii
GAGTTGAAGTCTCTCTGCAGACAAGCAGGTGGGGGACGCTGGGGATTTGAAGCAAACCCACTGAAGCAAACAAAATACTTGAGCTGCAAGTAAATACACTGGGATATCTGTGACATCTGGGACTGCATTCCATCGCTTTAAAAAATGTCAAAGGCGTACTCACAGCACAAAGGCTGTTCTGAGGGAACAGGGCACGTGGTGGTAAGCCAGGGAGGCAGCTCTTTTTGGAGGAGGTGAATGAAAATTAACCTCGTGTTTTCCCTAAAAGGTGATAGGTTTTGTGTTCTGCTGCTGCAACAAACAAGCCCAGACCCCAGCATCTTGAAAATTACGTAGGACTGACCACATCCAGTCAGTCATGATGTGAGCAGAGTTATGAAGTCCAGCTGAGGCATCAGGTCCTGTTAGTTTGTACACCCTGACCACTTGTTACTGCAGTTGTTGTATATGACCCCCCCCCCGACTCATTCTTTGCTCCTAAGAATAAAGAGATCTATAGTTTTGATGGGAAAGTTTTAAGAGATAAGGGGATTGTCTGTATTTGTTTCAGATTTACCTTTAGAGTCAGGTAGATCCAAATATGAAGTTTGGTGTGTTTGGGTTTAGTGACCTTATTTCATTTATCCTCAAGATGAAAGGCCTCTTGTAGCACTTTATACTGCAATCAAATTAAGTCCGTTTTTCTCATTTAAAGGATTAGAAAGATTAAGCCTTTCAAGTTTGAGCATAAATAATGTTCTTTTAACTGGGATTTACATACATGCTTTCTGCCAACACTTGTTCCATTTTTAATATGTGCATGAGAATGTGTTCCCAAGAAATGAGTGCAGTGAACCAACTGATCAGGATCTCTCCGTTCCCACCACAATTTGCTGTTCCACCAGCACTGACAGTGCTGTGATCCTCGATTCACTGGCAACAATGCAAAATTTGGTCTAAATGCCACATGTTTTAGGTGAATTGCCTTGTTAAAGCCTAATAATTAACGTGCTTGTGATTGCACACACCAAGGACAAACTCCGGATTTGTTTAATAGCTTCCTATAAAACTGTATTGATTGGCATTAATGATGTTGTTCTCCTTTTAGTTATACTTCTTATTATGCAGTGAATTATCACTTTATTAATTAGCCTCCTTTTTACATTTAACCCATGATTAAAAGGGTTCTAACTCTCAAATTATGAGTTGTTTCTGTTTTATATTTGGGACACCTGCTCTGGAGAGATTTTCAAGTTGTTCCCACATGCATTGGAAATTACATCCTAAGGCATCCTAATGATATCCTAAGGCATCTTTCTAGACCTTGTGGTTACGTTTTCCCTTATGAAAACCTAAAAAATTACTCTAGTGATGTTATCTGGTCTAACATAAGTATATTGGAATTATTTTGTTGTCCTCATGCAGTGCAAAGTTATCCACATTATCAAATGCAGGTAGGCACTGCTTATTGAGCACTTGCAGCTTTTTGTCTCCTTGTAGCCATTTTACTGTCTTCTTATTTTCCAAACTAAAATTCATCTAGGTGTTGGTGTTTCTTAAAGGGTCTTTGCATAGCTATTTTTCTTAGCTGTTTTAACCATGGATTTCCCTTCAGAATTTTTTTTAATTCACAATAATCCATGTATGTTGGCTTCTTTTTCTGTGTCATCTTTTTTTTTCTTTTTTTTTTTTTTTTTTTTTTTTTTTTTTTTTTTTTTTTTTTTTTTTTTTTTTTTTTTTTTTTTTTTTTTTTTTTTTTTTTTTTTTTTTTTTTTTTTTTTTTTTTTTTTTTTTTTTTTTTTTTTTTTTTTTTTTTTTTTTTTTTTTTTTTTTTTTTTTTTTTTTTTTTTTTTTTTTT
>NW_020955380.1:1751053-1756729 GCF_003031625.1 Empidonax traillii
TTTTTTTTTTTTTTTTTTTTTTTTTTTTTTTTTTTTTTTTTTTTTTTTTTTTTTTTTTTTTTTTTTTTTTTTTTTTTTTTTTTTTTTTTTTTTTTTTTTTTCTTTTTAATTTAATTGTTATTATTCCTATGGGTATGGAAGAGATGTCACTCAAAATTTGGATCTAATCTTAATTTCTGCCTCGTGTTGTACTGGTGGAGCAGCACTCCAGCCATCACTTGGCTGTGTGTGATTCCTCCAGGCTGATCCACGTTGCCATGGCAGAGTGGGAAGACTTGTGTTCTTGGGTAACAGAAGCATTCAGGTTCTTGACTAGTAAGGTACTTTTTACTGTTGCCACAGTTACTTTTTAGAAATTATTTTTCTCCTGGTGCCAGAGTCAGTGTTATGATGTAGGAGTAATATGCTCATTTATTTTCATTGTTCTCTTGTGGGGGATTGAATTTATTCCAGTAACAACAGGTGATATTTTGCTTTCTAAGGCTATATAAAATTTACATTGAGAGCTAAAGTGCTGATTTTAGCTTGTAATTTGGGTAACTTCTTTAGAGGGCAATATATTTTAATTAAGATGGAATTGTGTGGAACAATCTTTCCTCTGCCTGGGAGAGTCAGTGTGCACTGTGAGATTCATCTGCCCCTCATTTGCAATCAGCAGGGCTGTAGATCTCTAGAAAGTGTCAGGAAGCAATGAGAAGGCGAATTAAATTGTGATTTGTGAGCAGCTTGGTTTATCCTTATTTTAAACTATTGAGCCCTGGATTATTGATGGCAATATTTGCATAGCCTCGTTAAGAGAGGCTGCTGTAAAGTATCAGTTATTCTCCCCAGTGGTTCTTAAAGATCCAAAGAAACAAAAACTGTAAAAGAAAATTAATGTCTGTTCAGTTAAGTAAAACAGCAAATTAGTCTCGAGTCACTGAAAGACAAAGCTGCAACCATCTCTCCTGATAAAATAACTGTAAAATGTAGCAGGAGGGGGGGGAATCATATCACCAAAGTGTTATATAATGTTTCAAGCAAACCTCTAGTGCTAAATCATACCCATCTGAGAAAAATAAGTTTGCAGTGCTGGGGATATGCCAAGTGTGAAAGTTCATCTTTGAGACAGAAAAATGTACACATAAAAGTATGAATACGGTCTATGTGGATGCTGTGATGCAGCAGATTTTAATGTGAACTCTTCAGAATGTAAACTTTTATGCACTTTATTTGTAGGTCAGTAGTAGTGAGTACAGTGAACTTTGTTCACAAGGCAGGGTTTGCTGTAGGGCTGTCGTGACTGCAGGGAGATGTTTGGGGCCAGGCAGGCAGAGCCCAGTCATGCCAGCTGTGTTAAATTGATCATTTCAGTGATCAATCAGTGGCTCTGGCCTCAGATGACTGATATCACTTGTGTGCTGCCATTCCCAGGACTATCTGCTCCATGAAAGACGAATGAACAAACACACAAGAAACTGAGCAAAAAGGTAGGTTCTGCCAGAAAATACTTCTTAAACTGCCCTGGTTGTTCCAGTAGTTCTTGGTACTCAGAAGAGAATGTTGCATAGAAGTGAGATTGTTGTATCATCAGACCACCAAACTTCATTTTACACTGAGAGCCAGCATGGAACTTGCTCTCTTCCACTGGGGCTCTAAGGAGGAAAGGAACTTGCCTGTTATTTATAAATAAGCAGAAACGCTTAGAAATTATGTTATTTGCAAGACCTGAGTTTTATTTTGCTGCTACCTATAGATGAGTAAAACACTAATGAGAATTCCTCTTTTATGGCGTTTTTTGTATGAAATTCTGGTTCAGTAACCATA
This sequence comes from Empidonax traillii, assembly GCF_003031625.1. Lineage (NCBI taxonomy): Eukaryota > Metazoa > Chordata > Aves > Passeriformes > Tyrannidae > Empidonax > Empidonax traillii. The sequence continues at coordinate 1,752,860 of NW_020955380.1, forward strand.
CATATGTGTATGAATATGCAGCTGACACTTTGCACTAGTCCCCTACATATTATTTATAGAGCCTCATTAGCATCAAAACAGCACTATGTGAATGTTTCTGTTGCAAATGTGCAACCTGAGAGTCAGATTTGCATAAAGACACACGTAGGAGTGATGGGAAAGAACATAAACTATAGTGGTGTAGGCTTTTATGTATTCTTGGAATAGATTCCCACAAAAGCCGACCCCTCAGCCTGGCCTTCTCACCCTCTGTGACTTTGGATTATCAACAATAAATGGGAACAGCGTTCTCCTAATGTGCCTGATGAGATAAGATTTTATTTAGGGCTCAAAATAACACGTTACTCATTACAGATCCTTTCTTCTGGGAACTGTGCTGGGTTTTTTCGGTATATCCCAGAGGTCCCATCTCTCCTGACTGCGTGTTAAGGGGTGATACAAGGGTTCTGTCGAGGGGTTTTTCCTCTGGGGAGCAAAAAGATGTACAAATGTGCTGGCAGAAGGTTGTCTTGTTCTTTTTGCCTCCCAGTGAGATGGGCTGATAGTGAAGCTGTTGAACGTTTCCATGTGGATCGTAAGCTGTTTTTTGAAGTGGCTGCCGTGTGCATGCTAAGACCTCAATTAAGGGTAATTAAATGTGAATTTAGCAGCAGTGCTGAACATTTGACGTGGAATTCGGTATTTTGAGGGATGCAGGTTTTGCTGAACAAAATGAATTCGGAGTCATGAACTGCTGTATTTATGCAACACTTGATTTTGTCATTAGTGTTTGCACTGATGTTTGGGTCTTTTTCAATGACTCAGTGCTACGCTTTTGAAGCTGCAGTTTCTCCAGAAGTCAGTGGAGTTCCTCCCGTGTTTAGCACTAAAAGGCTTTTGGCTCAGAGCTAGGTGGACACTGGAGGCACTTGCACTGTTTAACTGTGTGTTAGATTTGTGTTTCTGAGGGATCAAATGAAGATTTAATTGCAGCTGAAACCTGGTCTGTGAGTCAGCTCAGTATAAAGGAAAAGAATTTGTGTTTCTGTGTTGAGTGTCACAACTGTGTGTGCACCATATGGCTTGATGGTATATTCAGGGAAGCTGGGTGTATTTGCTAAAATAAACAGATAATTGTCCTTTTCTTTCCCCAAGCCTTTAATGTTGATTCTTTTTCTACATGTGCTCTAAAACAGTGAACGGTGAGCCCCCAAAAAGGGCTTCATTTTAGCTGTGAGCCAGAGGGGGCTGTTTGTCTGCTGCAGTCTGTGGGGCTGGAAATCAGCAGAAAAACACATATCAGACACCTCACTGCCCTCTCCTCTTCCCTTCTTACCTTTCAGTGGTTTCTCTTCCTTTAAAGACTCTCATCTCATTCATTTATTGAAATTCTCAATTAATTGTCTCAAAAATAAATCCGTTAAACTTCTGCATCAACATGAAAATGCTTGTTTATGGCAGGCACCGCAATGAATTTAAGAATTGGAATTCGTATCCAGCCCTGGGTTGAAAAGGGAAGATGACTCCAGAGCTTGTATGAGGCATTTCTTTCCAGCCTTGTCACAGCTCCTGTTTTGTACCAGGTTGGCCAGTGTAACTCTATACTGCAATGTGCCTTTTGTGGCCCGTTCTTAGTGCAAGAGTATTTTAGGTGGCCTGGGAGCTCCTTTTGCGAAGAGAATTATCCCTTCCAGTATCACTTCCCAGGGTGCCATAGTTGGGAATGCTGAGGTCTGGTGTCAGCTTTGTTATCTGTGTATGGGGGCAAACAATTATGCTCTTGGAAAAAGTTACCTGGAAAATATTCAGCCTATCAGACAGGATCCTAAAAACAATTCACTCTTTTTTTTTTTTTTTTCTCTATACCTTCTGGTAATAAGTTTTAGAATATTTGCAATTTTACAGCTGTTGTTTCCTCTGGTGGTTTCCTTAATATTTCTCAAGATTAGATTATTTTGGGGTAGCAGTGCTGGCTTGTTGTTCTTCTCATAACCTGGTGTGGTTCACTGCTTGTAAACTAAATATTTAACACGTTGCTGTGATGGACAGACTGTTATTTCCACTGCTTCAGACACATAATTAAGCAAATTAAAGCCAGAGTTCCATTTTCAACAACAGCATCTCAGCTTTTTATGCCTGTATCTACAGATAGTTTTATTCTTATTTAAAACTGCCAGCCAATTAGTAGCCCTAAAATATATTGTTAAACTGTGACACCCAGTGTTAGATTCGTGTTTCTGAAGGATCAAATGGAGATTTAACTGTAGCTAAAGTCCTCATTTATAATGCTGTTGTCTCCTGTTTCAAGTTATCATTTTTTTTTTTTTTAGAACGAAATATTCCAATTCTTCATTTCTGTGAGAGTTAAAATGTCTCTGAAATCAAATGGTATAATCAAAGTTGGCAGTAGTAGTGGTTTAATATAGATACAGCTCTACAGAGAACAGGTAAGTTCTGCTCAGGCTGTGTTCCTTTTTTTTTTTTTTTTTTTTTTGAATAATTGCTGTGAGCAGCTGCTGGTGAGCGAGATTTTGGTAGATAATACAGGTTATTCCTGAAAGGGGAATTTTTGGTTTGAATCAATGTGAATCTAATCTCCTGTAAAGCCTCTTTACCCAAATGTGTTTTAGTGCTGTGCCCTTGATAAAAAATACTCATGGTGGGATTTTCACATCACAATAAATGATGTTCTGGCCACTAATCTCTGAAATGCCATTTGCATGCAAAAATAACAATTAATGCTTCGGGCCTTTGATGGTCTGCACCTTTCTTGTTTGGTTTGATCCCTTTCTCCTTTCTGACACAGTTTGAGGGCATCTTTATCGCTTCTATTTTGAGTTTTTCCTTTTGTTTGTTGGACACTGACTTTGAACCTCTCCTGGTGCATCCAAGGCCTTTCATCTGAGCACAGACACCGAGACAGAGTGGCCTGAATTCCAGAAGTGTTCAGGGAATGCAGAACCTTCTGATTTGAATGGGGCTGGAATCCATCAGCTCTCTGAAAATCCGAGTTTAAAGGAAGGATGGAATTGTGAAGCCGAGGTCATTTCAGTAACCCCAGTGCTGGTTTTTAAAATACTTTCTGCAATCAAGGTAATGAAATAACGAGAGTCATTATAGCTTGAACTCCGACAAAACCAAATTGAATTAAGTTTAGAGCGGTATCCTGAGGGAACATGGGGCTGACAGACCACACAGGGATGTGGAAAACACTTCCCCTGGACTGGCAGGGAAGGACAACACGTGTAAGGCACATAACAGCAATAAAGGAAATGATGAGGTCCATAGAATAGCTGATTTACTGAAACTATGAAGTTTCTGTAAAATGACAAGAAACTTAAATAATGTGTCTATCTGTATTAACAACCAGGAGCTAGAAAGTAAATTCAGAGCTTCTCCTTTTACTGAATTTTTGGGGATCTCTCAATTATCTGAAGTGGGTGTGCAAATGGTTTTTCTGGCAACAACAACAACAAACCCAACAAAAAACCAACAACAAACCCAACAAAACAACAACAACAACAACAAAAAAACAACCAAAAACGACCCCAGCATTCAATCCCGTGGATTTTACTGTATGAGGTTTAGGACGTGTAAATGGAGAGAGAAAAACGAAAAGGCAAGCATTAAACCATGTGTAAACACCTGATTGTATCTCCTCGAACCAGCAGATGAGGCTGTTTCCCATTGCATCTACTTTGCAACACTGTAAAGCCCTGGAAACCTGTGATTGCAATTAAGTGCCTGTCTGCAGGTATGATTTGGTAAATGCCTCTTTTTTTTTTTTTTTTTTTTTTTTTTTTTTTTTTTTTTTTTTTTTTTTTTTTTTTTTTTTTTTTTTTTTTTTTTTTTTTTTTTTTTTTTTTTTTTTTTTTTTTTTTTTTTTTTTTT
>NW_020955380.1:1756849-1872426 GCF_003031625.1 Empidonax traillii
TTTGTACCTTCCAAGGTGCAGAGCCTTGTGTGAGAAGGGGCTTCACTGCTTTTCGGGCCTAACTCTGTTTTATTAAGTGTAGAATTTAATCCAGAATTTATGCTTAGTCATCTTCAATTTAATTCCTTGCTTAAAAGCTTGACTGGAGAGACCTAGAACATCTCTATGTGTTTCAGTATATTTATCTTCCTGTCACTGTTTAGGATTAGTTCGTTTCTTAAGCACCTTGGATTTTTTTTCCCCCCTAGAAATCTACTGGAAAGGTGTGAGATGGAATGAAAACACAAGTATGAGTAATGAGTGTACAAGTGAGATGCCATCATAAAGGTTTCATTGCAATGGCGATTGCACTGGGTTTTGGCAGAGGTTCAGTCAGGAAGAGCTCATAATCACTTGTTAAATATCCACTTCCCTCCACCTTAATCACGAGAATTGTAGGTTGTCATCTTTGAAAGAGCTGTTTTAAATCAATAAACAGAGTTTAGTGGAATGCTTTATCACTGATCCCCTGGTGGGGCAGGTCACTTCAACTCTCTTTTGTAACATGTCGATCTAGCAGTAAGGGGGTGGCAGAAATCAAATACATGTGTTTTTCTGAGGGAGGAAAGAAAAAAAAAAACAAGCCAAAAAACCTGTCAGTGGCAGCTCCTGGACTGCTGAATAAATGGTAATTTTCTCTCCCCAAACATGTCTTTGTTGACGTGCTCTCTGCTGCTCTTCCAGAGCACACCCAGGAATATCCGTTCGTTCCGTGCCTTTTCTTCTTTCCTTGAGAGGGCCCCGCACGCTCCCCCTGCCAGGAGGTTCTGCAGCTGCTCAGAGTGCAGTTTCATAATCAGCTCAGCGTGGTGTGAGAGGGAGATGGCAGCAGAAGGGCTAACGCTGGGCTCCCCCTGCTTTGGGATGTGTTCCCATTCCGTGGCTGCAGGGTTCGTGTGGCTGTGCCCTGTGTCACACTGGTTTGCTGAGTCAGCTAAACAACGTGGGGGACAAAATTCCCAGCCCAGCAAACCATTCATCTGATGAATAATCTGCTCTTATGTGCCACACATGGGTGTCCATGTGCTGAGGGCAGTGCCAAGAGAACACATGGAATATGGAGCCAGGTTTGGAATGGAGGATAAGAGCCCCCTTCGGAGATACCATAGTGCTTATATCGGTGTCTGTGCTTGGGAAACTGCATTAGATCTGTGCTTATGAATTGGAGATGACAGATAATGGGAGGTTTAGGGTTTGAGATGATGTCTCTTGGCTATTTATAGGCTCTGTTTATTGATTTCAATCGTGATGATTCCAGTAAATGGGGTCCTTCAAGGGAGCTGGTTGGAGGGAACATTAACTTTCTGTGCTGCCATTTGGATACAGAGATCGCTCCAAAATTATTAACACTGCAGTCAATAAAACAACGGTGTGTATGAATTTAAGGAATTATAGCTTTTAAAATATTTGATAGCTGTGCCAGGGAACAAAAGTCTGAAATTATCAGTAAGTACAAAAGCAACTGCTGCCCAGTCTGTTTGTATCATCCCCAGATATTGCTGTGCAGTTTGGAATTTCTGAGTATGAACTGATATGTATCATGTGACCGGTTTATATCAATTTGTAATTTATCTTCAGGAGACCTTGCACTCAGTGAATTAAAAGGTTTAATGGGGAAGGTTTCAAGGTTTTCTCACAGAAGTGCATTGCCAAACGAAGGCAGTTTAGCTGAAAACCAGATTAATCTACGTGTTCTCTTCACTGGTTAAAGATGTTCTCCCAGGGCCAGTGTCAAGAGGAAGTTGAAGATGTGCTGTCCTCTAACCATTAACAGGTCCAAGGGCTGAACACAAGGCTGGGGTAGGTTTGTGATATGATACAATAAAATGTTTGCCCAGGAGCAGCTGCAAAGGGTGTTTTATCATGAGCAAACAGTGCAGCATTAACAGTGCAGTACCTGCACTGAGGGGGGTTGGCCTGGCTTGGAAGTCCTGCAGCTCCAAGACTTCTGTCCTGGGCCTTTGCTTTCACCTCTTTATGGAAAGAGCATTTTGTTTTCCAGTTGCTGGTGTGTCCCTTAATACAAGGCAAGGCCTAAAAGCTCTTTATCCCTTCATCTTTCCTTCCTTGCCCTCAGGATTAGAGGCTGTGAGAACAGATTTTAAGGAGGTGCTTAGATAGGGTTGCTCTTGTTCCCTTCTGCCTTAATACCCTGTCAAAGCTTTCTGATCTCACCACAGCTTTCTGCTTTAATGGCCTCCTACAGTTCCTAACTAGATCTTCTTTTCCATGTATTTTCTCTTACCAGTCCCAAAAATTCACAACACTTTTTCATTTGTTTGTTTTTTGGGTCATGCCCCCTTGGTAATGAGTTGTATTTTTTTTTTCCCTCAATAACTCCTGTGCATGGAAGATGTTTTTTTAATTGTCTTGTCTATATGGAAAAAATATTGTCTGTCCTGGCAGTTCTTTGGAGTTATGTATAAAGGACAGAGTTATTCTTTATGGTGTGTCTACTACTTTATTTCCTCCCTCAGACTGTATGTAATTAAACCTCTTGATGGTTGTAATGTCTGTTTATTCTCACCTGTGGTAAGTTTGTGCAAGCCCTTATCTGTTAACAACATCTGTTTCGCTTTATCTTCATTTATCTAAAGTCACCTTTCTTGCTCCCTACAGCCCTATTCCTGCAGCCATTGGCTTTCTTAATTTCTAAAATATTTTCCTTTGCCAAGTGCAACACGTGTTTTTCTAAAAAAGCTGTCGGATGACACACTCCAGTCCTATTCTAATCTTTTTCCTCTGTGGGGTCAGTGATTCCCAGTCAGTCTGAGGTGGTGAAATGACAGTTGGGAGCATGAAATGTCCTGCACTTGCAGAATGTGTGTGAAATCAGGTAGATAATTTCCATCTAGCAGTGGCATCGTCCTGCTGCCACACGAGGGAAGAAGCAAAGCTTTAAAACTTGAATGATGTGCGAGTTACATAAGCCTGCTCCATTTCTGCTGGCCTGAGTGTAATAAAAATACAAAACTGCCTGTCCTATTTAAACATCGCTGCATCTTTGGAAACTGAAAATGGGGCAGTAGTTTAAAACAAACAGCAGTGGTGTTTTGTGGCAGGGTTTCGCTGTGGTTTCATCATGTCCGTTCGATATTCCGGGACTCGCTGCCTTGAATTGGGGGGATTTTTAAACCTGATTTCTCCAGGCAGACATTTCTAGGTCACAGGATAGGATCTTTTGTGTCATGATTACTCTTTTCATAAAGAACAAAATATCCTTTCTTTTATATAGAAGCCTTTCATTTTAGGAACGTGGAGAACTCAGATGTAGCTTTTATAACAAAAAATCCTCTTCATAAGCCCACAGGACCTTTGTATTATTGGCACCCAATTTTATCATGAGTTTCAGGTAATGCTATTTTTTTCCTCAGGTCTGGGTTTAATGAGCTTTTTATAGCAAAAAAATGGTAACATGAAGTACTTGCCTGGTAATTTTTTTTCATCCTCAAAGTGAGTAAGTGGACTGTGAACTGTTCTTATCATTTCACTCTTCATTCCCTGATGAACTCACGGGTTGTAAAAGACGGCAAATGTGAGAGCCTGGGAAAAGGACACAGCAGAAGTTCTGAGCTGGAGCTGGGAGGGGAATCCTGTTTTGGTGGGCTTTGGCAGAGTAATGAGCTGGGACAAATAATGAGGTGACATCAGTGCCAGAGTTTAAATGCCATTTAAAACCAAGCAAAAACTACAGACTCGGGATGACAGAAGATGGAGGGGAAGAAATGTCATGTTGATTAATGTGGTGTTGTCTTTGTGTAAAGAGACAGTTTGACTGTTTTCTCACTTCGGCTTGCAAATCTGTTTGACAATAGTCCTGTGTGTCAGTACTTTACTAGCTTATTCTTAATGCCACATGATCTGTGATCTTGGGACACTTTATCTTTTATTTGAGAATATCTGCACAGTTAAGAACAGTGTACCCACTAATTTAAAGTCTACAGACTATTTACCCTAACTTTAATTTTTTTTTCTTTTTTTTTTGTTGGTATCCCCAACACTGAAGAGTCCCAAGAAACAGGAATTGTGGCGTAAAGCAAAATGCAGCTACAGGACCCTGAGGAAAATAAATGTATTTCAGGCCTGTGGTGCTGTCCTGACCCCTTTATGTTACACCAAAAAGGAAATGGTGAGGGGATTAAGTGGGAGCTGTAGAACCACCCCAGGTCTGTCCACCCCAGCTGGATTTACAGCACCTGACAAACCATGTGGGGGCAACTCCGGTTAATCGATACCTGAATGTCATCGATGGCACGAAATTCAGCTGTTTCAGTCCAGGCACACTGAAGGTAATACCTGAAATGGGTCATAAAACCCGATAATGCAGGGAGAAATAATATATAGGTTTCTGTCACTCCAGTTTTCAAGTGTCACCAGTTTATTTTCAGAACACTGCCAAGTGATAGTTCTGCACCTGGGAATGCTGGAAGAAAAAGTGGAGAGGGAAGTGACCTGCTAGAGGGAAGGAAGGAGGATGTTAAAACTTGGTGTTCTCACTGTCGTTTACCCTTGCACTCAGAACCTCAGCTTTATTTTTAACTCGGTAGGTGTGTATTTTTCAGAAATGTGAAAGAACTTGCTATGCTAAAATTCCCTTTAAAACTGAGGCAAGTTAGTTTTGCCGTTGCAAAACAATATGTTGATATTTGCCCTTATATTTCTCTATGCAAGCCTAGTAAGTGTCCATGTGCTATTTCTCTACAGTTATTTTTTTTAATGCAAGTATCATAAATACCACAATCTTACTCCCACTGCTGAGTGAGACTTCTTTATAAAACTCTTGATAAGTCAGAATAGAATGGTTAATTCTTGTATGGCCTATATATTCACATCTAGTTATACAACATAAAGAAGCTTTGCAAACACAGGTGACAAAAACGTATTTTAAAGGTATCACTGTCATTATTCTTAACTTTATCAAATGGCCAAAGGAGGAGGTATTTCTTTTTTAATGGAGGCACCTATAGGATGTAAAAAAAAAAAAAAAAAAAAGAAGGAAAGGAAAAGTGCTTATCAATCAGTGTTTTGGCATTTATTTTGTTTAACTTCCATTTTTAAAGTTCTAGTGAAAATGGATGATCAGAGATTAAGTTACAGCACCACATACATTTAAAAAAAGGATCAATGAGTCATTGCAGATTTACACAGGTTTTATTTTCAGCCTTGTACATGCATCTTCTCTCTCCATTAAAATGGAATAGTTTGCTTTGCTTTGCTTTTTTTTTTGTTTTCCAGAGGCTGCAATACAGAAATTTGGGTACTGTTCAAATTGTAGAGAGTAAAATTTGCAAATCTTAGTTACCTCCTGATGTGTCAGTCTGGCCAGTGTCATGGAGAGCCTTGGGAGGAAGCAGGAGAGAAAAGGGGGGATTTCAGAGAGCCTTTAGGGATTGTTTTAAAATGGCCATTGAAGGACTGGTTTCACTGTTTGTGGTCAAAACTCATTTAGACATAAATAAATAAATATATCTGGGTTAAGGGTTCTAGAATTTGATCCTGTGTTTGTGATAGGGAGTTTAGATCTTTAGATTATTTTATATTTATTGTACATCATGTATGTGTATATTCATATCTGTGGGGGATGTTGGTGAGGAATACAGCCTAATGTTTAAAGAATGGTACATGGATCTTCATATTTGTGCTTGTAACATCTCTGTTGGGCACTTGACTGACCTGGTGTATTGGAACACAAAGCTGTTCTATACACTCCGAGATGTTTGCAAGGGCAAACATCTGTAACATTGGAACCACCACCCTCTGGGGAAAGAACCTTTTCCCGAGATCCAGCCTCAGCCTCCCCCGACTCAGCTCCAGCCTTTCCCTCGGCTCATGGGAGTGGCCAAGGGAGAGTGAAGAGATCGGAACGTGCCCCTCGGGATGCTGCTGAAGACCCCGACGAGGTCTCCCCTCAGTCTCCCCTTCTCCAGGCTGCAGAGACCAAGTGCCCTCAGCCGCTCCTCACGCGGCTTCTTCACCATCCTCATGTCCCTCCTTTGGACGCTCTCCAGTGGCTTCACGTCTTTTTTTTTTTTTTTTTTTTTTTTTTTTTAATATTGTGGCGCCCAATACTGCACACAGGGCTCCTTTGAGGGGCCGTTCCTGGAGGCAGAAGGCGCTTTAGTGCCGCCGGTCCCGCTCCCCTCACCGCCCGGCCCCTGCCCTGCCCGGCCATGGCGGCGGCGGCGCCGTACCCGGTTCGAAGATGGCGCCGCGGCGGGCGGGACTTCCCGCGGCCGAGGGCGGGCGGCGCAGCCGCGATGGTGGCGGCGTGAGGCGGCGGGGCCGGCGGCTGCTCCTGCCCTCGGCGCGGCCCGGGCCGGGCATGGAAGTGGAGAAGATGGATGAGAATGAATGGAAGTACCACGGGGAAGGCAACCAGAGCCTCGTCGTCTCACACTGCCAGGTGCGGGGGGGTCGGCGGGGGGCACCAGCCCGGGCCCCGCGTGAGGGGGGCGGCCCGGTGGGAGCGGCCGCTCGGCCCCGCCACCCGCCCTCGCTCCTTTCTCTCCCCGAGGAGTTTTCCATCCCGGGGGGATCGGGCCCGTCCCCTGAGGGAGATTAGCGGGCGTTTCCATGGCTTATCCCTCGCGGCCGGTGCGGGTGGAGGGGAGAGCAGCCGATGGCCGGGCAGCTGCCGCCTGGAGACGGGATCTGTGAGGAAAAGTGCTGAAAACCCCCCTTTTTCCATCGTCATGCCGGGTGTGGGTGATGTGACAGGGGAAAGCGAGCTGGAGAAGGCGTGTTTTTCCCTTTGTCACCGGCTCTGCTGGCTCCGTGAGGAGTTGGAGCACTCGCTGCCCCGCTGGGCCGGGCTCCCGGCGGTGATTTCGGGCTTTGGCTTTGCCACAGACCTGGGGTGATGTGACCCCTCCGGGCTGCTCATCCACGGCCTCCCGCATTACCTGCTGGTCTGGGGTTTTGAGCTTTTTGTTTGTTCGGGTTATTTTTAGGGAGTGTTTTATTTAAGAACCGCAGTAAAAGAGGTTCAGCACTTAAAGCAGTAGTAACGATTAAATGAAGATAAATCCAATCAAGCAGGCTCTATGTCAGTTTATACTGTCCCTGTATTCGTGCCCCCCTCTCGTGTGTATTATTTACTCAATATATTGGGATATCTGACCTTTGAAGGAATTTATTCTTTCTCTAAAAAGTGCTTGTGACTGTTTTTTTTTTTTCCCCCTTAAAAATGTATTCGTATTTCAGTTTAAAAGGTGTTATGGATTGGCCACAGAATGTTCTTGATGCTTCATAGATCTAAACCCAGTAAATCTGAATGGTAAAATGCAGACTTTTGTATAGAAAAAGATCTATAGCAAGAGTTGAATTTTGACAGCTGTTTCTTTAGATAACATCAGAATGAATGACTGAAAATACTGGATTCTTCTGATGTCTGTTTTCTGGATTATAAATATAAACTAGATGTAAAAAAACATTAGCAAATATCAAGGCTGAGAAAATGCTGGAAATCCTATGGTGCTCTCCAAACTTCAGGAGGGACACTTCTGTGACTCTGGCTTCTTTATATGAAATATTTTTTAAAAGCTGGTTTTGGTGCAAGAAGTATGTGTACCATTTTATTTCCTGTCACATTTTATCTTTGAAAAAGGCACTTTAGAAACTACTCAGTCACTGGATGACGGGAATCAGGATATGTAATGGATTAATAGTGATGTAATTGTGATAAGATGTGGAAAGTGAGGAAGTCTGCCAGTGATTCAGAATAGCTGCTGAGTGTGTCAGTTCTCTTTTTAACAAGATGTTAGAACTTTTCATATGGAGTGAAAGTGAAATAGGTGTAATTTTTCCTTTATGGACAGCTCTAAAGCAGTAAAGTTTACATCTTGCAGCTTTGTATCTGCTGATAACAAACTCTTGGAGCCTGTAAACTTGGAGCCTATAAAATAGTGTTTAGATGCTAATTGTTACTTTGTGCCTCTTACAAACAGGACATACTGGCACGATTAATCATCATTCTCGTGATCTGGTGTTAAGTTATTCTCAGGTTTGTGTGAACAGAACAGTAGCACAGCTAAGATAGTGAATTCCAATTTGACTGTCCATGTTTCATTCTGTAGCTTTCCAGTCCATGTTTTTTGTGTCTCGGTGCCAGTGGGAGGGATAGTGATTTGGTGTGGTGAAGCAGATGTGAATGGACACTCAGATTCAAGTGAGAGGTCTGGGTGGAGCTGTGTGTGTTTGTTGTTTCCATGTTCTCCCTTTTGATGTGTAGTGGTGTTTTGGAATGTGAGGAGGAAGCTGGTCCCTTAGATCTGTAGGTCTAAGCCTCCCTTCCCTGCTTCTCCTGGAAAACTTGAGAAGTTTTCAGAAACAAAACAGGAATAAAAAAATGAATCCCCGTGCTTCTGGAGGAGAGGGCAGGAGCTGCCTTGCCTTTCATGAAGTGAGGTCCAGGGTGTTTAGCTGGAACTCCTGCCCTCTGGAGCGCTCCTTGGAGCGCTGATAAGAGCCCTGGGCAGGGTCACGTCTCCAGCACGTGGGGTTTGTGGGTTGGGGTGGGCAGGAGTGGGGGACACTCCTGCTCCTGGCTGTGAGGAGCGTGGCTGGACTGGGCATGGACAGCAAGGACAGCACAGCTCAGGGAGCTCTCGTGTGTGTGAGGCTCTGCTGATTTCCTTGGCTTGCTCCGTTCCTTGTACGTTGCCCTTTAAGACACGGATGTGTAAGGCATTGTTAGTCCAGAGCTGGTGCAGCACCGAATTACAAAAGTTGGCCATGGAGAAGTCACATGCCCAGCAAACAGCTCTGCTGGTGATGGGCTGATAAGCCCTGGACGCAGCCGATTTTCCAGGGCATGCAGACAGCTCTGCCTGGCAGGGGGACATGGGCATCCTATGGAACGTGCTCTGCTGTTCTGTCACAGGGCTGTCAGGACTCCTTCTCTGGCTGGTCATTAATCCTGCAGAGTGTAACAGTGATGGGAGGCTCCCTGTGTGCCTGTGCTGAAATCTCTACAAGTGCATCTCTGCTCCTTATGCGTCCAGTGAAGGATAAAGATCCTGAGGCAGGACATGGTCTAGTCAACACATCTCTTTTTACAGACTTACTTTAATTAGTACTCCAGCATTTCGACAGTGATCCGATGAGTGAAGATGGAATGCTTGCCAAGCATTTCCAGTTTCCATTGTTATCTCTGGAGCTGTGTGCCTGCTTGCTTGATGCACACTCAGACTTCTGCTTTCATCAAATTTTTGTTTCAGTTCTGGTGAATCTAAAGTTCCAGGAGATGTACAGAACTGTGGTACAAATTTCTCTGGTGACACAGCTTCTGCTGATATTTTTTGTTTGGTTGGTTTTTTTTTTTTTTTTTCAGCTGTGATTAAGTTAATTCAAATTGGAACTGAATTGTAGTCAAAAGGCCTCTGTGTAGCCTGTGAAATGCTTCTGGTAGAATGAACAGACATCTTTCCTTCCTCATGCATTGAGTGAGAAATACAGCTGGTAACTCTGAGAGGTTGGTGAGACGGTTGGAAAGTTTGTGTGTTCCACAAACACTGCAAGACTGTTAAGGCAGTGTCTGTGTCATCCCTGTCTATCAGTTTCGATTTTGAATATTTGATTGAATCATTGTATCCTTTTCAGCACAACTTATTTGCCACCCTTCACACCACACAGTGAATTGCCCGGTTACTTGTTCTAGTTGCTGTCTCAGAGATGCGTAAATTGCTTGAGGACAGACACAGCTCTACAAAACCCCAACCAGGCAGGTTGCTTCAGAGCCAGCCAGGTGCTTTAGAAAGGAGGCTTCTTATTCCCTGCAGTTTTATTGGAGTGTTGTTCCTTCCACATCAAATTTGGCATCTGATGTTAACAGAGGGCTAAGCTGTGCTTTCCCTCTCCCTCCCTGCTCGTGAGCAGTAGAGGGTTCAGAGGAACCGCTGCAGCACAGTTGTCTCCTGGTAAGCTGTTGTGTCTTTCCATGGTAGACATCCTTAGTTTTTCAGAAGTGAGCTGGAAATCCTCCTTTGGAGCTCTCCCCTTCCTTTAATCAGTTGTTTGCTCTTACTGGGACACTTAACACTTCATTTCAAAAGCCTTCAGTAGGTGTTTGTAGAAAGTAGTGTAAGCAACTCTGGAAGGAATGGCTTGGATTTCCTCCCGCTGTCGGAACTGTGCTCGCAATCTCCAGTTGTTGCTGTGGGAGATGGACTCTGTACGTTCCTCCTGGGCATCTCCTGTTTTACTTTCTGTGTGTTGGGATATTGTGGTAACCAAAAGCTTCATTTTAAAATACATTTGAACATTAAACCTGTGTTTCAGGGTGGTAAAAGACAACAGGAGGAGTTTGTCTCGGTTTTTTCCAGGTTGTTTTATATTCAGTGAGGTGGTCAAGAGAAATCTTGGTGTGATTGTTTTGTGTCTTCAGATGCCTCGATTATTAGTGATCATCTACTTCTTTTCTTGGAGTGTTTGCAGCTCTAGCAGATATCCTTGGGTTTTGGTACAGGACTGAATTGGGAATGCATAAATCATCTCCAGAGGATACGTGAGCTTATGGAATAGGAAAAGGGGAAGGAGGGGAGATGGAGAAGGTGAATGAAACAGAGCTAAGGAGACTGGAAAAGAGAGCTTAGTCAGGTAGTCAAACTTGCAGAAGATTCCCAAAGCTGGTGCCTACAGAAGTAAATAATGTCTGTCTCTTCTCTGTGGTGTTTATTTTTCCTTCAAGACCTGAAGATGGAGGATGTCCCAGTGCCACTTTTGCAGGGAACCTTCCCAATTATTTTTCTGAGTGTGTAGGGGACTGTAGAGAGCAGAGGTGCTGGGAGAGAGGGGTATCTTGTGTTTTAACACCAGCCTTTGATTTCACTACAGCTGTAGCTGCCTCTGCTGGCAGCTGCATTAGGGTGCTGCAAAGAGTGTGCAGAAAGTCACTGTCTGCATGTGGGGACAGAGACTTGGTTTGGGGTTTTGAAATAAAATAATTCTGCTTGTGGGGGGGGAGCTTTGTGTCAAGTCAGGGTAGATTATTGTTCCTTTTAATGCTTTTAAAATATGAAATAGTTTTCCCGTGGCTGGTTGGTTGGTTGGTTGGTTTAAGAATAATGACAAATGATTCAGTTTTGCTGCAATAAACTTAACTTGAAGAGAGGACAGAATTGGATGTTTAGACAGAAGGGTGTTTGCTGAAAGTGTGGAATGCTTAGGGTTGGAATGACCAGGTTGCTGCAGCTTTCCTCTGATCCTGTTTGGCAGAAAGGGGTGATGCTGATCATTAATTGCTGTCTCATTGAGAGAATCTTCTTTAGGTGCTTTTTCTGATAATGTAATTTTGCCTAAGTCCAAAACCCTGCATGTCCTGCTTCTTCTTCTGTTATTTTTCTACGTGAAGTTGCCTGAATCTGTTTTGTCCTATTGAAATGTGTGGAAGTCTTGCCCCCCCCCAAGCTTCCAAGTCATTCCTGAGAAATTCCAGATCCCTGACTATAAAGCAAATTTTGTTCTGTTTTCTGTTCAGTTGTGTTTGATTGTTTGTTTGTTTGTTTGTTTGTTTTTCCCTTAATGCCTATGAATTGATTTCAAGGAAATATAGAACAGGCTGCTGATTCCTGTGTTAAAGGGTCTTCAGGTAGGGAAAGGCACTGAAAAATGGGTTGCTGTTCCTTGTGGTTATAAATAGAATATTTTATTAACAATGGTCTTCTCTGAATATTGCTCTGATTTAAAATATGGCCAAGTCCTGGTCTCCTGGTTCTTTCACAGACAGACATTACCAGAAAAGGTAAAACGCAACTGGTATTTGTTGAATTTTATTTTAACTAGTGGAAAAGGCGTAGTTTTTGTACAACTTGAACTTAAATATTTTTGTGTTCTTGAGGAGAATCTTCTATTTACACTCCCACCCTGTGATAGTTCT
Organism: Empidonax traillii; assembly: GCF_003031625.1. Classification (NCBI taxonomy): domain Eukaryota; kingdom Metazoa; phylum Chordata; class Aves; order Passeriformes; family Tyrannidae; genus Empidonax; species Empidonax traillii. The sequence goes on from NW_020955380.1 coordinate 1,768,764, forward strand.
TACTTCTGATGGATTTGGGAATGATGGGGGAGTTTTCTGTAGAATTTCCTGCCTCTTCCATTTGGCTTTTCTTAGAGGTTTTTTTTTGTGTTATTTCTTTTTTTTTTCTATTTCAAAGGGCATTTCTCTGACCTGCCTTCTCCAGGATTGTGTTCTTTAGGGTGTGTACATATCTAAACACTGTCTATCTCTGAGTATTGTTTAGCAAAACCCTCACACCTGCACACCCTTTACCTACCTAGACAAAAGGACAGGAAGGCAGCTTAAAGACTGAAGATAATATATTTGCTCCATCTTTCTTAGTTGTAATTGCTTTTGATTTTTAAAAATCATTTATTTACTTACTTATTGTAGACAAGTAGAGGAGCCTCTGCCCAAATTTACTGAAGCAAGCAGCTATGAAATCCAGTTGAAAAAACCAAGTGTGTGAGCAGGGTGTGTCATCAGTGGAAGAGAAAGGAAGAGATGTCTGCCTTGGTGTAAACAACAATTAAGTTTTTAGGGAACAGGAGGCAATCCCCGGTTGGAGTTGGAATTTGGGCCCCTTTGTGACACCTGTATGAACCTGTACATTTCCTTGTGTTAACCTTGGTTAATTGATTCTTCAATACTTGGCTACGGTCACTGGGAAAAAAAAGGCAGTGTGGTATTTGTTTTTATTTGGTTCTTTGGTTGAACTGGTACAGCTGGGCCTGAAGGTGTCATAATTAATTGGATTAACTCTACTCGAGTACAATCTACAAAGCTTTTACTGTCAAAGAAGAATTAAGGGTTGGAAACACTTCCAGTTTTGTGGATTAGCTGTGAAGCTTTTCTGGATACCTCCCCTACGAAAAAAGTCAACAACTTGAGTCAACATCACTATAGAATTTTAATTCCATATCAGGGTTCCAATTCCATGTTGTACCAGAGTAGGTAAATTTATTTTTTCCTCAGCTTTCCCAGGTTTGTGCACTGAAGGCTCTGAATGCAGGGCAGTTTAGTGTCTGCACTGGGGAGCAGGGCTGAGTGTGGGGAGGAGAGAGAGCAGAAAGGCACAGTTAAAACTTCTCTTATCGTACAAGTGCTTTAAGTTCAGTAGATGCAGATGGGAAAACAGCACCTGTGTGGATGGAGATGGGAGACACGGACACTGCCAGTGCTGTGGTCTCAGACTCTACTGCCATATGAGAGTGGTCACTTAACTGCAGCAACACCACCTCTCCCCTCCTCCCAGAATGCTTTTTCCAGAAGTGGTGTCTTATTTTGCTGGTAGTAAGTGTTGGAGCAGACCTGTCTTCTGGTGACCTTTGGAAATTCAAACTCTACTTTAGGCCTATTTTTTTCTTTTTTTTTTTTTTTTGAGTGACTTTTGAGAATTCTGAGGGCTATATCCAGTGAAAATGCAAACCAAATCCCAGTCAAGCTCAGGAGTGGGTTGGCCTTGATTAAAAACCCTCTTGTTTTCTTCTGGATTCTGTTCAAGCTCGAACTTGAATGACTTTCTTGTGCAGTTGATGAGATCAAGCCATTATCTAAAAAGCAGTTTTTTGTCTGTTAGGAGTGTTTGGTAAATGCGGTGATGGTGGAGTTTCTGTGCCTTTTCTGTGCTGCTGCTGTCTCTGCCCTGGGTCCCAGCAGCCGTGGGTTGGTTGCTTTGGATAAAGTAGGCTGACCCAAAGCTGTGTGGGAGCGCTCAGTCTAAGAGCCTATTTGATTCCCCCCTTTGGTTCTTTTCTCCCTCCCAGCCCTTCAGTGGCTGTTTTCTTTGCATCACTTATTTTCCTGTGACATGCAATAACCATTTTGTGACCTCCCTAAACTGTCCTCCCTGGCCTGGTTTTGCTCGGGAAGGATCAGAGTCGCTGGATTCCATGGAACTCTTGCCCAAGGTTTGCTTAGGTGTCTTTTAGCTGAGGTGTTCCAGATGCTTGGGAATGATTAACTTCTTCTAACCCTCCATTTTATTACTTATCTTCATTCTAATCCCTCTTACTGTTTTGACTCTGTTTCCTCCCCTCCCTATTAATATTTTCCTGGAATGCCTGGTTTCCCCAGCACAATGTCAGGTGACTCGGCAGCCTCATGCTGGGAAGTGTTGCTGATAGGGGCAGGTTTAGGGCAGCTTAAAGGAAGGAAGCTCAGTGTATGTCGTGTTCTGGTTGGCACCACTCAACTGTTTGATAGGGGGGGTTTGACGTGCTCTTAAATGTTAAGGACTGTTTATCTCCGTGTGTTTCACAGCGAGGACGTCACAGTGTCGCTGGACTCAGGGCCAGGGATCAATGGGTTTATTCAGCCTGTTCTCCCTCTGGTGTGTGTTTCCACCTCGTGGCAGTGGGTGTATCACTTGATACCATTGCAGGTTCTCTGATTAGCTGCCTTGGCTGAAGGGCAGACGTTTCCTTCTCGCTCTTGGCGAGCGCAATCGGTAAATTCTCTTGGAATTGGTACCATCTGCGTATTGCAAGGTTACACAAAGCTGTAAAGTGAAACCTGAGGTAGTGCTTAACTCTCGTGGGAGTTGAGATCATAACCAAGCAGGGGGAAAAAAAAAAAAACAACCTGGAATGAGCACCTGAAGTCTGATGCAAGCTGTGAGCTGTGTGCTAAAGGAAACCAGTATCGTGGGGGGTTTGCTCTCAAATAATGGTTTGCCCTGTTGAATGGTGTCAAGCCAGGTGCTACACCAGAGATTCTTTATTCATGCAAAGAAATCAAAACATTGTTACTCAAGGACTCCTATGCTAAATAAAAGAGTATTGTTCTGATTTCTGAATGCTTCTTTGCGCTGTGTGTGAGCAGTTGCTAAACTTCCTCCATACGGGCAGGAAGTGTAGCTTTCCTCGCTTTGTTTTGTGTGATCTTATCCACCTTCTGCAGAACAAAACTGGGCTGGAAAACAACAGTTGTGTACAATACTGCCATGTGCACTTCATTCAAAAGCTGCAACATTTTCTAGCACTTAGTTTGTTTCCAACTCTCACATCCCTCCACATGGCACAGCACCCTGGATGAGGAGACCTTTAAAAATGTCTCGTGTTGAGTATCATGAAGGTAAGCTTTGGCTGAAGTGCCTGGGCAGCATGATGGGCATGTTTTTCCTGAGTTTTATCAGTTCTCAGAAGGAGGAACTCTCCTCTGTGTCCCTGTCTTTTCTGAGATGTGACTATAACACCTCTTGGTCCATTTTCCTGCTTCCCAGAAATTGCATTTTCTGAATAGACCACCACAGTTTTCTGTTCAAATCCCTCAAGCTAGAGTTGGAATTGAAGGGGCTGTGGAATGCAGATTTAGAATAAGAGTTGTCAGAATAATTTTTTTAGTTGACATGTAGTGCATGCAGCTCCAGTGTGCTACTGCAGGGATAGCTTAATACCAGCGCAACAGCTCCACAGTTCATGTGGAGTGCCATTGAAACAGCCATTAATTAGTATTTGCCTGTCCCTGTGTTCAGTTTGGCTCCCTCCCTTTGACTGAAATGTAGATAGAATGTACTTTCTGTGGCTGTGCACAGCCATCAATCCCCAGTGATTAGGTGGTGGTGAATAATTACAGTGGTGGCAGGAGGTCTGGAACCCTCCGAGCCGTGTTTGGTAAGTTCTTGGTAGCTCTTGAGTGTCATCAAAGGACAACGAATTGAACAACCAGTTTTGACTGTATAAAGAAATTCATGGGCCTTTACAGACACAGTTTTTTCTAGAAGTAAATTTGCCTTCTTATCTTCATCTCCTTTGGCAGTTGGTTGGTGATGTTTTTAATTGGTTGCAAAAAATAGTCCAGTAAGAATCGTAGGGAAAGATTTATTACCAGCCTTGGAGAGTGTTCTCCCCCATGCTTATGACTGCAAGCTTGAGACTTTTATATGGACAACTGTAAAAGGAGTGTGGGATTTCTTGTCCTGTTTGTATATCGTGTGCCTTTTCAAACAACAGGGTGTAGTAGACAGGCAGGTGACTCTGTGATGTAAATTTGCAGGTAGTGCTTGCAAAAATACCGGTGAGCTTTTAGATGCCAGAATTTAGGAGACTGTGTGGAGTGAGGGAGATGATGGGTGTGGGAAGAGGGGTGGAGTTCCTTTGGGGACTTAAAAAGTTCCTTCCTGAAGTGTCTTGTTTTCTGCCAGTGGATCTTGCAGATGTGAACACAGGTTGGTAATCAGCTAGATGGGAATCTTGTGCAGTGGCAGAAGGAGATGTCAGGGTAGTGCTCTGCCTCCAGACAAAGGCAGTTAATGCGTGCTGGTTAGAATAATAATGGAGTAATAACAAATGACGTGAACCTGCTTATTTGGGAAAGGAGAAGCTGATGTTTCCCAGGCTTTGTGTTTGGACTGGCTAATTCCTTATATTTTTGTACAGAAGCTTATTTTAAACCCACGTGAACTGAGGTGGTAACAGCAGAAGGAAAACACACATCTTTACAATTCTAAACATTGTTACCAGCAGTTGAGCTTGTTTTTATACAGTTTCTCCTGTTTCTTTCACTATCACCATCTCTTACACAGATTTTGGTGCTAATGTAGCAAGAGATGGAAATCCGACTGAAAACCTCAGTGATGCAAACGAGGCTGTTCCCTCAAGAGGAATATCAAGACTATGGGTTTGTCCCAGTTGTGCTTCACTCGTGAAAACTCTCCAGTTCAAGAGGCCTGCATTGTATGATAGTGAGGTCATAAAATAAGGCCACTATCAAACATCAAGCTGTAAAGGAATAAATGTAAGCTTTTATCCTGGTTTCATAATGCTACTGCCTAATCCAAAGTACCTGGATTGGTGCCCAGTCATATTTTGGCCGAGCTACCAAGGATTACTTTGTTTTTTTGGATTTCACTAAGTAAGATTAAATTAATAGCTGCAGTAACTGCTTTGGAGAAGAGAAATCCTTGCAGGTAACGTTTTGGGGACTAAGACCAGCACTGTTTTTCCCCAGGATACACGAGCACAGGATCTGTGTGTGTTCACATCCTTGTGGTTCTGTGATGCAGGGACTTCTCTGAGTGCTTTCACAGCCCCTCCCACAGCTTCTTCTCTGCTTATTGGCAACGATTAACTTCCTCCTGCTTTCACCAAACAATTGTTTGGTTACAGGGTGCTCATGAAGTGTTTACCTTTCTTGATGGGACCGTAAGCTTCGGGCTGGAGTCTGAAAAGGCTGTGGCCTAGGATAGTGCTCCTCTGGGAAACTCCTGGTTACAGCCCCTGTGGATGTGTTTTCAGAGGCACCAGTTTTGGTATCCTTGTTGCCAGTGTTTGTTTTGAGCTTCCCATGACAATTGGGAATGTCGCAGTAGTTAGGGTATGGTCCTGGAGCCCCGGAGGACATTGTTTGTTATCTGCTGTTGAGCTGCTGTGCTCTCATGTGAGAATCTCGTGTGAGAGTCGCCCTTGAATTCTTTATCTGAGAGTAAGAGCAGTCGTGTTTGTTCTGATGGGTTGGGTTTTTTTAGTCTTTTGTCACTAAGTGGGTATTGGACATATGCAGGATTAAAAAAAAAAAACAACGGTAGAGAGAGTTCTCCCTTTAAATTCACTATTTTTCCAGCTCGTCTTACTTCAAAAGGTGTCAAACCTTTTAATGTTCCATGTGTTACATTTGCCTACCCCCATACACTGTATCTTTTTTTTTTTCTCTCCTTGCAGCCTGCATTTTTCATCTGTTTGTGTGTCTGGGACTATTACCCAGCTAACTAAATACTCTGATGGTGGTGGTGCCTTGATGGAAGTGATGTTAGCACCTCTGTAAGCCCTTCCACTGCTTGTGGAGAATGAAATTTAGTTGATCTGATTCTTCAAGAATTTAAGGAGTAGTGACAACCTCCTGAGAGATCTGGGTTTGGGCCATTTCCATGCACGCAGATGAGCATGGAACATCTATGGTGTTCAATCTGTAAATATATATAAAAAAAAAATAATCTAAGGCATTTAAGTTAACTGAAAAAAAAAACAACCTCGTGGTGACAACCACCCACAGTATTTCCAAGTAAAGAATCACTCAAGTGAATCAGAAATTCAATATCATGAAAATGTGGGCCAGTATTTTGGGTGGTGGTAATTCTGAAGCATCTGTGACATCGGATGGGTTAACTTGGGGCTGTGGCAGTGTGTTTGTGTAACTGTGTGTTGGATTGCACAGAGGAGAGGATCCAGCTGAAAACTTGCCCCAAGGAAGGGGAACAAGTGTTTTGGGGTTTTTTGAGGTTTGTTTTCAGGTTTGGGGTGTGTTTTTTTTGTTGGGTTTTGTTTTGCTCTGATCACCTGAAAGCCCTGGTGAGGCGCAGCGTGGGGTGACTGGGGTGAACACCAGTAACAACCTGTAATTTTGTGAAGGTTTGTTTGAACTTTGCTCTTTGCTTTTGACACCTTTAGACAAGCAGCACGTTCTCCTTTTGCCATGTATAACTTTGGTCATTTTCTCCTGCTGCACCTCTTCGGAAATGACTTGGTAATGAACTAATACCTAGTGAGTCCCATGAGAGCAATTGGGTGTTCCAGAGCAATGATTGGAACCTTGTTGGCTGGGAACTGATTAACAGATAAATATCTACACCAGCCTTGAGAGACAGAATCATGTTTCTGAATGGATGAGAAGTGATAATCACATCACTCCATCACTGATCCACTTGCTTATGAATAATTAAAGCAGGAGATCCAAGCACTTGAAACAGTGTACAACAACAGCCTGCACACAGAGCTACAGGCTCAGCAGGGCTCTGTTACCACATAGCCCTGCCTGATAAGCCTGCAGGTTACTTAATACCACATCAAAATTTGATTTTAATACAAAAAGTCTTTTTACTAAGTTTAATGGTTAAATTTCAGCAAGATTTTTTTTACGTCACGTGGCTTCTGTGATGGAAGACACTCAATAGGCTTTTGAAGAGAAAGGACTAATTATGAAGAATTTTAATCTGAACTATTAAAAAATAAAGGCTGAGGATGTTTTTAGAATTAGTGTACTTTGAAAATATGAAGGTTTTTGAATTGTTAAAAGCTGATAAAAATGTAAAAATGACAGAAATTAGTGAATTTTCTGTGGTTTTAAGGTAAAAGATTTGGAAACCTGCTGCATTTATCCCTGTGTTAGGTGTTTACTCTGTGGAAGTGTAGCAGTTACAGCGTTTACTGTTTGGAAGTACAGCTGTGTAGCTGCTGCTGGTGGAAAGTGTCCCTGTGAGATTTTGTGATGCTGTGCTGACACTGGGAGTGAAGTGGGTCTTGTTTCCCTTTGTGCCCCACGACCTTTGATGCACAAATGCCATGGTGGTGGTGGTGGTGTCAATACTGTGCATTCCCAGGTTTCCAGAGCAGTGCTGTGAGCTGGGGGAGCATTTCCCTGGTGCCCACCTGGTAGATGGAAATGCAGCAGCAGCCTCATTAAACCGCTGGCAGAGCTGGCAGCAGACGCTGCTGTGCTTGATTTCAGTCGGTGTATTTGATTTCAAGCTGAGTGCAATAACCATCTAAAATTCCCATCTTGCTTTTCTTTTTTTTTTTTTTTTTCCCCCTTAATTTCTCAGGAGGGGTAGGGTGGGGGATCAGACAATTGTGCTGTTCATAAATGATGAAATGCTAACGAAACCCTACTCTCTGCTGTCTCCCTCCAGCGCTGTGTGGTGCTGCGGTTCCTCAAGTCCCCCCCCAACCAGACCAAGGTAAGAGTCGACACATCCCTTTGCTAAAAGCCCTCAGGTAAACTAATAGCCAGTGTGAGGGGAAACAAGAAACCCCTGCAGGAGCTGTGACTGGCAGGAGTAACAGTAAGGGGATGTTTTGAAATGTGTTTCGGGGGGGTTGGTTCAGGAGGAAATCTGAGGTCGCCTTACGTAAGTAGGATGGTGTGAGTGCTGATACCAGGACCTGTGTGTGGGGCAGGGTGTGGGACTGCCATGTGTTAGAGGGGACAGCTTTCTGTGGCACAGAGACAGTGGGAATGTTCCATATCCACGGACAGGAGTGCAGGGATGCTGAGGAAGAAGTGAGTTTTACTGGTTGTTCTTAGCTGGGACAGAACAGGAGCACTCAGGGCTGGTGTCATGGTACAGGTCTGTCTGACCACCCATTCAGTAGCTAAAAAGCCATGGAATGTGAACAAACACATGAAATATTCACAGAATAACCTTTGTCAGTGAGTGATTTTAGTCCTGTCTGTTGTAAAGAACAGGACACAGTCTCCCAGTTTCATGGATGGCAGAATTAAAGTTTTTCTGCTCGAGAAGCAACTGAAGTGAGTTTTACTTCAGATTTCTTTTAACAAGGATAAAAAATGATCAAGAAGCAAAGGTGGAGGGTAAACACAGTGTTCCAAGGGGAAAAAAAATAAAAAAAGAGAGCACAAGGTTCAAATTCTTTCATTTCCTCACCCTCAGGAGAAGTCTTTAGGGTGTGTTACCTGAGAGATAAGGGGAATGGTGGAGTTACAGCAGCTCCTGAATGTGGCTTTGTGAGGTTCAGTGCCACTGGTGGGTTCTTCTGGTGACAGAAATATAAAAAGCATTGAGACTCTGCTGAGAGCTGGGGGGTGTGTGCTTAATTTCAGGAGAAAAGAAAGAAGGATGAATGTAAAGACAACATAGAAAGGGTATTTTGTTGCTTTAAATCATGAAGATGAATGTGAAAAACATTCGGTTTATCAAGGGGCAAAGGAGAAGTTTCTCAAGTAAGGCAGAGGAGGGCAAGACCCCATAAACACAATGTATATGTGAGTTATTTGATGGCCTTTCTGCTACTATTTGACTTGAAAAAAAGTCTGGTAAAACTAAAGTGTGATTCAAGTTGTTTTCTGAGCTGCTTGGGGTGGCATGGTTTCAAAAATGTATCTTGTGCTTCTGTAGTAGCCCAAGATAATAATGTTTAGAGTGTTAACAAGAACAGGGAAGAGCCCAGTGGATTGCAAAGGAAACAGTGCTTATCTCAATTTTTAATACAACAAGGGAGAACTAGAACCCAACTTTAATTATAAAGTCAGTCTGTTGCAGTTTATTTAAGAAGACAAAACACTAAGTACCAACTTTTTTTCCTTTTTTTTTTTTTTTTAATTTTTAAGTTGGAAGAGATTGTTACATAGTAATTGTTTTTAAAAAATTGACAGTGTGACAAAGTCACAAAGGCAGCCAGGAAATGACTTTTCAGTTCCACACTACAGCAGGGGGGTTGATAATGCTGCTGTGGAGTACTTTGGCATTGCATGTAGTTTTATGGACATGAGGAAAAAAGGCTTGTGCCCAGCTCCAGCATTCTGCATTTGCCTTGGGTTGGGATTGTGATACACAGTTTCCTCTAAATAGATGACTTTGTAATTGAATATATTTACTTATCTTGGTGATTTTTTTTTTTTAAGGATAATTTTTTTCTTGGAGCAGAACAGTAAACTAAATACTTTATCTTCAGATCAGTAAACAAATCCTGGAGAATCAGAGTTTTGGGACAAACTTGTACCTAGCAATGTGACAGAGGAGAAGATGTTTTTTAGGGATAATCTGTATTCTTGAGTAGTGCAAGATGAGTCTCAGTCTCTCCAGCCATTCCCTTCCCAATCTCCATGAGGTATTTGGTAACACTCCAAGCCTCTCCTGCGCTCCAGCTGTTGGTAGGAGGGCCTGCTGGGCACCCCTTTGGACTACTAGAATTCTTTGAGTTGTTTTAAGAATAATCATCAAAGGCAGAGTAGATCTTGAGTAACCTCCCCCTCTTCCACCTTTGTCATTTTCTCTCTCTTTTTTCCCCCCATCACCTCTCTGGCTGTTTCTCCGTTTGTCCCAGCCCCTGAGGCAGAAACACACGTAGTTTGATGTGCCTGTTTAATTTCAGTGTGCACTGACCTACCAAGCTCAGCAATTAGGCTGTTTGCTGAATCACTGACCAGCATGTGTATGTGTTCTGGAGTGTTGTTTATCATTATCTCGCGGCTAAATTACCACGTTTCTGTCTTCCAGACTTCAGAGGAAATACTACACCATCTGCAAAACATCGTGGACTTTGGAAAACATGTGATGAAGCAGTTCTTTGGGGAGAACTACGTTCACCACGGGGTAAATGTTTTATTCTTAAAATAAAGGGCTTTATGCACTGTAAACACTGGAGTGTTTGGGGGAGCTCTGAATACACACACACAAGGAGCATTTGGATGAGAACAAAGATCCTGCTCTGTGCTGATGAGGGGCTTGGATTGTCTCCATGGTTTGGCTGTTTCAAGCTACTGATGAAAGAGGGGTCCTCTCTTTGCTCCACATAAGGCAAGAGGGGGGGGTTGTAAGAGGGATTTTTAGCCTTAACTGTATAAAAAGGGATGAAACTTGGTTTATATGAATGGTTGAGGTTTCTGTGCAGTCACAGATCTCCTTCACTGAACATCAGATACCTGGGTGGAAAAGCTAAAGCTTCCTCTGGAACTTGAATTACACAGTCCTGCCTTGGAAGGGTGGGGTGTGAGGATGGAAAGGGACTTTGTCATTTGTGAAGAGGATAAAATGATGCAGGTTCCTTCATGCACATTAAACTTGCACTGAAAATGCTCCTTCTCATGCATTTATTTAAATCAGTTCTTTGTTTTTATGGTGGAGCAGGTGTTCCCTGTGATTGCAGGTACAGATCTGCACAGTTCATCAGAGGGAGAAGCTGCTGACTTGTATAGTTTAGTCTACTGTTGTTAACACCCACTGAGCTTTGCAATTCCATTTTAAGACTCCCCCCAAAACTGAATATTAATTCTTGTGTTAAAATATTTTTTTTCTTTATTTTAATAGGAAATTATTCAACTGCCTTTAGACTTTGTAAGACAGCTCTGTTTGAAAATCCAGCCAGAGAGGCCAGGTAAGTGCATTAAAATGGGGGCTTCCTCAAGCTTCCCTTTGTCCTAAAGTAAAAAAGCATTATACCTCAGAATATAAGGAGACTTTGTGTAATATTTAGGCATTGCTAAGTTGGAAATTGGTGGTGGAAAAAACGGAAGTGGATGTGTTTGGGAATTGACAGTTGCAGCCGTGCTTTTCTAGTCCCCTGGACACGGGGGACTGATGGGGACAGTGTGTGAGGGGAGGGTGACCTTGTGAAACCTTTGGGAACGTGCTGCAACACTGGAAGTTTGGCAACCTGTGACGTGTTTGGTGTGAAGGGAAGTGCTCCAGAACGTGGTGTCACCTCTCACAGTTGGCAGCACCTGGTGCATGTTCTTCACGTGTGGCTGAGCTCCAAACCGGGCAAAGGAAAGGGCCCTCGTGGTGTGCTCATCTGATGTCTTTGAGAATGGCCAGGAACTCCTGCTTTAGCAAAGATCCTTAAAGAAAAACGTGGCATTAAATCAAAGTGCTGTAGTGATTGTTTTGGTGCCTTTGATCTGGGAAAAAAAATTGAATTAATTTACATATAGTGAACACAGGACACTCTCCATTGTTGATTTGTCCTCACCTGTTTGAGAAGCAGTTCCAACAGTGCCAGAAAACAGCGAGGAGAGTAAATAGTTTCAAGTAAATAGTATCTCATAAAACTTAAAAAAATCAATGATACTCTAGTAGAAGTGAATGATAGAATTTAGTTTTATTTTTTGAAATTAAACTTTGTGTGTCCACAGATGAGGATTGAAATGTGGTTGTGAGGAGGTGTCCAAGTGCTTTACAGCAGCAAATCCCACTGTCTGTTTTTAACAGGAATCTTTTTTAAACCTTGAGGAAAGAATTTCCTTCAATTTTACCTTTCACATAAGCCTGTCTAACTTATGACGGAGCTTCTCTAATAATTCATATTTCTGGGTCTGTCTGATTGGACAGCTGGGAAGGTGGATGTACTTCTGCTTAAGTTTAGAAATCAAACCCCAGTGTTTTGTTGGAGACAGAAGGTATCTTGCTCATCCCAGTGATGTGCAGCAGGTCACTGCAGGCCGGTGCCTAATGAGGCTTCAACTTCTGGCATTTATTTTTTCTATTGCAGTGTATTTTTTCACAGTGGGCATTTTTCTTAGCAGTGGAAACTGTAACAGAACACAATTGGAAACTGTAACAGAACACGTGTGTTCTGTGTCTCTCTGTAGTAACAGAGGATTTGAAAGTAGAGGGGTCTGTGTTCTTCTTAACTTGTAACTAAAATCTCACAGACCTTTCTGTGTCCCAAAGGATGCTCGTGGAGAGAGGGTATTTAAAGGCTTTTTTAAAATAATGCCTCCTAAGTTTATGATATTCCTGGCAGTTTTCACAGACTTCTCTTGACCCAGCTGAGGAATGGTAGGCTGTGCAGCTTTAGTAAGCAAACACAAGATCACATCTTTGAATGAATACACTAATAAGTCACTTCACCTGTTGTTGGCCAGTGGATTTCCTTGCTGTTTCAGGCCTCACCTTTCTTGGGAGGAGCTGGGAGCTGGCCATTTACAGCAGCCCATGTGCCCGGGACAGTTTTGAGGAAACTGAATCTGGGTGTTGGGAACGGGGAGGGCAGATTTGTGCAAGTGCATAATTGGCTAAAGCCTCCCAAACTGTGCGTCCTGTGCCTCCAGCTCTGTTCCCCCACCCCAGGGATGGCTGCAGGGCAAACAGAGGTGCACACAGCTGATCCTCATGTTTGTGTTGGCTTTCCTTTGCTCCCCCAGAGTGTCGCTGTGACAAGGACATGGACACGCTGAGCGGGTTCGCGATGTGCCTTCCCAACCTCACGAGGCCGCAGAGCTACCGCCTGGCCGAGCACCGGCCCCTGCTCTGCATCGAGATCAAGGTTTGGGGGGAGAGGCTTCTCTGGGGGCTTGTTGGCCTTTTTTAATACTGGCCAGAGCAGTTCAAGGAACGCAGCAGTGGGATGAGGCTCACTTTTCACTGTAACCCCTCTACTAATTCCCGGTCTTTCAAAACTTGGGAAATTCCTGGGTGTTACTGGGCTTTTCTGTAGGCCACAGCAGTTTCGTGTCCTTATTTATTAAAATAATTTAGTCCTCTGAAATAATTGAGAGTAGCATTCAGCTTTTAAGTGCTGGACTTTTTCTTTCCTTTAACTGGAAAGATTTGCATCTTGGGTGTGCTTCTATTTCTACGGAGAGATACATTTATATTTACAGTCTTTTTTTGTTTGTTTGTTTTAGCCAAAGTGTGGCTTCATTCCCTTTTCCAGCCATGTTTCACAGGAGATAAAGCACAAGGTGTGTCGTTACTGTATGCATCAGCATCTAAAGGTAATTATTAAATCATCCTACTTCCCCTTGGCTGGACTGTGCTTTATTTGCTGATCCAGGCTTGGGTTCCTGTTAAAACTTGCTCAAATCCCCTGATATGACTAAAGCTGGTAGGTGGATACACAGCTTGAGTTGCTGGGTGTGAGTTTGTTTAGTGAGAGATGGAACAAGTTCTGTGGGAAGCTGGAAGCAAACGAACACAATATCACTCTTTGGGGACTGTGAACGCTGGGCTTGGGTAAAACTCTGCTGTGGAACTTCCTTTTTGGGATCAGCTCACCCAGTGCACTCTGTGACTTCCAACAAACAGCCTGTCACAGGCACAGAGTTCCCTGTGAGCCTGGAATGGGGTGACTGGGCCTGCCTGATTTAATGGGGCCTTCCTCCCCCTGTGAGTGCTTTTTGAGGGACTGGAAAAATGACCAGGAAAGACCCGCAGTGGTCATGAATTTTGTGTTCAAAGAGGTTGAAATGCCGTGGGACCTCTGAAGGCAGGATGTCAGTGCACACACCTGTTAAAATGAGAGGGCAGTTCTTCCAGGGACAGGGGTTAACAGCAGTGCTCTGGTTTTCCACAGGTAGCAAACGGGAAATGGAAGCGGCCCAGTAAATATTGCCCGTTGGATCTCTTCTCAGGGTAAGGATTCTGCCTTTCTCCCAAAAGGAATCTGTAACACAGGGGTTTTTTTTGGTAGATCTTCTCAGATTCCTTTGCCTTTTGCTGAGGTTATTAAGGACAATCCGTGCCTGCTTGTCTGACCTTTACAGTGAATATTTCTGGTGCTGTCTATTTACACCTATCTCAGGAATCAGAGCTGCTTATTAATGTGCCAGTGCCTTTTGCTGCATAACATTGCAGCCAAGAGCTGTTTGCTTTACTCAGGTTTGAAGCTCACTTTGCCTTTGCAGTGACCTCAGCTCATGCCAGGTGTGAACAACCAAAGGCTGGGATAAAACATTCTTGGCTTTATTTTTTGTTTTCCCTAGAAACAAACAGAGAATGCACTTTGCTTTGAAGAGCTTATTACAGGAGGCACAGAACAACTTGAAAATATTTAAGGTAAACAGTTAAATCTCTATTTGCTTTTTTTTTGCCTTGGCTTTTAAACAATTTGCCTTCAGCATGTAAACAGTCAAACCTGCCTAATCAGTACTGTCATTTTTGGACCCCACCAAAAGTAGGAAATGGGAAAATTCTGAATTAGATTTCAGGTTAGGACAGATAAGTAATAATTTCCCAGAAATCACAGACTCATGGAATGTCCTGAGCTGGAGGGACCCACAAGGATCATCCAAGTCCCATTCCTGGCCTGAGAGCCTTGTCCACGTGTTCCTCAAGCTCTGGCAGCCTTGGTGCTGTGACCACTGCCCCGGGGAATTAAATTAGTCTAAAAGAATTGCTGAGGAACAACTAAGAGAAAAGGACTTTTAAGGTTGACTAAAGTTTTAAAAATTCAGGAGGAAGAAGATGGAGAACTTTGCATGTTGCTGCAAATATTTTGTTTTTAAATTCCTGTTGAACACTGATGCAGGCCAAATGCACACTGGGGAGGGAAAAAGTTCCCTTTGCCATGGCATTAATGTAGAAAAAATATAAAGCAGTAACTGATGGCTTATGGAGATTTTCGGATTAATTCTAGGAAACAAGACTCTTTGCAAATTATTTCCAGTATTAAGTCAATTACTTGAATTACTAAAGTTCTCTGAACTGTCCTGTTTTTTCTATTAGCACAGGTAACTATCACACCTTTTCTGTCCCCTTTCACAGCCTTCCCTTTGCCAGTCTGAATGCTAAAAGAAGGTTGTTTCACACGGTCCCTTTTCACTCCTGACATTATTCAGAAAAAAGTGATAGGAAAATGTGCCAAGTATCAGATCACTTGTATTGCTCTGATTCCTTACAGTTAATTAAGTTGGGAAAGCAGCACTTGGTTTAAATGGGGTTTTTGCTGCTCATTCAGAGGTTGCTACATGTGGGATCTGATTAAACTTAAGAGGGCAATTTGTAAGAGAGCGGGAATGTTGTATTTGTGTGGGGATTGTTAAGCTAAGAACACTCTTGTGTGATTAAAATATTAAATCCAATGCTCAGTATGAAGAACTTGATTTCATCAAGTGCCTAAAGACTCTTCATTTTTCACCCCCCCCTTTCAGAATGGTGAACTAATTTATGGCTGTAAGGATGACCAGGACTCTGTCTCTGACTGGAACGAACTCGCTCGTCACTTAAAACCTTTCTTTTTCCCCTCCAACGGGCTGGTGAGTGGCCCCCACTGCACAAGGACAATTGTTAAAGAACTGATCCAGGTGATAACCATGACGCTACTGAGCAGCACCGACACCTGCAGGGCGGGTGACATGAAGACAGTGCCCATCTCACAAGGACGAAGCTACTGTGAAGCGAGTGCTTTCAATAAGGAGCTGGTTAGAAACGGTAAGGAAGAACTCCTCAAGCACTGCCAGCAATGGACACGGAATCACTGAGTGGTTTGGGTTGAAGGGACCGTTACAGGCCACCTACTCCACCCCCTGCCATGGGCAGGGACACCTTCCACTTCCACAGTGTCTGATGTAACGATTCAGATCTTTGTCTCTTGTTTGCTTATGGGTGCTGATGTGGGAATGGAAACAGTGGGGTTGTAGTGACATTTAAAAAACGAGTTCTGAGCTGTGTGGCTGGCAGATAATTGCCCTTAATGTGACGTTGTAGTCAACACTTTTAGCACTGTGCCTAATGACAGGTTAAAATAAATCCAGGAGGTGGTGGAGGAAAAATGGAAGAAAATACCAGTGTGAGCTGATAACAATCATGGGGATTCCAAATGAAGGGGGAATTTTTATGTTATATGTGATGAAGCTGGGCTGCTTTGGTTGGTGTGTTACATGACACCTGTTCCTCAGCTCATGTTCTACTGCTCTTCTGGTAAAAAGAGAGGTCTGAATACCAGAGGGGAAAGGAGTGGGAAGTGAGAGCTGGAAAACTGTGACCAGTGATAATCCCTCAGTGCAGAAGTTCTCTGAAGCTCTAACAAGTCAAGATGCTGCCAGTTACTTTTATTACACAAACAACATGTTTCTCACTCTGCTCTTTGAGGAAGGCCTTTTTCACTGCTGGTGGTTTGTTGTAGTGTTGGAGAGGGAGCTGTCTCACAGAAATTACAGCAAGTGCAAATCTCTTTATATTACATAACAAAAAGACAGGATAACTAAAATGCTGAATTACTTTCTGATAAAAAAAGTTGATACCGTTCAAAGTGAATTTGTGGTGGCTTGAGACTCAGATGAGAAATTTCTCTTGTGAACTCAAGTAGATTGCAGGACGTGGGTGTGTTTTGGTGTTTAGTTTTTGGAGTAATTTGGAGCTGTATCCCAGGTGTTTTTTCCTGCAGTTTAAATGTGCACCAGCCACTTCAGTGTTTGGAAACTGAAATGTTTCAAGGTTTCCCACTCCCTGTGTGTGACTGGACCAGAAGCATTTGGCCTTGTGTTGTGGACAAGCACATGTTCTGGCCAATTGAAGCAAAGAACACACTCGTGTCTGCCTTATTTTAAAATCCATTTTCTTCTAGGTAAACACAAATTGGAAAGCTCTGGCTTACCGAGGGGTTGTCTCCTTTATAAAACCCTTCAGGCTCAGATGCTTGACATGCTGGATATTGAAGGACTCTATCCTTTGTACAGTAGAGTTGAACAGTACTTGGAGGAATTTCCTGAAGAGAGGTAAGACTTGATGGCTTTTCTTTTCAGTTCCGAGTAACCCAGTGTGCAGGCAAGACTGGCTCTTGCCTTGTTAATGTTGTACAACCTTCCTTCATGGCACTGCATGAAATTCAGTTCTGAATTTCTAACTTGAACTGCCAGATAACATAAAAGATCAGTTTTATTGTTCTAAGTGTTGGTGTCTGTCACTTTGGCCTGAATTTTTAAGGAATGATTATGGGAAGTTCACAACAGGTAGGAAAGAAAAATTTCCCTTTTCCCGAGTAGTGCAGGTTGTGTATTTGCAGAAGGGCACAGTGAAATGGGTGGTGGGTTTCTCCTGTCCCCAGTCCCTGCAGAGCTTGGATTGTCTGCAGGGATAATGATGTTTTCACAGTCATTCTCAGGTCTCTATTGGCTTAGCTATAACCTGCCCTTAAAATCCAGTATTTAGCAGCAATCCAGCCTGTGCCTGAGGGTCCTGCAGAAGGTGTGGATCTGCTGTTGTCCCTCCTGTGAGAGCAGCTCCAAATGCCAGCTTGTGACCCACATCACAAGTGCTCAAATCATACCTGAGGAACAAGCAGCTTTATCTTATGGCATTTCTTGCCTGGGCATTGAAAGCTGCTCCATTTTTTCCCCAAATAAGCCTTACTGGTGTAACAATAATTGCTACCCAAAGCCTTCCCTGGGCTGCTGTGCCTCGGCTGTGCCTCTGCCGCTGCTCACACGAGGGCACTCTGGCTTCACTCGTGGAGTCACCGCTGCTGGTGCAGTTACATGTGAAACAAAGACTTTGGGACTGTGTTCTTTGGGCTGCAGGGGCTTTGTGTGCTGCAAACCCCACTGTGAGGGGCTCAGCTCCTCGGCAGGGGTTCAGGTGTTTAACAGGGGAAGGAAGGAGGCCAAGCCACCCCCCACGGGCACACGGTACAAAGCTGGGGCAGAGCAGGGCCCTGCCAGATACGCCTGTACTCCCAGTTTATATTTTTATATATATAAATAAAAGTAAATTTTCTTGGCTGTCTGTAAATCTTCTTTTAACATTTATTTAGAAGTACCTTACAGATAGATGGACCTTACAACGAAGCATTTTATGAGAAGCTGCTGGATCTTTCCCCGGAGGATGACGGGACGGTGGCGTTCGCGTTAACAAAGGTACCTCTGCCCACGGGGGGGAGGGGGGTTCACTCTGTCAGTGTTAATTAGCACCTGGCTCGCTCTGTCAGGGTTAATTAGCAGCTGTCTCACTGAAAGGGGTGGATAATGGATGGAGGCAGCACCACTGGCTCATCAGGATCTGGACAGTTCAAGTTGTTCCTTGTGCCAGGGTGCATGTCTGTAGCAGAAGCAGCTACAAACAGACATGTAGCACCAGTTCTTAAAAAATAAATAAAGCTGCTTATTTGCTCTCTAGACTGAGGAAGCATTTTCATGAACTGGTGCTGGTTTGGCCTTTAAGAAAACAATCTGTAGGAAATAAACACAGTTCTTATACAGGATGCTGCAAACCCTCCTGCTCCTGCCAACCGTCTGTTACAGAGAGGATTTGTAGCTCTTACAGTGCCAACATCCCAATACATGGGAGGAACAGGATGCTTTACTACAGGCAAACAGAAACATAAAGAGAAAATGTGTGTTATTTCTCTGTTGCACAGGTGCAGCAGTACAGAATAGCCATGACTGCTAAAGACTGCTCCATCATGATTGCCCTTTCCCCCTGTCTGCAGGATGAGTGGTAAGAGCTGCCTGTACCTGCTTTGGAATGGCTCCAGTTGTTTAGAAACTGGAGATGTTGTTTGCACATTTCAGTCAACTCAGTAATTAAAAAAAGTGTGGGATTTGGGGTGTGGGGGGTGTCTCCACATATTTGGCTGTGAACATATTAATAGAGTTCTGATTTATGGCATTTAAAACCCATGCCTATTTTCTGAAGAGTTTTAAGTTGATCAAAAGGGTTAAGGTTTTATATTCATGCTCTTCTTGAACTTTGAATTGACTGTTTATTGTAGCTCTACGTGGTTTTAAACAGGTGCAATTTTTCTGCCTCGGTGTCCTCATATGAGGGATTTTTCAAGCTGAGTTGCCTTTAATGGCCTAATTACAGTAAAACCAAGGCAGTAATTGAGAGGTGACATCTGTGGCTGTCAGGCAGGAGGCTTTGCTGCAGTGTCATCCATTTTGGCTCATGTCAGCAGTCACAGTCTGCAGGGGGGAGCTGATTTACTAGACCCTTGTATTTTTAGACAATATTGTTTGGTGCGCGTGCCCTGCAGTTCCTGAGTGAAGTGTTGGTGATGGACATGAGTTGTGCAATGGCTGAGTTCAGAAATCCTCCATCCCTCAGCATGCTTGGACAGCAGTTCCCACACTGAGTGTTTTCTTTCCTTGAAGCTAAGCAGGAGTTGCAGTGGCTCCTTCTGCTTTTGCCAGTTAATAAGGCTGTTGCTTTGTATGCACCACCTAGAAACAGCTTAGATTTACTAAATACAGAGGCACAGCAGTTGGGAGTGATGTTTGACATGTGGAAGCTGAAAGGAAAACGACTGGAAGAGATCCCACCAAGTTCCCATTAGGACTGGTAAAGCTGGAGCTGCAGTTTATTTTCTTGGGCTCCCATGAAAGTTCTGAGATAAACATTAGAGTCACTTTTGCAAGGGGGACTTGGGACACATAAATTAAAAATCCTGGTTTCAGTGACTCAGATGTGCAATGTGGTTTTGTTTTCCAGCCCTGAGCAAAGATCTGTGGTACTGACATCCAAATCCAGATTCACCTTTTCCGTCTCTGTGCTGGACCTGGACCTGAAGCCCTATGAGAGCATTCCCCACCAGTACAAACTGGATGGGGAGATAGTCAACTATTACCTGAAGAATGTACAGGCCAAAGAGGACCCTGTTATGTCCAACCTCTTCAAGGAGAATGAAGACTGCACATTAGTTCTCCACAAAGTGTAACCATTTCCTTGAGGTTATTTTTATTCAAACACATTAGAAAGTGAAAGAGTAATGGAATACAGTTATGGTGATTTTTTTTTTCTTTTCTATTGTGTTCAGTGCATTTTTCAGCTGTGAATGTTTTTGCTTTATGAAATGATTTTTAATGGGTGATGCCTTCTCAGAGCCCTGGGAGAGCATTTGCTAGATAACCTTAATGAATGTATTTAATGTGACAGGACAGGTAACGTGCCATACCTTGGAACTAGAGGACAGAGCAAATTAATACAAAAAGTCTACTTAGAATTGAAAGAGCACAGTTTTAAAGGTTTCCTGAAGTATTGCACTAACATAGAGAGCCTAATTACTAACAAGAGAATTTGCCTTGGAGCCTGTGCTTTGAGTCTCACTCATCCTTCCTGGAGGAGGGAATGCTCTGGCAAATCCGGATACAACATTTTAGCATTAATCCACTGAAAACACAACTGTGCAGTGGCTGATCTGTGGAACTGCCCTGTGTCACTGCAGAACACTTAAGTACTAAATGCATGGATTAGGAACACCAGGCTGCCTCCAGAAGTTTTGTGATCATCTTGTATCTACCTAAAGCTTCTGAAATGAAGTGCTAAGGGTTAAGGTAAACACCTCTGAGTTTTATGTCATAGCTGGGCTTAACTCTCCTGCCATCCTGGTTTTTATTGTCCCTACATGATATGCTGCTATTGAAGGTGAAGCCACAGCCCGCTCTCACCTAATTTAAACTGAGCTACAAGAAGAATTTGTTGTGAGTTTTACGGATCATTTCAGGTCTTTCAGATGGTGTCAGACATTGGCATCATTACACTGATGCCCCCACACACTGTGCAGCACGAGCAGCTGCTTTCAGGCTCCTTCATTTGAAGTGACACAGAAAAGAGGTGACAGCATCCCATTTTCTCCCGGAAGCTGCAGTGGGTCGGTCTCATGCCAAGGTGAGCTTGTGTTTTTTGTGATGGCTTTCCTTTGTAAGCAGTGCTGTGTGCAGCTGAAGTCTGGTGAGGGGCTGCACTAAAGCCATCCTTGAGCAAGATCCTGAGTTGGAGAGTGGGGATATTTTCAAAACTGAGGGTACTATGATGAACTCTACAGCCCCTTTCCCCTCAGGGATTGCACACCCTGAAAGGTGCAGAGATGCTCCTCAAGCCCCAGGCTGTGACCTGGTTGCAGCCTGTGCTCAGCATTAATGTTGTCCAGAGGTGTGTGGGTTAACTGCTAAAATCACATTTATGGTGGGCTCTCAGTGTAATGTTTGAATTGTTCCACTGCCCCTGAAATTCAAAAGGCCGGCCCAGGACCCCCTGCACATTGGCACAACTCAAGGAGGAAATGTGAAACACAGAGTGACACCATTCCCACAGGGACAGAGACCTGGGCTGGCACTGCCAGCTTGGATCCACTGCCACGTGCCTTCTGGGACAGGGCCTGGAGCTGCTGTCCTGGATGGGAGATGTGACACTACAACAGTGCAACAACCTGGCAGCTCACAGTGGGAATAATCCCTTCTCTCCAAAGAAAACCTGGGGGGGAGAGAGAGAGCAGCCACTTCTAAATCCAGAAACCCTCCAGCTGTTAGAAAGAGGAGGAAGGACGGACCATCCACAGGTGGGAAGTTCCCAGGTTTTTATGCTGTAACTTTGCGCACAAACAGAAGCGTCTGTGCTGAGCACACAGTTCTGTTTTCAGGCAGGAAGGAGCTAAAGATGAACTGAACTAAAGGTTACACAAAACCAGCTAAACCAGTTCCAGGGCAGTGGGTAAGTAGTAATGAATTCTGCCTGTCTGCTGGACTCCAGACCTGAAATTAGCCTGGCTTTATCTAACAGAAGATTTCCTTAGAGAGTTGCTGTTCATCAGAACCTAATCTGTGGTGTGGCTCAGCTGTACAGTCTGGCAGTTTTTCCTGACCTACCAGAACAGTGGGAGAGTGTTCAGTGATCAAACAGAGGATTGTGACATTTTATGGCATTATAAAGATACTGTTGCTTCAGTTCTTGATTTCTCCAGTTTCCCCATTGCTGTACAATATTTTGCCATCCCTGGGGTGGCTTCAGCAGCTCTGGCCTTGGAAAGGAGTCTCAGTATCCTTTGAGAGCCAGAGTTCGT
The DNA here is from genome assembly GCF_003031625.1 of Empidonax traillii. Lineage (NCBI taxonomy): Eukaryota > Metazoa > Chordata > Aves > Passeriformes > Tyrannidae > Empidonax > Empidonax traillii. Next base: position 1,790,672 of record NW_020955380.1, read on the forward strand.
GGGTTTGGGCCCTTGGTTCCAAGAGCTGTTACTCCCTCCCCAGGGAAGGACCTGACTTCAGTTTGGGGTTGATATGGTTTGGTTGGGATGGGGAGAGCAGGAACTCTGGAAAAACACAGAGAGTTCCTAAACGGGCCGATGGCACATCTGAGGGAAGTGAAGGGAGAGGTGAGACATCTGTCTGATCCATGTTGTTTCTTCAGGGATGAATGTATGACATGTGAAGCTTTGGTGAGGTGTTACCTCCCAGAGCTCCCCCCTGGCAGCAGCAAGTGCTGCAGGGGGCAGGAGGTCACTCAGCCACCCCTTCCCAGGAGGGGAATGGGGCCTCTCTGGGGTAGTTTAAGCTGTCTCAACACTTCCACTGTGGAACAAAGTTACTTCAGACAGTTACACTTGGGTTTTTTACCATTGTTATGTCTTTGAAATCTTCAAATTGTCTTCTTCCACCCTAATTTAAGGAGAAAGCTGTTTAACTCTTTGTTCTAGGAGTCTCTTACTGTTCTCTTGTCATTTTAAAATCACTGTACTTTTACAGAGCTGTGAAATGAAATGGATTTTTATGGACTTGATTTTGACAGTGCATGATCTTTTAACAATTTCCAGGTATCTAGAAAATGTTAAGAAGATGATAAACCACTCTGGTACATTAATGATTCAGAAAGATGAATTTATAATGAAATCACTCTGTACATGTAACTATTTTATTTGGCATTTTTGTATTTAAATGGCTGTATTTATTTTCATGTCATGACAATTTATATATAACGTGCCATAATTGTACAGATAGCATGTTTTATGAGTATGGTTTCTAAATGGAAAATAACTTAATGTTTATATTCAATAAAATTATAGACCGTGTAACACAATATCTTAATTAAAACTACTTTTGAAATTGCTACCTGCTGTAAGTCATGCTGGCATTCATTCATTCAAGCACTTTGATCAGGTTCTCCAGGGTTGCCTCGATCCCAAGGAGCAGCACCATGCTCCGGAAGCGGGCAGGGACGCTCTCAACTCTCGTCATCTTCTGCTCCAGCACTGCAGGAAACACGGAACAGTGAGGGTTGTTTTCCCAGAGCTGGCAGGGGGTGAAGCCCCTGCACACAGACAGGGTGTGTAAATCACACAGGAGGTGACGGTGTGGCTGCTGCTCAGGCGGGGTTTGTTTGCCTGCCTGGGTTTCCATGTTCTCTAAAGGGATGTCAGCCCAGAACAGCCCCTGAAGTGACTGGTGTTACCTTGCTCTGGGACTTTGGTCAGCAGGTCCAGGACAGGTGTAGTTGTCCCTTCTTCGTCCAGATGGATCTTCCAGACAACCATCAGTTCAAACCTGTACCGGGAGCACAGGAAGGTCAGTCCAGGGTTAACCAGGGCACTGGTTTTGGGGTTCCTCCAAAGCAGAAGCTGCAGCATTTGAGAGGCTCCTGCTCTCCAGTTAAGCTCACCTCATGTAATGCAACTCACCCCTCTCTGGATTCAGGATCCAGGAGCATTTAATTAACTGAGCAAAGCCAATAATCTACTGCCAAGGAGAGCTCCTGGGTACCTCCAAGCTTTCAGCCTCAAGGATTTTTCCCCTGGTTCTTGTCTTTGTCTCTTATGAATGGTTTCTTTGCACAGGGCAGTGGGGCAGAGCAAGAGAGGAAGGCAGAGCAGAGCACTGAGTGTTGCTGTGGGACAAGATCCCTGCACCATCCCAAGGGAACAGCCAGGCAGGAGGTTGGTCTGGAACAACGTCAGAGCAGATCTCCTGTGTTACAACAGCCCTTCTTTACTGCATCTTGATTACCCTCCAAGCCTAGAATTCCTTACTGAAGGTAAGGTGTTCCTGATCCAAAGCTGATCTGCACAGCAGGTCACTGTGAGGAGGAAGCTCCCCTTTCTCAATGGTGTTTGATCCAAAATAACTGTAAAAATTCCCTTCCAATGTGATTTGTCAGCCTTTTGCCCCTTGATTGTTACAAATCCTTTGGGAATTTGTGCACAGCTTGCCCTGGAATTTTGCAAACAAAATTTTTATGCCACTGAAATGACTTGGAAATTCTTGTGTTTCAGGACTGGGGGCCAGAGGGAATGTGTGTAATGGAACTGGCACCTGGTGACACAGAAACTGTTGAACAAAGCAGGTAATTCCCTAACCCTGATGGTCTAAGAACAATTCATTCCAACAAGCCACAGTTCAAGCATTTATTTTTAAATGGCAGGTTTGGCTGAACCAAGACAGCACCATCTCTCAGGGTTTATTTGCTAGATCATAAATGCCACAGAGGGAGCTGTGCTCAGATTCCAGTTGTTTCCATATAAATTAAAGCATGTTATAGCAGGATGTAAGAGGAGAAGGGAATGCTCTGATCCCTTCACAAAACAGTTATTTTTCTTGGCCCTGACAGTGATAATTATATTGTCTTACATGTGACTTCAAGGGTTTTTTTTTCCCTATTGGAAACCCCAAACGTGGTGGAACACATCCCACAGGGAGCCCAAACAAATCCCACAAGCCTGGTAGAGTAGTAATTCCCTCATCTAAAGGATTTCCATCTAAAACAATGGAAAAGTATAGCCACAGTGACATGGTAACTGCCATTTCCTTTCCATTCTTTAATGGCAAGACACCAAGGAACTGGGATGTGACTGGGATGTGAGTGGGATCCCTGCACCTCCTGCCCTGCCTGTGCAGTCCCTGGGGTGTATCAGTCAAGAGATGCATTTATTGGCTTACCCAGAAACTTTGGGGTTCCTCAGGATTATAAAATCTCCCTGCAGTCCTTCTGGAAGGGTCACGACCTCAGGATACTTGGCCTGTGAAGAAAAAGGCTCAAATGGGGTCACAAAGATCACAGCACACGAGGTGATTTCCAGCCAGGGCTCCCCAGTCCCAGTGGATTTCATGATTAACATGTGTGATGATCAACAGTAATAGTTAAGAGTAACAACACTCACTGTTTAAAGTTCTGACCTGTTTTTTAATTTGGAGCTCCTTGTGCAAGACCCGGGAAACCTTGAACATTTTTTTTTATTTTAACTAAGTTCTGTTAATTTGATTTAATAAGACATTATAATACATCCCCCTTTCACCCCCTCCCCTCTGTGAGGGTGATTTAATAAGACATTATAATACATCCCCCTTTCACCCCCTCCCCTCTGTGAGGGAAGGAACCCAACTGGAACACTCTGGCTGGAGATTCCTTTTGAGAGGGTCACCAAGCTCCACAGAGGCCTTGGGAAGCACAGAGTAAAAAAGGCAGTGAGATACCAAAATAACCACAGTTCCCAAAATATGGGATAATGGAAACGTGATCAAACACAAAACTACTGACTCCTATTAAACTTCCATGTCGCTGGGAATTATTTCCAGCTACTACAACGTGCAAAGGTTGACTGTTGCTCCATTCCTTTGTCAGTCCCTCTGATATCTGACCGTTCAAAGTGTGTATCTTGAATTACTCAGGACTCAGAACTTTTGCTAGAACTGGTTTAAAAGCACGTAAAAAAAGAGCAGACTTGTAGCTCCCCGTGGATTCTGTAGGGGACAGGTTACTCAGAGTACGAGGGGATGCACAGACACCAAACACTGAGGAACAACACAGCATCCTGCAGGGAATGTGCTGCTGGAAAAGGAATCAGGAGGGAGCCAGAGCCTGCACCCTGCTCGTCCTGCCTCACGCACTGCACACAGAGCTGGGCTCCAGAACTCACAGTTTATAAAGTGTGAAAAGTCTCTCAGCCCCAACCATCCCACAGGGCTCCCGGGGCAGGTCTGTAGGAAAAGGAGCAGGAGAGGCAGTCGTGGAGCGGCGCTGGAGAGAATGAGTCCGGTTTTATGGGATTGCGCCTCATCTGGCAGAGGGAAATCGCTCCCAGATGTGACCTTGCTCTGGGTTAGGAATTTATGACAGGCTGGAGGAGGGCTGTGCACCATGTGCCAAATGACATAAAACACATGGAATTCGCCAGTTTTAATTTCTGCCCAGCATCCAGTACTGTATTTACTGTGGGATAACAAACCAGGATCTACCCTGGGAACAAGGACACAGAAGGGACAGTGACACTGTGAAAGTGGCTGATCAAGGGTCACCTGCCCAGCAGAGCAGGGATCCTCTTCCAGCTTTACTCCCTGGGGAATTATGCCCCTCTGATAACAACATCAACCAAGTTTTCCAGGCTTTCCTTCTCAATAGCCCCTGTCTGATATCCATTACAAGCCCTGGGAGCATCTGCTGATCTCTGTAGCTCCAGGCTGCCAGTACCAGAAATGCAGGATTAGCTTCTCTCTGGATCTCAGCTCTTGTGTTCCTCATTTACAGGAGATCCCAAGTATCCCTAGTTAAGAACTGAGTCACGTTCCACCTTCATCCGCCCGGCCCGAGCCCTTTGGGAATCACCAGGGAAAATAGATCAGAGGAGCGAGATAAGGGTTACAATCCCAAACACTGTGAAACGCTCCCAGGGCTTTTTTTGGGATTTCCTGTGTAGCTGCCGTGACCTGGTGGGTGGTATTTATGTCACATGGAAAACAGGCAACTCCAGGAGATCCCAGTGTGTGATTCCCCTGTACCTGGGAGAGGTGAGCTCTGCACACAGAGGGTGGTTTTTCTGTGCCTTCCATAAACACCATCAACCCCAGCGCCGGGAGAATCTGATCCTGTGTGAAACCCACAGGATTTGGGATAAAATCCAGCCTTTTTAGTGGGAAAGGTCATATTTTAGCAATCCACAAAACACACAAAAAGCCAAACCACAAATACCTACATCTCTCCTCACTAAAACCTGAGCCCTGACAGCTGCTCCAGGCCTGGATCCTGTGAGGATCCCGGCTCTGTCCCCACCTCAGGACAGCCCCTGACAGCGACCACCCCATGGGTGCAGGAAGCAAAGCACCCAGGATTAAGCAGCGACCTTAAACACCGGCAATTTAGGGAATAAACCCCGGGAAATGCGGCCACACAATCTGCCTTTTTATATTCCACAGGTAGAACGTAACATCCAAATCCCACAGGTAAAATGTGGGGATCTGGGACGTAACAAACACCAGGCACACAGTTAGCAAAGGCACAGCTGCAATTCCAAACACTTCTGGGGAACCACATCATCACCTCATCTTCTCTGCTGAGCAACCTCCCCGAGTTTTCTCTGGGGGAAAAGAAAAGCAGAGCAATGACCAGGGTAACAGGGCGAGCTGACCCACTGGAAAGTCTCTTGGGAAAGTCAGGAACTCCTGTGGGATCTTGGGAACTGGACCCCAGGCAAGGGAGAGAGATCCCATCGAATACACGACACCAGATGGGAGAGATCAGCTATGACTGCATTAAGCAAAACCTGCCTTTAATCAAGGCACATCTTTCCTCAGATGACTTTTAAACGTCTGTTGATGATCAAAACCAACAGCCCAGGCTATTATTGCTCCTACCGGAAATCGTTTTTCCAGCTCCTGCAGGAGTCCAAGCAGGGAATGGGATGGGAACTTTTGTCTCCCACAGGAATAGTCCAAATCACAGAGGGTGGTGGAAGGCTCAGCCTGCCTGTGCTCCCATGACAGACTTTACACACAGGCACTGCTCTTGCAGGGGCTGCTTTTAACCAAAATACATTATTATTCCCCAGCTGTTTGGAGTTGCACTGCAGTCTTCTGCACTCTAAACCTCTGCAAAGGGAAAACGACCTGAGTGACTCAGGTTAAGAGCCGTGGCTGGGAAGGCAAAGCAAAACTGGCAAGGCAGAGGCTGCAGTAAAAGCAGATGAATTTGCTTCTGACCCACTTAGGATGAAAACACACAACCCTGCTCCCAGCTGGAACAACAGCTCACTTCTACTGCTGGTTCTGAGCTTGGTGTTCTGTAAGGAGGATGTATATGAACAGTTGTGCCACCATAAGCCCCTCCATGGGTACAAGCTCCTTCTCAATTTACCAGGGAGGCTCCCTGTGGGCTCTGATTTGGGTGATTTGTGTGTAGGGTTTGCTCAGCTGAGGCCACGTTATCACCCACTGAAGTCACACATGGTGGGAGCATCAAGGTCTTAATACCAACACTGTCATAACACCAGTAATTCAAATACTAATTATGTGTGAAAATTACGAGAATTCTATGTATGCAGAATACCAACAATGACCTGACTAAATTCCCAAAGCATCAACCAATCAATCACCCCCAGTGCCACCGCGCTGCTCCCACTGCAAACGAGCAGGTCAGTCCCTCCAGGACCATCCCATGGGACACCATCCCATGGGACACCATCCCAGGGGCTCCTGGCCTGAATTCAGAGCCTGTTCTCCAACAGGCTCATTCCCTGGATTTAGCAACAGGTTGATTTTGACTCATCTGAGATAACAACAAAAGGAACAATTTTACCATCACTGTGATCAAGCCCTACAGACACTTAAAAGCAGCAACCACCAAGTTGCCAAATGAAAGCAAGTGCAGCAATTACATTTTTGGAAATTAATTTATATTTCTTCTTTTACTCAGCCTTGGGTGAGCCCAGATAACTACAGGTCCCTTTGAGACATCTGATCTTACAATTTATCTGTCCTTGATGCACTTTGCTGAAATCTCTGGTGCGAACTTTACCAACAGCTCTCATCCTCAAGTCACACATTGTGTTAATTTGCCATTAACTGAACCTCACACCTACATTTTCAATCAATTATCTTCCTAGAAAGGTCATTTCAATGCCTTGGATGAGTTTTAGCTTAAGACTGGACAAGACATTTGTTAATGCATTTCAGTTGACTATGATGTTTTATCCTCTGAGGCAGCTGCCACCAGCATGAAAATACAAGCAGGATTTATACCTTCTTGTATTTTTAAAGCATTTTTAGTGGCAAGCCCTAAGCCAGTGCATAATTTCTCCAAGAAATTTAACTTTTTTTTTTTTTTTTTTTTTTTTTTTTGGTACCAACAAGCACCTCAGACTTTGACAGAGGAGAAACCAGCGTAAGCCACAAATGATCACAAAAGCATCCTGGATTTTGTTTTCCTTCCTCCCCACTCCCTGACTGGGCAAGAGCAGCACTGCAGGAACTGAGGGACGTCAGAAACTGAATACAAGGCTGAGAGAAAAGAGGAAGATGTAGAAGGTAGTCGTGGTTTTGGCAAGGTTTTTGTCTCAAGAGTTGCATTTCTCGAGACTTGTTCTGAAGGGAAAATCAACAGGAAAAGTCTGGAATTGTTAGAATACACAAGGAGAGGAGGATCCCACAGCCCACAGCTGCTGCAGGTTTGTCACCTGCTGGAGCTGCTGTTCTTTGAGTAGAAGATTTGCATAGTTTTCCTAGAAAACTGTAAACATTATTAGTGTCATTAAATATTATCCTCAAGGCCTGAAGGGTCTGAACTTTGCCCGTGGAAAGCACCACATCACAACAGTCAGGAAAAGATCTTTAGTCTGATGGACTGGAATTCCCGAGACAGAAAGGCAAAAAGCCAGCAGAGGGGAAATCTAATGTGCCTTATGTCAGATTAGACTTCACCTCAGGTTTCATTTAAAGGAGATTTTAAAAAGAATCTAAAGAAAGGAACACAGTAATTATGGTGGAAACGTGTGAGCCCAGTCAGTAAATCCATACTGTGCCTCCTCAGGGATTTGTTCAGCATCCACCCAGCAGAAAACAGCAAGCAGGGGGGGCCCAGATGTTCAGTTTACTCAGCTGATCCCAGAGTTATCAACACACTGTCCATTATGGGCAAAGCAAGCTCCCTCCACTGCTTTCAATCTGGCCAAATAAACACACCCCAGCCCATTAAACAACTACCCAACGCTGACATAAACTGTTAAACGACTGTTAAACCGACCAGATTTGGCTCCCAAGGTTTGTTCCTGGATGTGTAAACTGATGCAAATGTAAAATGGATTAATTTCCTCCTGTTCTGAGGAGTTTCAGTCACACAGGCAAAATGCAGACCCATAAAATATTAAAAAAACCCCAATGAACACAGAAAGCAAAACAACTTCCCTTGAGAGAACTGCTTAGAATTTACTTCCATGGGATGCACTGATGCTGTTTACCCTACAGGCCAACATGTTTAAATCTTTGTTCCTTTAGCAGATTAATACTGGAAACAGAGGCCTTTGGGAGATACTGGGTTATTTGTAAGGCTTAAACATTGATGTTATGAAGGAGAAACCACTTTATCCCACCCCACATATTTTTTTGGGTTGAAAATGACAGTATTTATATGGCATTTCATATTGCTCCTGGCATCTTTCCGTTGAAGGAAATCCTGTATTATCTAAAATATGTATTTGGTACCCAGAATATTGATCAGAATGTTGATTATATTAACCTGGCAACTTCTGCACATGGATTTTTCCTTGGGGGTGTGCAATGAGTGGGACAAGAATTCGAACATGTAGGGACTCCTCAATCTGCTGGTTTTCCCTGCTACAGCCATTTCCTGGGTTTAAAGGTATGATCCACTGTTTTAAGTTCTCTTTGTAATTTTTTTTTTGTTTGTTTTGTTTTGTTTTGTTTTTTTGCTTTGTTCTGTTTTTGTTTTTTTTTAAAATGAATTTCACTACAGCAAGAGAGGAACATTTAGAAAGTGGTTTATCCAGAGTTACACCATTCTTGTCTATTATATCTAATATATCTAATTTCCCTAACTCAGAGCAATGCAGAGCTGGGATCTCACTCAAAGTCAATATTTGTTTTATTATTTTAGTTTCTAGAGCTAAGGAGGTTTATCAGCAGCCCAGTTATGGAAGTCTCCCAGAATAGCACACTTTGGGAATCAGTGTCCCACCCTTTGCTTGATCTCTCTGTCCATCCTAAGAGTTTGTGAGGGATCTTCACAGAACCACTGAGGCTGGAAAAGCCCTCTAAGTTCATCGAGTCCATCAACCCAGCACTGCCAAATCCATCACCAAACCACCTCCCTGGGTGCCACAAAATGGTGCAATGAGAGGGAGAAATACAACTCATAACTGCTGATGTACAATTCTACAAGTAATTTGAATACTCAGTGTTCAAGAAGAACATTTCTCATTCCACCTTCCCTCTGTACTAAAACACCTGGGACATCAGAAACACCTGATGTCACACAAAATATGTCTGTATTTCTCAAACAGTGGCTGGAAGTGCCCAAACCCCCCTTGAGCAGCTTCCCTTCCTGCACTTGAATTTTTACAGTAATTCCACAAGGTGCAAATCTCCCTTTCTTGCCTCTTCCCACCACAGTGTTTAGGAACTCCTGATGTTTCAAAGTCCGGCTGAGTGCCACACCAGTTGGATTAACAACATTAACAACACTGAGGCTTTGGGGAGGGCTGTGGGTGCTTAAACAATTGTCTCCCACCAGCCCTTTGCTCCTGGTGAGATTCAGGCTGAGCAGCAGGCACAGAAACACGAGGGAACCTCCAAACCAGCCCAGCCCTGCTTGGCCAGGTCTGTTTTTTTTTTAGGACTAACCCCAAACATCCATGATGGGAACGGGGATTGCTGGGGCATCAGCACCACGTGAAGTTCTGTGCCCAAAACAACACCTTGGAGTGGCTCCTGCATCCCCATTTTCCATGGATTTGAGAGGACAAATTCAGTCTGTGCCTGAAAGATGGTGTAACCCAAGGTCTTGTCAGGAGACAAAGGGGTGTGTTTGACTAAATCTCAGCTGAAGTGTAAACCCATAAACACAGAGGTCAACTCCCATCACCTCGTTATCACGTGCTGGGGAAGATGGAAGTGCTTTTACTTCTGGATAAGTGAAAGTATCAATTTGAAGCCATGGGATGTGTGTTAAATTACAGCTATGGAAACAGGCTCCTGTGTCTCCTACTGCAGAAGAAAAACCTTGATAAAACCCGTTTTCAAACGATAAAATATGAATTACAGAATTATAAAAAGAAACTTTTTATAAACGTGTCCTTGCACACTATATATATTTATAAGGTCTGCACTGAAAACTGCCTAAAATGCTTTCCAAGGGCTAGAATTATAATATCTTTGAGCATTCAAAGAATGGCTCACTGAAAGCTCAGAGCAGAAAGGATCATAAAAACATAACCACGAGGTTTCTCATTTTGTGCAATTAAAAGAACTGTAATCAAGAAAATATAATGCACTTTCCCCCTTCAACTAAATTACACCCCACAGAAACACTGGATGGATTTATGAAGCTTCACCACTCGTAATTACCCCTCAGAATAAACACAGCTCCCACCTTCCCATCTGAGGAAATGCTCCCCCAAAAACCAGCCCTGCTGGGGATCTGAGAGATGCAAATCACACAAAACCACCGCTCTGTGGGACCAAGGGATGAGCTGGCAGCAAGGAGAGCACAGTGACAAAGTGGCTTTGTCTGCGTGGCAGTCTCAGCACGGCTCACACAGCTCTGGTCTGACAGTGGCAAGCAGTGACAGGACAAGGGGGGAATGGCTTCCCAGTGCCAGAGGGCAGGGTTAGATGGGATATTGGGAAGAAATCCTTCCCTGTGAGGGTGGGGAGGCCCCGGCACAGGTTGCTCAGAGGAGCTGTGGCTGTCCCTGGATCCCTGGAAGTGTCCAAGGCCAGGTTGGACGGGGCTTGGAGGTGGAAGGTGTCCCTGCCCATGGCGAGGGTTTGGAACCAGATGATCTTTCAGGTCCCTTCCAACCCAAACCATTCCATGATTCCATAAATAACTGTCACCCTGGACAGAGGGAATCTTTGCAAACATTTACCCAAATGTCCCCCCAAGCTCAGGACATGCCTGGTTCCCTCACACAGCACATGCACAGCTCGAGTAAAAATCCCTCTGCAGCCACCTGGTTTCAGACCTGCACTTTTCATCAGCCCAGGTGTTGGTGATCCCTTTGCTAAGACTCAGTCTCATATTTTCCTCCTAAAGCGAAGTCCACTCTCCACACACGTATCTGAACCCCACTGCTCCCCACCAAAGCCTCGGAGCCTTCACAAAGTGCCAGTGAAGTTGCTCTGCTTTGCTCTTTCCTTTCATCCTCCCTTGGTCGCAGCTTCTCTTTTCTGGCCTCTGCTCTGTTTCCATTGCCATTTCTTTTCCTCCTTTCCCATTTCCATAACATTATTATTTTTCATGCTTGACTCAGCCGTGATTCAGTCTGTCACTATGTTCACAACGTGGCTATTAATTTTCCATACTTTTTGTGTTTTCCTAATTGGACCTGGAACAGAAGAGCCAAACCAGCATCACCAAAGCCCGAGCACACATAATACCGTGTCTCTTATAAAGCATTTCCTTCCAGTATCACTCTGCCATGTGGTAACCATGTGTTTATCTGCAACTTAATTACAGCAGACTAGGAATACATTAAAATGCATACTTAGAGGTTTGTTTTTCGTGAGGAGAAATAAAATGAAACGAATGGGAAACCTCAGAAAGAACAAGAAGAGGTAGATCACGAATGCTTAAGGAACACAGAAGTTGCAGATGCTTTTTCTTTGCTGGGCAAGAGACAAGTTTTCTCTCCAGTATTTGCTGAGGCAAAAGATTTCCTCTAGTTTATGGAAATTTTAAACTCCTCATTTCTCTAGCTTAAAATTCTAGGCCTTATTTACCATTTTATTCCACTTTTAAAATGCACTGTCTCAGTACTAAGATGGCTGGGGAGCCACCCCCTGCACAGGTACTGGCACGGCCCCAATTCCAGGGAATGGGCACTGAGCTGGATCTTGTGGGAGAGCAGTGACACTGCACCTGGGCATTTATCTCAGTGGAAATTCCCAGTGCACCAGCAGAGCTCAGGAGTTCTGCTCTTCCTCCACAACTTCCCTGATATATTAGATTTCATTCTCTTGCATTTGAACCCCCTGCCCTCCCTCTGCAGTTAAATGCAATTAAATACCTCTCGATGATCAACTTGGCGTAAAACACTGTGAGGAAATCAGGAGAAATGTCTAATTTAGCAAGAGATACTGAGCAGCCAAGGACAATACAGAGATGAAAAATCATGAAAGGAAAAAAAGATGTCACACTGCAGAACAGCATGAAGTATCAACAATTTGGGAAGAAACAACTGGGAGCCAATTTTTTAATAATCTGAAGGAAGCAGACTGCAGGAAAGGCATTTTTAGGGCAGAAATGAAGCCAAGTTTGTGTTTTCCTCCATTACAACAGAAGTAAGATACTTAATAGATCATTCCATTTTTTTTCAGTACAGAAGATGCTGCAAGAGTCTCTCTAAGCCTTTTTGATGTCTTAATAAAAGGGTCCAGAATCACATAAAGCAACTTGGATTTGAAATACCACAGAAAAGCTGATTGTCGAGTGTGACCCAACTTGCTTTTGGACAGTTTACATTACAAAGCTCATCCAGACAGCAGAACTTAAACATAATATAAATAAAAGCATCTGAATTTAGTTAATGACTTGGCCCTGAAGCTGGGATAGTTTTTTCCAAGTAGCCAGATTCATTTAAAAAATAAATCCCAGGACACAACCAAGACCGTCTAGCTCATCTAAATTAGCTCAAGGTTAGGCATTTACTTTTTTCAAAAGTGTGATTAAAAAAGGTTTTTAGACAGGATGCTCAGCTTATGGTGATCATTCACTGCTGTGGTTATTTCATCTTGGCTCTGGGTCAGGTGGAAGGGAGAAGGGCACAGTTCAGGACAGAAGTCAGTGAACTACTGTTACTCAATAAAACTCCATTAATTTACACAATTAGAAGAAGCAGTTGCCCACTGGTCCAGCAACTGGAGATCTGTTATCCCCGTTATGCCTAATAAAGTTTGGCTATTATAACTTATTTATTAACACTGCCAATTAATAAGAGATCAGGTATAGGAACAGTGTTTGAAGTCCTGTTCAAACCACGCTTAGAGAGCTGCCTTTCTCAGAGTCTGAGGAGTTATTTGCTTCTGTGTGGGCAAAATTGAAAACCCCTGAAAGCTTTAAACCCATTGAATTCCTTCCCTGCAATCCCCAAATACAATTCTTCATCACCTCTGGCTGTCAAAACATGACCTCTCCAAACTCATTCTCAGCACAACCAAGAGCGACACAGGGAATATTCTTGAGAAGACCCAAAGACCTACAAGAAGAGATTTATCAGTTGAAAATTATTGTGCGTGCAAGGGTGTGAAGTTGTCACCTCACTTAAAAATAAGAGCTTTGTAAAAATGGTCAACTCTCCTCAAACTTTGATTCACTCAGGGACTTCAGGAAGAAAGCAGCAACCTCCCAAAAAACCAAAACAGGAGCAAAAATAAGGAACACTGAAAACCTGTAACTGCTCAGAGTGCAAGTCTGTGCTCTACCTTAGACCAAATCTCTCCCAACAAGCACGATTTTGACTCAGATATCTGTGTACTGCCAAGGACAAAGGAATTTAGGGCAGTGATGAGAATTCTTTGGTGTTTCCAGCAGGACAAATCACAGGCAGCTGCCAGGCAAAAACATATTCTTATGCTCCACCTTGTTTGGGTTGTAAAGGCCAAAGCTGCGCTCCCCAGGAATGTTCTGTGGTGTGTGTGGATAAATATTTGTTTTATTGCTAGGTACTGACACAACACTGTGTCAGTAAAAAAGCACTAATAATACTCATAGTAGCTGCCAGTGCAACTCATTCACTCTCAGTGCAAACCTGAGGCATTTCATCACTTGAATTTAAATTGCTGGCCTTGCAGAAACGCTTCAAAACTGTTGGTAACAATATGTTTTGTCCTGGTTAAAAGTCCTGCTGAAAGGAAATCAGTTAATATTAAAAGCTTCTCTCTTTGTTCTTAGTCAGTTTTACAAGTTCAGGTTTTTTTAAAAGCCCTAAGGAAGTAAAAAGACACAAATAAACCTGGTGTATGTTTAAAGTTTTCATTTGAACAGCTGTGCACCAACAAGAGGTTAGTCCTGACCCCTGAACTAATTGCAGAAGTATATGATTGATTATTCATTCTATTAATAAATGCCAGAAACTACTTGGGTAACCAACATTCCACATTAAGTATGAGCAATAATTAATACGATTTTTTTTTATCATACCCTTTCAATATAAGCAACACTGCAGACATTTCCAGCATTCCAATTCAAGCAGCAATTACCGAATCTATAATTATTTGAGGAATAATAATGAAACAAACAACCAAATTGTATGAGAAGAACCAAAAATCCAGTGTTTGATTTTCTTGTATTCTGTTATGTGGAGAAAAAGGTGGGGAGAAGCAACAATAATAAAATGGAGAGAGAAAGAGAGAGGATTAAAAAAAAAAAAGAGGGAAAAAGGGACAAGTTCAAGGCAACAAAGATTAGGATCAAAATATTTGATAGTAAAGGACAGAGGAGTAAAAACAATTCAAGAAAAAGGAAATTAAAGCAACAGACAAAAGGAAGAGTTTCATCACTGGAATTTAAACATGCAGTTATCCCCAGCTCATATAAAAAGACAAGGATGTCTTTTTATGCCCTCAGGCTCCATTTCCAAAGCCAAGCTGAGTCTCACACCAGGAACTGTAAGGTACACACAGATAATCCCATGGCAAAATTTGAGAAGAAAGGCAAACACTATATTGTTATTTAAAATGTAGTTCTGGATTACTCCAAGATTCATTTTTTCCGCTGTAAAAAGACCTCTGGATGACTCTTCCCAAACACACTGCAAATCACATTTGAGGCCTCCAGCCTATTCTTCACCTTTGGCTTTTCCTATTTTCCCCCCTTTTCTGTTTTGGAATCAGCTCCTGCATTTCTTGCAGCTGCCCCTGCCAGTGCAGCAGTAGCACTGTCTAGACTATGAACATATTTGTGCCTCTTAAAAACTATTTCAGTTGTAGCTCTACAGCTCCCAGACCCCCAAAATCCCATTTCTCATTTCCAGCACATCCCACTGCCCTGTGAATTCAGAACTGATGTCTAACAGCTCAATCCTTATTAACACACAGGATCTTTCCTGCTAATTTCTGTGAGACAAAAATACCCTAATGTTCAGTTACCAAAGCACTCCTTGTGAATGTAAAATAAAATGTCCCAACAAAATTGGTTTATTCGCCCTTGTACAACTCACATTGTGTAACAGAAGTAAAGGCCATGAGATAAAGAAAAAGTAGCAAATAAGTCATAGAATAATAGAATATCCTGAGTTGGAAGGGACCCAGAAAGATCACAGTGTCCAAATCCTAAAGAGTTAGACATCAAAGTCTGCTCTAAAATATAATAATATTATATATTATATATAATAATATTATATTTTAGACTAGTGTAATTTTAACTCATGACACCATTCAAAGATCTGGTAAACTGATGATTCTTATGCTAAAATATGATTTGTTGTAATCAAGCTTTTTTAACACTTACTAATTAAAAAACACCTTGTACTCCCTTGCAAGTCATTGGACTTTTTTATGGCAAAGCTTTGAGTCAGTTTTAGCAAACTCAGTCTTTTAAAAATTCACTCACAAAACGAAAAAAGGCAATCAAAGTATTCCAGATACTTAAGCACTTAAAACTCAAGTTACCTCACAACTGATGTGCTTGTAAATGGATTATGAACAGAGCAGTGCAGAAGAGGCAAAATGTTTCAAAACAGAAAATGAGCAACTGATAAAGAGGAAATAATTTAATCACACTCAGAGCTGCTGCAAACACACTCCAACCCGCCAGGGAAATAATAAATCAGTGTTACTGTACACAAATACTGTGTCCATAAACATGGTCCATCTCATCTCACACTCATTACTCCACTTTCTATACCCCAGCAATTCCCACCCTGACAAACAAGGACCTCCAGCATTATTGTCACACCTTTCAGTGGAGCTCCTGCAGGGGAGGGACATTCCCTGAGGCTTCCCAAAGCACCTGAGCACCGACCCTGGGGAAAGGGAAACGCTCAGAGCTCCAAACCCCTGCTCAGCTCCCATGGGGAGCTGCTCTCCAAGCAGCAGTGCCAGAGGCTGCAGCACCTCTGTGAGGAAGAAGCTCTGGTAGGAACCGGGCTGGGCTGAGTTTTTGGGTAAAACATGAACAGAAAACTTGGATGTCCTTCCTCCTGCAATTAAACAGGATCTCAGTTCTGCAGGGATTGATTTTTTTTACCCAGATTGTCATTTTCCAAAAGAAATAACTTGGTTTCAAAACAAAGAGCCCCAGGCTGTGCAAGGGGACTGTGTGAGACCGAAGCTGGGCTTGGAGACACCACGGGAATTACCAGATCCAAGGGAACCCCTCTCGCTCTCCCCCCGGCCCCAAACCTCTCATCATCAGCTTGTACCACGAAAACAAAACTCGGTGTTTCAAAAAAGAACTCATTTTCCAGTAATCTGATGAGTCCTCCAGTTAGCAAAGGGAAGGGAACACACAGGATTTAATGTGAAGAACAGATAGAAATCGTCCTAAAAATGTCAATTGGCAAAGTCCACCCGAGCTCTGGGAGAAGCCCAAACAACGCCAATGTTCTTCTTCAACAAGACATGTTTATACACCACACACAGAGTCAGCCAGAATAACAGAACCTATTGAAACAGAGGGGTTTTTTATTTATTTTTAACATTTCCCTTGTGAGGATGGCATGGGGGGAACTGTGCTGGAGCATCAGGAAATCCACAGCTCCTTTGGCCACAAATGCTGCTCAGATCATAAAGCAAACATAATTAATCACTTCATGGGGTGTTTTCAACCTGGACTCAATCCTGAATTTTGCGCACTGTGAAATCATAAATATCTAGAACCATAAAAATAGCAGTATGGTATTAAAAGATACATTTAAAAATTAGATATGTCTACAAACACACACACACATCTTCTGCCATTTCCCCCCTTCACATTCTCGCTGGGAGCTGCAGAATTGCTGTACAAGTAATTTTTGCCATTGTCCACTAATTCACCCAAACAAACCATTTGATGCTACTGTTTGTAATGGGAAAAACATGAATCAAGAGGCAAAGACAACTAATTTTTAGATTTAGAAAGAAACCACAGGCAAACTTTGTTATTCTCCTCAAATTCTTCTTGCTCTGGCTGCCAACAAATCCTTCTTTTTGACTAAAATACTTCAAAATATTTGTGTCCTCGGTTTACATCTCCTTCCTGAGACAGTCTCTCAGTGGAGAGGCATCCTGTTATTAATTCCTACTCAGAATTAAAATGGGAAAGCATCTGAGACACCAAACAACTGATATGAGCAGAGAGCCACAGGAACCCAACCCAGTGTCCCAGCTGACATCTCAAACCAACAGCTTTATCTGGAAGATCAGCTCTTCATTTTCTCCCATCACTTCTGATACCATCTAAGATGGCAACATTATCAAGGGGAGTTTAGTAAAAGATGCATCCTCTTCACAGAGAAGTTCTATAGGGACACTTTTTTGGCCATTTTGCCCAGACATGGAAAGTGTGACCAAGCAAAGGGAGAACACATGAAAAGGGCAAATAGGGAAAGATCATTAGAATAATTACATATTCTTATTTTTAATGAATTCTAAACAATCTGTTTTCAGTGTTTACACACAGATAAAGTGATACAATTTTCTATATTTATATTCCTATATTTAAAATGCAGATTTTCTGTATGTTCTTTATTTAAGAGAGAACCACTGTCCCTTTGGTCTGGGATGATGTACTTGCCTCTGGGAAACAATGGAATATAAGAAGCAATGTCAGGACATGAATGAAAACATACAGGAGGCTTATGGCACTCTGGTAGGTTGCTGTGTCCTTCAAAATTTGAAAGATTCTGAATTCTTTGTAGCTTACACGAGAAAACTATTTTTATGATAGAATTCTGCAGGGAAAATCTCTCGGAGGGTATTTCTGAGCAATAAGAGATTTATCAGGATGAAACCAGTAATGTAGTGGTTGTGTTTTTGTTTTGTTTTGTTTTTCTGAAAATCTCAGAATTGTGTCTTTTATAAAGCTTTATATACCCATAATTCAACGGGCTGTTACCAAAATAAAGATCCGAGTCTATAACCTTAGAGAAATTCAAAAAGTATTTGTAGAAAGAGCCTTTGGTTTATACAAAGGTCAGGTAAAGAAGAGATCAGAGAGAACATTTTGTGAACTGTGGCAAGAACAAACAAACAAACAAAACCAATTACTCCATCTTTTGTATTTCTGTTGCAAAATATTATTATCTTACAAAAAAGTGAGAAACTTTAAAATCACTGATGAGTAATGATGCTCAACAGAGGCACAAGAGAAGCCCCAGCCCCCAAACCAAGCCCATTGTGCTGTTTGAGACACAGAAAATGGACTCAGTTGATGAGAATTTTGGAAGAACAAGAGTCAGCAAATGGCTGAACTGGAACTGCCCAAAATACAGGGAAGAGTCACCTTTGAACCCCCCAAAAAAGGAAGTTATTCTATTTGAAAGGAAAGACAGAAGGACAGGGGAAATCTTACATGTTTACATACTTCTACTGGCCAGGGGTTTAAAGCTGCAAGTTGCTTTGGGACATCACAGGGAACAGGTTTTAGGCAACAATATACTAAAAATTCAACTGAATTTCTTCACCAGTGCTCATGTTTAGAGGCAATAAGTGAAGCACACTGGCCTCGAAATTCAGGTAGCTTTGAAGAAAGGCTTTACAAATTCCTTCCATCTGTCTGTTCGTTGGCATTTTAGATAAAACACGAGAAAAACCCACCACAGACTGAACATGGGAGCGAATGGAAACGTTGTGGCAATAATTAGTGCCCTCAGAAAGTTAATGCTAATGAATCAATCTGAATAGTGAACCAATCAGGATGAACAATGAACTAATATTTTAGATATTCTATTCACTGCAGAGAAGAACTGGAATTGGGAGGCAGTTGCAGTGGAAAATGAAGCTTTCTTAGGTAAACAGATCCCAGCTACAAACACCTCATATTGCAATTTTAGACTTATTCCCACCTAAAGAAGTACCCAATGCCTTTTGCAATGTTTTGGTAACATTCTTAAACACATGAGGAAAATCTGTGTTTAAATCTCTTCGGGTTTACCAGCAACATCTTCTCTTTTCCTATGTTTTTTTTCCTTGAGGATATCTGTGACCACTGATTACAACCAGGAATGCAGGAACTGCTGCAGGTTTCAGAAATGCCAATCCCAAATTCCACATCTCATGTTTTGTGCCGACTTTTTCTTTTAAAGTTATAAATTTTTTGCCCCCATTGCTATTTTTTTCCAACTATAAATTCCTGTGTTTGATTTAAAAAAAAAACACAACAAAACCAACAAACCACATGAGTAATTTCAAAGTTTAGGATTCCAGCTTTGTCTCTGATATCAAAACCAGCCAGCAACTGCAAGGCTCCATCATGACAACTAAGAGTAAAGCAATTTAAAAAAATCATTCCACTCTTTTATTTCATTGAAAGGTTAAAAAAAGAACTGCTTGTAATTTTCAGTGCTGTCTCTTTTCCTTCCAATTCCTGAACAAAGCAGGAATAGCTTTACATTCCTGTCTGTGGGTGTGGTTTTTGACTCACAAAGATAATATTTCCATCAGTGCTTTAGGAATAAATTAAATAACGGATCCAACTTCAACACAGCCCTTCTGTAAACAACAGAGTAAAACAGGAGGCATGAGAAAATGAGGGGAAAAAGGGAGGAAAAGGAATAAAGGAATAGCAATTCCTTAAGATCACAAAATATTATTTGCTAGCTGACAAATATCCTTGTATTCCCCTATAGCACAGGGTAGATAGGGGTAGATATCACAAGTAAACAAGTTTTACTGAATATTGCTGTCTCAGGAAATGGCTGCAAACATAGAGATGTAGAGCAGAGCAATACAACATTGATGCTGGATGTAGTTTCAGAACTCCGTGGGAATCAGTTGAATATATATATATATATATAAAAATAAATATATATATACACACATTATCTAAAGTCTGTGCCTCAATCCATTCTGTGCCAAGAACATCACTACTTAAGAAATCCAACTTTTTGGGACAAAGGGCTATAGTTACACCACCCCCTGAGGGGAACAAGTTCTGTTGGGATCCCAGAAGGAAGGATCCTTCTGCTCACAATATGGACATAAGGAACATCCATATGGCACGTGCTTAAAAAGCCCACTTGCTCTTATACACTCCCCCAGGATAGCTTTTAAAAGATTCTAATTCTTTATTCCATTTCTGCTTAATGTGGCAACAGATCAGAAAACTCCAGCAGGAATAGTGAACAGATCACAATCACTAAAAATACCTATAATTTAAAAAAACATAACTTTATACTGGAGTGGGGTCCAGGAAGTGTTGCTGCCCTAACTCCTGGGATCCACAGAAGTGAGATTTAGATCTGAAAAGCAGGTCTTTTGAGGAAGAGAGAGAAAACAAATTTATTTCAACTGTGTTGAATTGCTCAAAAACCCTCTTTGCCACTACTGGTTGTCATCTAATAGGTACAGTGAGAGATGTTATGAGAAACTGTTGTAGCCACTATAAACAAGCCCGATGCCAACCCAAATTCTGTTCCCTCTTTTTGACTGAAGAAGATTCCCTTGGAATAATTTCCACAATTTCAGCAAAGCAAGAGGGAAAGCCTTGTCCCTCTACAAATAACAAGCTTTAAGGAAAAGAGATCAGCCTATATTTTAGGAAGAATCCGTGCCAGAGGCTCCAGCCAGGCTCCCACATCCACTTCTCACATCCTATGGCCCTTGCTCAAAACACGAACCAACAGTGGCAGTTTGCCCTAAGGTATAAAGTCATAAAAAGTTACTCTCATTATTAGTCACTGCTTACTCTCTGTCTCTTCTTCCCTCAAAGGAGACCATCCCACATTAAGGCATCTTAACAGACTGTGACATTCCCATTGCACAGCTCATTCCAGTGCCTGGCCGTGCATGTGGGATAGACTGGCACCAAGTACATGCACATGAAGCAGATGCTGGCACCTTGCTCTGCTCTCAGAGTCAACTGTTCCCATAAACACAGCAAGGATTAGATCCCTGAGGAAACACCAGTGCTTTTCAACTCAAACAGAAACTGCCTAAACTGCCCCATGTCCAAAATCATTTGCAAGGACATCCCAGCCTAAAGGTTTAGCAGAATACACAGTGTTTTCTCTTTAGTTATCACGACAGGAAGATTTTAAGGTAAGTAAAAATATTAAAACCAATATCTAATGATTAACTATACATAGATTTAAATCTTATTGAAAGGTGGCAGATGATATCCGTTCTCAGACAACAGCTTTTCAAATGTCATGGGTTCACGTGGCCGAATTTTTGGTAACGGGCCATAGAGATGATTTCAGCCACACTGACTCCAGGTAATTAGAGGGATGAAGGAGAACAGTTGACATTATTTATTTTTCAGCACAACAGGTTTTTGTTTAGATATTTTAATGGCACCAGACACAATATAGGAGATACTTCACTTTGGTCTGAATATTAAAGGAGAAAAGTGACTTAAAGGCACCCAAAAGGAAAGCTAAACATGGACACCACCAGAACTGTGATGCTTCCAGGACTCTTACTGATTCATAGAATGGTTTGGGTTGGAAGGCACCTGAAAGATCATCTCATTGCAACCTCCTGCCATGGGCAGGGACATCGTCCACTAGCCCAGGTTGCTCCAAGCCCTGTCCAAACTGGCCTTGGACCCTTCCAGGGATGGAGCAGCCACAGCTTCTCTGGGCAACCTGTGCCAGGGCCTGCCCACCCTCACAGGGAAGAATTTCCTCCCAATATCTAATCTAAGTCTGCCCTCCTCAGCTTCAGGCCATTCCCCCTTGTCCTGTCACTCCAGTCCTTGTCCCAAGTCCCTCTCCAGCTCTCTTGGAGCCCCTTTGAGCACTGGGAGGGGTTCTAAGGTCTCTCCAAAGCCTTCTCTTCTTCAGGCTGAACAGCCCAACTCTCTCAGCCTGTCTTCATAAGAGAGGTGTAGACTCAGTAACACCTTCAGAGATCCTTCAGTCTGCTTAGAGGGTTTAGGATTTTCACTGTATGATCTAGCAGAGACAAGACTGTGCCCTTCTCAGCTCTGGAAAGCTGCTGGAAGATACTGACCTTTCAAAAATCACAGAGATGACAAAACGTAAGAAGTCCAGCTTCAAGGATCTACAATTCATGATCAGAGATGCCACATCCAAAGCAGATGCACAGAACCAGAGCTTCACATGCACAAAGGCACCAGAAGCATAAGAAGCTGCATTTGAACATCCACTGAAGTGAATGCCGTCACTTTTATGTCTAATAAATACACCATTGTTTAAACACATAAAGTCTTTCGCCTGACATGCACAGCCCTGACAAGAAGATCTAATTTGCTGTTCTTTTCCCCACTTGCTTTCAAAGAACTGTTCAACTCGCCCTGTACAGACCGATGCTTTCAGCACAGCTCCTGAGCTGTGCCCTCATTTCAGGTGCCACCTCCATTTGTTGAGGGTGACTGTCTCCATTCCTTTTCAACAGCTCCAGATAAACTACAGAAGTTTAATATTCCTTCTTTTGCCTTTGCACAGCAGAGCACAGTAGGAAGTGAGTGACTATTTTAAGAGACAATGTGTTTTCCCAGTATCTTTCCACCACACACTGCCAACAATTATGGTCAACTCAATGGTTATCCCAGGCCATGACTATCTGTCTAAATATTCCTCAGAGCGTGAGTTCAACCAAACGACAAATTTTTAATGTCAGAAGAGCTCAGACAACTCTGTCTCCCAGGTAAATTTGTCACTTCTGAAGCTCAGCAGAACCACCATCCCAGCCATCCCCCCCGGACACTCCGCAGACGGGACATCTGGGGCCGCAGGAAGAGGCTCTGCTGGCACACCGAGCTCTGGTGGTAACGTACATTTATCCCCTCCCTTCCCTCACGCTCACTTCTCCTCCTTGGATTCCTGACTTCACTGCAGCTCTGCAGAGCTGTGCTTCAGGATCATGTTTCAGGATGTAATTAGCCTTACAAAGGAAAAAAAAAAAAAAATGAAGGGAAAGCGCTTTGGTCGTTTTATTTTCCATGCATAAGCTGCGACTTATGGTGAAATCATTGCTGTGAGTGGACAAAAGAAACATTTCCCAGGCTAAAACTTCAACAGAAAGGTTTGCTGCTTAGAGATTACAGGCTTCAAGGGCAGGAGTGGATTAAGAAAATATGAATTATAGAAAAAAGTTCTAACTTTAATAAATGTCTTTACATCAAGGCTACATTTGCCAAAATGTATTATTCTTTTAAATAAACCTACATTAAAGCCATGCCACTTGGAAACTGAAGCTCTAAACCCATAACCCAGAATAAAATACACATTTTTTTTTTTCTTTGTTTCTTTTGAAAACACTCCACTTTCCCGTTCCTTATGCAACTGTAAGTGCTGGCAGAGGATTCCCAGCTGTGCCTTGTCAGCCTCCGGACCGAGCTCATTGTGCTGCTTCTCCTCTGCCTGGAGCGGGGTTTGAGCAGCTCCGAGCACCAGCACGGGCTGATCCCTCTGCACACAGAGCTGAGCAGCGTCTGCCCCCAGGGAAAGGAGCTCTTCCACACCCAGCTCAAGGAATCATCTCACATGTTTCAACAACCCCAAGCGTTTCTCTGTTTGGTTCAAAGATATCACTGGGGTTCTGTTTCATTTGCAGCGGGGAGACTAAATGACAGCAAGCAGAGTCTGCTGTTAGGTTAGATTACAAGGTAACAACGTTTTCCATTTTAAATTAACTGCTTAAAGCATGGTGTTGAATGGCTTGAACTTCGTGTTAACTTTGCAAATATGTGTGAAATAACGTGAGTTCTAATATTTAGCTGTACTGGACATAAATGCTTTTCTAGATAGAGTTGATCTGCTTGTTCTGTGTTAAATGTCTGCCACGCACATCCAGCTTAAACTAATGGAAAGTGCAATTGGTTTTTGGCTAAATGTAAGTCATTTCTATGCAATACATTTAAAGAGGATGTGAAAAACCTTGGTAAAGCACTTTAACCCCTGTGTGTCATGAGAAATAACGCTGACATCTTAGAAACGTTTGAATTCAGACTGAATAGATAAAAATAGATTATTTCATAAATTCGGATACTCTGGGATTTCTAAAGGGTCTCTCCTTTAGAAATTAACTATTTTCATTAACAGAATAGCAAAAGGACAGATATTGAACTTACTGAAGATAAACATCTTGAAAGCTACAAACTACTGAACACATGGTAAAAAAGATAATAAAGATGCCTTCACATACTGTGCCTGATTAAACATTTGGGGTAAAATTAAAAAATGTATAGCAATGCAGCCATGTTGAGTGTATCTGACAACACAAACATATCATAAATGCATTATAT
The DNA here is from genome assembly GCF_003031625.1 of Empidonax traillii. Classification (NCBI taxonomy): domain Eukaryota; kingdom Metazoa; phylum Chordata; class Aves; order Passeriformes; family Tyrannidae; genus Empidonax; species Empidonax traillii. Next base: position 1,814,809 of record NW_020955380.1, read on the forward strand.
TGGCTATCTATAATTTTATTTTACCATGTAACCATTTATTACAAAAATCCTAAGTGGAATAGGCTGAATTTTCCCCAAATCAAAAATTGGCTGGCCATGTACTAAATATAAATTCCTGATAGATGATCTGAGGATCCCAATCCTGGCCAGGAAAGGTCCAGTGCCCTGAAGGGCCTTTTCGTAATTTGGGCCTTAAAATGTGAGACAACACCTGTTAAATAGGCCAAAGAAAGGAACTCAGTAGCCCAGTATTTTGCATGCAAAGGAAACAGCAATATCAAGCTTTCAGTGCTGAAGAGTTAAATTGGTGTGAAAACACAGCATATAAACTCACATATATGAACAGGATTAGTGTATGAAGACATATTATTTGGCTGGGTACGATATATATTTTCTGCTGTTTTGTGTTTGAGTTGTTTTTTTTTTTTTTTTTTTTTTTTAACTTGTACCTATAAAGTATTTTATAAAAAGATGTGTCACTTTTAAGATAATTTGATTTACTATAGAATTTTACCTTTTATTGAAGCTCACAGCGAAACATCTTTTGTCCAGTAAACATAATGTAATTCACCCCATATGATTCCTGACTTTTAAAAATACAGGGAGAATGGGAAAGTATTTCAGTCATGCCATTATGTGCCTCTGGTGACAGGAAGAAATGGTTAAACATTAAAAAAGCCCAACTGCAATGCAGCAGCATTGTGACTACAGTGTGATTATAAAGTCCCCTAGAAAAATGTGCCCATAATTGAGATGTCAGTAACTCGACGGAAGGAACACACGTGGCCAGGACTTTTCCTTTTACATTCCCTTTTCCCCAAGGGCTCTTTGTGTGTCTGGGCCAGAGCTGTGGAGAACACAAGTTTACTGTGTAATTTTATAACCCATCATTACCGAGTAATTTAGAAACCAAAGCATGAGGTCATTTGTCCTGAGGTGCTCAGAAATGAGCACTTTCTCAACAAGAACAGGCATTTTCAATGCAGAGCAAGCACAAGCTCCTGCATCTATCTGATACGTTAATTAACAGTGATTTCTGTAAATAAAAGCCCAGTATAGAGTCCATCTGGCATTTTGGAATGACTGGTTTAGGATGGGTAGCAAGCAGCAAACTCGAGGCTGGATTCATTTCAGAACCCTGCCCTTACATGAGACGCTGTGAGGATTTGTGTGAGACATTTGCATCTCTCAAATCCCCTTCATATGGAAACAAAAACATTACCTTCAAATTGCAAATTAATATCCAGACTTGCTATAACGTTTTAAAGCTAAAATAGTTGAGCCCAGAAACTACAATATTAAAAAGAAGTAAAATGCATACTGTCTTCAGCTTATTCCCCCCCAACTTCCCGTTTTTAAAAATGTGAGAATAAAAAAAAAAAAAAAAAAAAAAAAAAAAAAAAAAAAAAAAAAAAAAAAAAAAAGAGAATTATGTTGTGGAAAGCATGAAAAACATGCAATCAATCGTGTCTTATGTTAAAGAACAGCTAGGCAAAAAACCAAAAGTTGTACCAAAAACTTGATCTATTATATAAATATCAAGATGAACAAGCTTTTTCACAAAATCTGATGCAGGCAAAACCACAGTTCAAGTTCCTGAAACGGAACTATCTTGTATTTATAAAATATAAAGTCGACAATATAAAGCCAGGTTGATGAACATTAAGAAAAAGCAGTTTTTAATCCCCTCAAGGCCTCCTTAGAGAAGAACCATGGACATGCTCTAAGCCTTGTCTTGGCCACAAAGATTTGTCTCAGTCAAAATAGGCCACAGGCCAAGAGAGTTTCCTTCATGGAAGAATCATGCAACAGAGCTTTGACAGATCATTGATAGCCCTGGACGTGCAGGGCCCTATTTCCACGCTGGTGCAGCAAATCCCCTGCTGGATGTGCTGCCTCTGCACGCTCCTGAATCCTGGCTGCTCTGTTTTGGAATGCCATCTATTGGTGACAGTAAATGTAATTTTTCCTGTCACGACCGTAAGAAGGCTCAAGACACACAATTGTTCTGATTTTGCTAAAAAGTCAGTGCAGAGCACAACCCATTACAGATCAACCTTTTTAGACTGCCTATGCTTAATAAAAACAGGGGAATGGCACTCTTGTGATCAAACTTCCCAAAGGTCTCCTCTGCAGAGCCAAACAGGTCCTGTTGGAGAAGAGGATGGCCAGAAACGGAAGGCATCTCTTCATCTGTGATGAAAAATCCCTTACACAGAAATGCCAAACCAAAAGCACTTAGGGCACCACATCAGAAATAAATAGGGTGTTTTTCTGGGAGCAGTAACAACTATGGAATTGCAAATGCCTGCTGGCCCTGCAAATCCAAACCACCTCTTCAAATGCAACCCCAAAGCCAGCACCTATTTGAGTTTGACTTTTGCCCGTGAGGGCAGAGAACCACTAAAAATTCAGATTAGTGACTTGAGGCCTCACAGGGCCATTTCTTTCCCAGGGGAAGGAAGCTTGGCCATTCCTCCCACGCATTGCTCCACCTGCTCTGAGAAGTGCCCTACGACCTCCATACTCCTAAAAGCTCTGCAGGTATCTCATTTTCCTCTTTTTTTTTCCCATTCCAGGACACTCTCTGGGACACACGAGGCCATGCAGGCGACACCCCTGGTGTGTTATTATTTCCTGCTCGTCTCCCTGTGCGTTGATGTTTGTGCCAGTGGAGCCAGTGCCCTTCCCAGCAGGCAGGGCAGGAGGATGCGCCTGGCAAGGGGATCCCCAGAAGGGCAGAGGTTCCCGAGGCAGCCAAGGATGGAGCTCCCGGAGCCCGCTGTGCCCGGGATCCCCCTCATCAACATCGACGACAGCGTGCTGGGAGTGTTCGACTCTCTCGTGGGTCTGGGGGAACATGAGTCCAGTTACAGCGTCCTGCCAGGTACCAACAAACTCCCTCTGCTCTCGGGGTGGCCTCATGTTTTTCTCTTGTTTTGAAATGAAACATATAAACCCTTTAAAGAGCCGTGGCCTTTCCCGGTAATTTTTGTGGTTTGGCATATGAGGCTTTTTAGCTGAATCCTGCTTTGCCAGGTAACTAATATTTTCCACAGTTTTCCTGCGTTATTGTTTGATCTTATCTAATAAAAAAATTGGTTGGGATATTTTCGTAACTTCAAATGTGTAACAAGCTCGAAGACTATTTTGAAAAATTTATTGTCTGACATAACTCCCAAGTCAATTAACATTTCACTGAGGAATTACACCAATAACACCAGTGTCGATTCAAATGAATTTAGGTTCTATTATTCTTTTTGTTGTATTTTTGATAGGCAGTACTCAAACTATGTCTACATGCAGTATTTCAGGAGTAATTGTTTACTTTGTAAACGATAACACAGAGCAATAATTGCAACATGAAACCTGCATTAGAAAACTGAGAGAAAAACCCCAATAATTCAACACAAGAACACTCTTATGCTCCACCTGTATTGAGAACCCAAACTTACTTAAGAGAAGTTCAACAGTATGATTTATATAAAATTTGCCTCTTTGGTGATCTAGAGGTTCTCACATTGCTGCACTAATATACATTTTATGGTTTTTGAAGGAGAGGTAGGGAAGAGGATTTGATGCCTTCAAAAACAAACAGGTAAAAAGTATCATTTCATTGGTCTTTACTGAAACCTGTCTTAGTAATTGTGTCAGGCCTCTCTAAATCTCCTCAAAGAATACAAGACTAGTCAGGGATTGAGAAATGATGGTTGTTAAGTGTCTCTTTGGTCCTCAGTGCAACAGAAAAGTCAGAACTCTCGCTCCAGGATGCTGAGATTTTTATGTTCAACGTCACAAAAGGGCAATTACGACTCACAAAGCAGCAAATTATGTTTAACAACCAGTGCTCCATTCTGAAAATAACAACTTCTGAACACCACTATCAGTGCTTCTCAATTTTGGGAGCACAGTTATTAACCAGTTGAAAATTACTGAGATGTTCGGCACTTCTTTTTGTAGAAGGAAGTTTGAGGGTTGAAGGAAAGGAAGACAAAGGGATGTTGTGAGGACTCAACACAAGGTTGTGCCCACTCCACAGGTAATAAATATAAGGACATGGATAAACATAAGGATCACACACTAAGTGGAATCATCATATGCAATTTAATGAACTTCATGGAAAAAAAGTAGAATGTCCTGATAACCACTAATCTGCATCAAGTGATAATAACCTACTTTATGAGCACAAAGTTAAGCCTCACAAGAGGCACGTCCACCAGGTTAATAGGTCTCAAATGGCCAAACACATTTTAGCCACATTTTCTTGATAATTACTATTTGTTGTGAGTCCTTACCTCCAGAACGGCTGAACCATTTGAAATAAAGTACTTTAAAGTCGGGGATTTTAATGGCAAAACTCCTGACTGCGGCATCTCCAGTGTGTATTACAATATTATACACATTACTAACGTCAAACCTTTCATTTAAAAATATTTTTAAAATTAAACAGAGGAAAATACCACATAAAGTAGCACACACTTCATGTAAGATATTCCAGTGCCTCTGTCAGGACCATCAGTCATGCTGAAATAATGCACAGCTCTTCCCCCTCCCCACCCCACTTGTTTTCTTCTATCTGGATTTGCATCCAAAAGCTGAGCTAAAACCACTGAACTCATTTTATTTGGAACTTCACGCTGAATTTACACCATATTTCCAAAGGTTAAAAGTCCTGTGCACATCTGCCAAGGACTTGAACCACAAGGTATTTTTTAGTCTAGCTTTTAAAGTTCAAAATTTTTTCAAGTTCATGTCAGATTTGGAAAAAACAGAGCCTATTAAATAATAGAGCACTATTATTAATCATGCTCCAGAATAGAAGAAAATGCAATCCAAACCTCAATTTCAATTATCTTAGCTACTTGTTTTGCTCTTAGTAACCTAAAAAGAAAAAAAAAACCCCACCAATTTACAGATTTATGCAGAATGAAAACTAACAGTTAAATGGAGGTTTTACAGTAACCAGACACATCTCCTTCCTCCAGGCAAAAATCATGTGAATATTTAAATTAAGTGAAACAGTTCACCCCAACATTTGCAGTTGTTGGTCCTTTGCAGCCTGTCCATTCAGCAGAGCAGGACAGGATGTTCACTGCTGCTCTATTTCTGATACCTCTTGATCCCCCACTTCTCCCTGTGCCACCCTGGCAAGTTCCTCAGGGGCCAGGCAATGTAAGGAGCCTCTCAGCCCAGTCTTTATTGTGTCCCAGCAGGGTTTTCTGTGGATCCCACAATGCCAAAGAGCAGTTCTGAACACACCAGAAGGTGCCTCTTTGCCCTGGAGCACGAACTGTGTCCTGCCAGTGAAAGAAACTCCCCCGTGCACAGAACTCAAGAGAGGTTGTTAAAGAAGCCTCCAGAGGCCAAACTGATAACTCACATCTTTATGGCTTATTCAGACAGACTTGCACCAACTTCAGGTGCAGTCTGGTAGCTAAAACAACCTAAAGAACTTTAGGAAGCCCAGAGGAATTTCCTCCTCGAGCCAGATTGTTCTCCTCTTGGAACAGCTGATGTTTTATTGTTTAACATGAGAAAGTGCAGCGTTCCTTTTGTGTTTCCTTTGGAAATTATTTAAAAGAAATATTGTGGCTTCCTGGCAAGCACATAAAAACCAGAAGTCAGGATCCAGCAAACAGCTGGATGACAAATACCTGGGTAGAGTGACAAGAGACTTGGAGCCAACCAACACTTGGCCTGGGCCTTTCCTCCTCCACTTAACATGGTTTGAGTTGATTAGAGCACAACTTTACGTGGTTGAAATGAGGCACAGATACCCCAGACCCCGGAAAAAAACAAGATGCAACAGTTCAAAACATTAATTTCCTGCTTTTTCCATCCTGAGAGTGACTTAGATTAAAGCATTTTTAAAAAATATATGGAATACTGAGGAACATCCAAACTGGATGATTCTGATAATTAATTTCTATTCCAGAAACAGGTTCATATCCAATGGTCTTTAAACACAAGGGCAAAAGAAGACTTTTGCTATGAAGGTGACAGTAGGACTGCCTTGAAGGACTTTGCAAAATGCCTCATTTTGAGACAAATATTAATTCCACTTCAAACCTAATATTTACAATAATCTTGCAAGGACATTTCCAGGCTATCCTGAATACTCTTCCTAAAACTGAACAACCAGGGTGGAGTGGGGGAAAACAAACCCTGCCAACAACCCCTCCAAAGACAACTGGGCTATCACAAATGAAAGTCTCATGGTATGCAAATTCAGATAAGGCTTTTCCAGGGCACTACACAACCTTCATCTGAAGAAGGAAGTCAAACTGAATAGGAAAAGAGGACTTTTTTTTTTTTTTTCTCTATATTGAGGGAGGTACAAAGTAACTTAGAAATGGGTTTTCAGCTTGAAACAAAACCTCAGCAATGCATTCTCAGGGTAATTAGAGAGGAAAAGGAAAGGTAGGGAAGGAGTTCAGATTCTCACCACACTTAGAGGTGCACTCAAAAATAGGAAGATCTGCATGGGATGAAGAATCTCAGCCTGGGCTGTCCTTGTCTCAAAGACCAAAAAGAAAAGCACTGTGCTAAAGTGCAATGTTTACCCTGGAGTGGGGGTGAGAACCACCCAGGGAAACCTTTGCTGGGTAAACTCCACCACTGGAAGGAAAGGGACTGGGATTAGTTTCCTTCCCAAGTCTTTACACTCTCCAAATGTCTTGCCTACTGAATATTTGGGTAGAGCTTACAAAAGGAATTTACATTTCTTGCTGAAAATTTTAACTGGTAACCTGGGGAAAACTCCTTTTTTGTAGATTCATGCCCAGAAACTTTGGAGGTAGGTATTTATTAGCACAAGTTGTTCTAGTCTGCTACTTTCCTAGTAAACAGTTTCAGATAAAGGAAATTACAGGGGAGGGGAGATGTTTGCCATCCCACCAGTCATCCCAGAATGGACTTGACTTCCATCAAGCCTATGAAGAGTTGCTGTAACTTGAATATTGTTACTTTCCTGGTTCCACAAAGCCTTAACAAAACTTTCTTACTTAATGTGCAAGGTGCAAGAAAAGATGCCCAGTGAACAACAGAGAAACAGGAGGAGGAGGCCTGTAAAAATATTCCAGTTCTGCATGACTTCTTTTAACTACAAGGAAAACTTGCTTCTTTCTCAACTGTGCCCAACTTCCACCGAGATCTGGGATTCCTCCGAAGGGTGGGGAGGAAAGAGGAGCTGCTTTGCCAAAGCCCCTCAGCAGCAGCGCTTCCTTCCCAAGTTTTGAGTGTTGGTTTGCTGTCAGTCTGAGCTGTTTGACCCCAGCTGCCCCTGTTCTGTCCCCAGGGAGGAAGGGGCAGTGCACGGCCAACGGGATGATCATGTTCGACAAGGCCGTCTGGTCGCCCAAGCCCTGCGTCACCTGCCTGTGCTCCAAGGGAGAGGTGATCTGTGACACAGCCATGTGCCACCCCTTGAAATGCCCCCACACCATCATACCTGAAGGGGAATGCTGCCCAGTTTGCTCTGAGACTGGTATGGAACACCACCTGTTTACTATTTTAAAACTACATTTAATGATGTCAGAGGTTACGAGGTACACATTGTCCTGAATTACATGGTAAGAGCAGGTCTTCATCTTTTCTACTCAGAGTACACTGGTTCTTAGATGAGTTTGATATAACATTTAAATACAAGATGTTAAGCATGCAACAGCAATTTTTATTTCCTCCTTTCTGCTTCTTCCCTCTTGCCTTTACAAAATTGTGTAAATGTATGAAGAAATAACACCTTCTATTTTCTCTACCCCTTCCATTTACAAAGGATCAATCAATAACTACTGGTGATTGTTAATGTATTAGACATCCAGACAGGCCAATCTCTGCCAGGAGTGTAAAAACACGAACCTATTTGATATAAATCAAGATAAGAAAGTCAACTCACCAGAGGAGCAACAGAACTATGATCTTGCTTCTCTATGAACATTTAAATAAAATTAGTAATTTTAAAAAGAGAAGGAATGGAGGAGATGGAGGTGAAATGTGATTTCCTTCCCCCACTGCCAGTATCTTATGTCTGCAAAGTACTGAACTCAACCTGCTCTTACCATAATAATGCTATTTAGCCTCGTGGGTGTGTGCATGTGACACTGAAATACTCTGAGACACCACAGGAATTAACTGCACAACTAGAAGTCGTGTTGATTCAAACAATTAAACTCCCTTTATTAGAATTGCCCCATTATGCAAGTAAATACTGCATCTTGGTAATGGAGTTAATGCATCTCCCTGGTGAGATCCCCACCTGCAGCCAACTCCTCACCTGGCAGTCCCTTGCAGAGAACAAGCCTCAACCTTTGTCAATTTTATCCAAATTACCTCCCACTCTCAGAAATACGATTTTTCCTCTTTAGACACCTCCCTCAACACAAAAAACTAACTAATATTAGGTCAGAAAGGAAGATAATGAAGGCTATATTAATTTTCCCCCCTTCTTTCTGGAGCTGCCATAAATCACACCTGTGTACAAACTGTTCTGTAGGGTTGGCTCAACCAGTTCTCAGTGAAGTATTTCTCTTCTGTCAAGCAGCAATCTAAGACCACATTTTCTTTCTTTCAAACCACATTCTAAGAGAAATATTTTATATTTTTCCTATATGTGGGAAACAATGTTCACTAATTTTATTTTATTACCAGACTCTTTTGTGTTGTTTTGGTTTTTTTGTTTTTTTTTTTTTTTTTTTTTTTTTTTTTTTTTTTTTTTTTTTTTTTTTTTTTTTTTTTTTTTTTTTTTTTTTTTTTTTTTTTTTTTTTTTTTTTTTTTTTTTTTTTTTTTTTTTTTTTTTTTTTTTTTTTTTTTTTTTTATGTTCTCACTGCTCTGCTCAGGTTCCTCTTTGGATTCAAGTATTATTTCACTGGATGACATCAGTGAGATGTCTGGTGACTCTCCAGAACCCACTGACCTTGATAACACCAGTGTTTTGCCATCAGCACGGACTCAAACTGGAAAGGATGAACTGCTTCCAACAGAAGTGACAGAGATTAAAGAGGGTCATAGGAAGGGTGAAAAGAAAAGAAAAAGGAAAGGCAAAAGAAATCGCCAGAAGCACAAAGGCCATCGCAGAGGCAAGAAGCCCAACCCAAGAACAGGAGCTGCAGAAGAAGAACTGCATCATGAAAGTGATGAAGATGATGGTCCTTTCCCAATTCCAGCTCATTTCCCAATTCCTGTTCCACCCGTGGAAGCTCCTCCTTTGCCATCTGGATGTTCCACCTCGGACACCACAGTAAGCTGCACTAATGCCAAACTCACACAAATCCCACCAATCTCAGATCCAGATCTAACAAGTTTAGACCTCGCAGGTAATTAATTAATGGGTCTACTTTGCATGACTTCCATAACATTATTCACACTCAAGTGCAGTCAATAGAACTGTAATTCTTTTTTGCTCCTTATCATCAAAATGTATCCTACTGACTTTTTCTCCAAAGCAGTAAATTAAAAATGCTAGATACGCTTACTAATGTTATATGAACATATCTCACACAGTTACTGTACACAACTATTTCTGTAACGTATTTTCCAGGTACAATATTACACAGCTCAGATGCAGACTGCATTTCATAACTCAGACTTTTGTCCTGAATTCTGTCCTAGGAAACAGCATCACCACGATCTCAGACGAAGCATTCAATGGGGTACCTAACTTGGAATGGATTGATCTGAGTAAAAATAACATCACCTCTCCTGGCATAGGTCCAAAAGCATTCAAAGTAAGAAAGCTTAACTCTTCTACCATCCTCTCACTAATTACTGCTTCAAAGGAACGTTTTTCCTGCTTTTCAGTTTATGGACCTAAACCAGTTTGCACCTCTTACAAGTAACTAACTATTCTATAATTACAGTACAGTTAAACCTGGCGACTCCAATAAATTTCTCATCATAATCAAGAATATCTAGGAATTAATAAATGAAATTCACCACATATTAATTGTTAAACAACAAGATAGACAATTTTTGGATATTTCATCAATTGCCATTGAGAGATTTCAGCATTGAAGGGCTCCAATTCCATTGAACATGCTCGGATTACTCAGATTCAACACTTGCAAATTTATGTATCCTCTTTCTCATTACATTAATGAGAAACTTTCAAGCACAGCTGCTTATTCAAAGAACAGCTTTCTCATTAAACAGTCCAAAGCCTTTCTATATTCAGCCTTTTCCTAGCCAAGGGAATGTACATGACAACAGGATATTCAAGCCCACCTACATATTCCTCACCTGAAGACAGAATAACCCCATAATAATTCCTCCCAGAGCAGGTATGTCCAGGTGGTAACTGAGGTGTGGAAGTCAGGCATTGAGGCCTTGCTTTGTCAGGCAAGATGAATACAAAAGGCAATAACAAATTGGATTATCACAGTATGAGTCTAATTTTGTTCCCTGCCACGTGCAGTCAGTGCTCTTGCAGGACTGTGCCCAGCACCTCCCTCCCTGTAACAGCAACAGGCTGGGCTGATTTCAAAGGGCTTCACTTCCTATGACATCAAAGAGGATGCCACAGACAGAGCAGCAAGGTGCCTCAAGAGTGAAATAAATTGTAGTGAAGCTTTTATCCCCAGGCTTTGCTGGACCCACTGCTGAAGCCCCACCATGTCCTCGAGAAATGCTCCCACTGCACGACCCTGATGTGTTCCTCTCACAACGAAGCTGGGATAATTCCTCATGCCAATTTTTTAAGCTGGCTTCAGTCACAAAAATCCTCAGTTACTGAAACGGTTGCTGCCCTTCTGCCTGAGTAAATTCGCTGGCAGACAGAAAAGCATCGCTTTGCCCACAAATGAAGAGTTAGAAACACGTTCTTTATAAATGTTTGCATTTTGAAGCCCATTTTGATGCCTGCATGGCTCACAGGGAGCAGCAATGATGCAAACAGTGATGGTGTGGGAGCTGATGTACTCAGTCAAACCCTTCCAGTCACACATGGCATTAACTGGCACAGTTATTTATATTTAGCAGAAAGAAACCAATTCATTAGAATTAATTAATTAATTAATGGATGCCAGTGCACTGCTGCTGAAAATCTTCAAAAAACCACATGTGCAAGAGAATCTTAACTATGATTACACTGCATATTTAACTATATATTTTGCACTTGGATAATCTAAGTTTTCTTCTTCATCCCTATGATTAAGATCCTGAAAAAGCTAAAACGTTTGTATTTGGATGGAAATCTGCTGGTCCATATTCCCTCTGAACTGCCATCAACTTTGGAAGAAATCAAAATAAACGACAACCACCTTCATGCCATTGATGAAGATGGCTTAAAAGGTATTTAGAAAACTAATACTGATCATATGAAATGATTAAAATGAATTTGAAAAGGAGAGTGTTCAATCAAATGCATCCCATTTGATATACAGGCAGAAAAGTAATTGTTGGCTTTAAAATGCCCTGTGTTCAAAAGGCAATAAAAGCTGAAACATTTGCATGATGGAGTCTTTTAAAATTACATTTTCCCTTCTTATGCAACTGCTTCTCTCCCAGATAAGTTTATATTTAAGGCTACCAAGTAGAGATGGATTTGAAATATGTTGAAGATACCTACTCTCCTGATCTGTGACCTGATGGTTTCCTGTGTGGTGAAAATATATTAATTATTTTTAAATTGCATTAAAGTGAATGGAATTTGATCTGTGTGAAAAAATGAGGCAGAATATAATTGGAGTTCACCACGATCACTCTAAGCCAAGTTAAACATGGGCTGAGAGGAAAAAAAAAAAAGAAAGAGAAAAGAAAGGGGACTATGCATGTTGTAATTGGATGGAGGTTTTTATCCTTTGATCTCCTGCCAACAGGGTCCCATCTAAACTGGATCAGTTTAGTGCCACAGCTCACTCTGGAGCAACTTAAAGACGGAAAACTCAGCCCAAGGGCTGCAGGAGCCTTTTAGCTCAAAATGCCCAAACTGCACCGTCAGGAGGAACAATACAAGCCTTCTGTGAAAAGGAAGTTATTTGGGATTATTTGTGAATGAGAAACATATTATTATGAAATGATGTTTCCTGGTAACATGCACTGACCAGCGCTGATTTTCCCCGTGCCCTGCACTTGGATGCTGAGGAGGAGGAACAGGATAATCCACTGGGGGCTCTCAGCACATGAGCCCGAGGGAAGAGAACATTCCCATTGTCCCCTCAGTGAGTGGAGCCCCGTGGGGATCCCTGGGCAGCTGCACAAAGGTCAGCACCCACACAGGGCCCTGCACATCAGCTGCACAACCAGGAAAAATGGGAGCACTGTCCAAGGGCTGCAGCTGCCGCCCTTTCCAACCCAACTGGGAGAGGAAACTATAAATAAAGCTGTGCTCCATCTCCAAAGCTCTACAAAGTTATAAACAAGATAATTCTACGATTATGAGATAATGGAATCCCTTCACCACATTTTTCATTGCTGTGAACTCCTTTGAGTAATGTTTAGCACTTGTACGTTATGGAAGTGCATTTTATCAGCACTCAAGGTGGCATTAACAGAATTAACTAACAGAAACACCAACTTTCTCTCCCCAGGTTTAAAGAACTTGGTCACTCTGGAATTAGAAGGAAATAAACTTAGTGAAGCAAATGTCAGTCCTTTGGCCTTTTATCCTTTGAAAAGTCTTTGCTATTTGCGACTGGGAAGAAATAAATTTAGGATTATTCCACAAGGTCTTCCTGCCACTCTGGAGGTAAAAAGAAAACAAAACAACCAAAAAAACACCTACCAACCAAAACCCAAAAAGACCTACCAAATGAAAAAAGACCCCAAAAGATACAATTCCTTTTCTACTTGACCTTTCAAAGCAATCTGCATTCTCACTAACGAGAAAACAAAACAACTGCTTTGAAAAATTGTGTTCCTGAAGGTCCCACTCCAGCTCCAAACTGCCTCTGGTTTGGATTCAGGAATTAGCAGATATTCCAAGGAATGTGGAGGGCAGGCAACAGCTATATTTTGAATTAGGAATGGGAAAACCGGTATATATTTTGATCTCACAAATTTTCTTCCCAAATGCGCTTACAGGAGTTGTATCTCGAAAATAATCAAATTGAAGAAGTGTCAGAAATTTGCTTTAACCACACGAGAAACATCAATGTCATTGGGCTAAAGCACAACCAATTGGAAGAGCACAGGATAGCACCTTTGGCCTGGATAAACCAAGAGTAAGTAGCAACCATTTAAAAGACATTTACTTTATTTTTCTCTGTTACTAGTGGGTCAGATAACAAAATAAATATTTGCACTTCATTATTTTTAACTTAGACTCATCCTTCGATTTGTTTGTTTTCCTTAGCCAATTTGTTTTAATTGCTTTTTCCTAATTGTATAATCTAGAAGGTATACAGTAAGCTGTCAAATGAAAAGATAATATTTTTTCTGACCATCCATTAAAAAAGTGAACATCAATTATAAATAATACTCCATGGAATTATATTATAATTTGGTATTGATACACAATTATCCCCCAGGTAATTTAAAAATAATTTAATACTGTCCTAGCCTTATTTCCCATTAGATTAAAAATTATAAAAGTAAATAAGATGAAGAGATGACCATGCATTGTCTATGAGTAGAATACAAGCAGAGCAAGTAATGAGAATGCAAGGAGTAAAAGATGCTGCTGCTTTTGATCCTCCCGGTAAATTATTTGCTAAACCACAGAGGGTACGTGGCCTGATCTGGCACTGCAGTCCTGCCAGCTGATCCCTGGATGTGTAAATTCCTCATTCTGGGAAAAACCACTCTGTGACTACTGACAGCATCTCTCATCCCTGGAAGTGAAGCACTGTGGGGATGATTCATTCACAAAACAATTCCATTTCAAATGGGCTTTAGAGCAAAGTTGAAAACTCCCCGTTAATGGGATAATGACTGAAGTCCCAAGCTCATTACGTGTTTTTCAGCAAACACAAATTAGTCCCTCGAGATTCCCCAGTTCAGCCCCCTCTGTCCTCATTACTGAGGAGCTCTTCCCATCAACAAAACCATTGTGCTTGATTGTTAATTCACGACTTCAATTCCTTCTGTTCCCAGAGTAATTACACATGAGCACGTTCCACATAATGCATCCTGTTCCAGTAACAGGAACAAATTTCCCTTGGAAATTCAGTTCCCTCCTAACCCCATCAAGCATTACCAATGGGGGGCAGAGCGTTTTCAGCCCTTTTTTTTTTTTTTTCCCCTCCTTTAATGCAGGAACTTGGAATCGATCGATCTCTCTTACAATAAACTCTATCACGTTCCCTCCTACCTGCCAAAATCTTTGCTACACCTGGTACTGATAGGAAACCAGATTGAAAGAATCCCAGGTTATGTGTTTGGCCACATGAAGCCGGGGCTGGAGTATCTCTACCTGTCCTTTAACAAACTCACCGACGATGGCATTGACCCGGTGTCGTTTTTTGGGGCATATCACTCCCTGAGGGAGCTGTTCTTGGATCACAATGAACTTAAGGCTGTGCCGTTTGGAATTGATGAAATGAGAAAGCTGCGTTTTCTGAGACTGAACAATAATAAAATAAGGTAATTTCCAAGCTCTTCGTTAGGTTAATGGCATTGAAATAAACGCCAGAAGACACCCTTTGCTTTAGGAGTTTGCTACTTTAAAGTAAATATTTATTTGAAGATTTTCTGAAGGAAGACCTAAATCCTGAGTTTTCCTCTGCAATATTTCTCAATATGATAAAAGTAAGACCTCACCCTCCCTTAGAGTGTTGAAAATGCTCCCAAAGATGTGGCACAACACTTCTCTCCAAGAAATTAAGCTGTAAAAGTGCTTGGGCCACGTCCCCTGGGGCAGCTACACTTTGACAGGCACAGCAAGCACCAGCTTTCTGTGCTCTTGGAGCAGAGCCCAAAGGATTCCAAAATAACTGGAAGAGCAGGTTCCAGCCAGGCCCAGCTCTGCTCTCCGATGCCTCTGTGCTGTTTTTAGTTATTAAATTAGTATATTCAAATACATTTACTTATTAAATTAGTATATTCAAATATCAAAATAAAGAGCAACTCAACAATGAAATGACGACATTGAGGGTTATCTGGAATAATTATAACACAGTCTCTCCCCCTGTGTCCCAGGACGGTGCCCCCCGAGCGCATCTGCAGGACTCGCATCAGCCACAGCGACAGCGAGGAGGAGGAGGAAGAGGAGGACAGTGAAGATTCACGTTTGGAACACGTCCACCTTGAAAACAACTACATCAACACAAGAAAGCTCTCCCCACACTCATTTTCATGCATAAGATCCTATTGCAGTGTTGTCCTTAAGCCACAGAAGAGCAAATAACAGCCACCCCCCCTCCCAGTTCTGCACTGCGACCCCCCCATCTCCAGAAACACGGCTTTATTTATTCTCTGCCAGTCACAGGTCTGCTTAGTTCTACTACTATAAATAAGATGCTGTGTATTATATACTGGAGCAAAGTAGTAGTGTTTTTCCTTCATATTGCTTCATTATAAAAACATTAAATGTAAAAAAATAGAGGCTTAAGGTTACATCATCAATTTTTGTTTCTGTTAAAACTTTTCCATTTAAACCCAGCAGGTCAAACTGTGCCCCCAGGAACGCCCTCCACAAGATCAGATTTTAGAAAAGAGGAATGTAACTATAAACCCTCAACTTGGTCCTGTCTTATTTGATTAACCGAATTTAAAACATTTTAAACATCAGCTTTAAAAATGATAGTGATAAAAGTCCTTGAGCTACAAAAATTCCAGCAACACAAGAAGGGAATTTCTTAAGACCCACTCAGCTACTGGACTTTCTACCGAACATTTTGCAGGGATAAGTTCTCTTCCAACTAAAATTTCAAGGCAAAAAAAAAAAAGTTCAATTGTTTGTTTTAGATGACCCTGAAAACTTCCTGTATTCAAACACAGATTCTGATGACTTATAGGAATGAGTAATTAATTTCTATGAGGATTTTTTTAAAATTTAAACTAAGCACATATTATTTTTTTAAATTGTTTTTCAACTCACAGTGATAGGTCCCATCCATCTGTACTGTAGTTGGTTTGTTAGATTTTTATACTGTACAGGATTTGGACTAAATAGACTTTCTCAAAACCTTAAAGTATCCAGTTAGTAGTTAATTGAACGTTTCTAGACAGTCATAAATTACCACTAAGAGAATGCTGATAAAGGAGGCTCAGAAACACATTCAATATGAATTTCTTTTTAGATATAAAAAGCAAGTGTTTACAAACAGATCTATTTCCTTAGAAAAGGGTTCTGGCCCTTGAAAATGTTTTTAATGCCTCGGTTCATAGAAAAGAACCTTTTGTAATATCCCACTCCAGAATTTAATATTATATTCTTTCTCTGAAGTAGCCAAAATTTTGATAAGAAGTAGATGACATTTTTATTTTAAAGAAAAATGTCAATAAAAAATGAAAGTAATTCTACCACCTTTCATATTTCTTAGATTCTGAGCCCTTCCTCATAAGAGCAGGTTGGTTGTAGGAAACAGGGACAGATGACTGGCCAGTTATTATTTTTCACATAATTACTTTCCACTTCCTCTGGGCTGTTCTGTGAGGAGTTAAAAAACACCCCAAAGCCCTCTGTTTTCTTCCCTCCTGTAGGTGTGCTCTCTAACCATTTCCTCTTCAGAGCAGATCAGAACAGTGGATGAAATGCCTTAATGCAGGGACTGATTTTCTTAAAGGCACATAAAAACTGGAGGTGACTGCACGTTGTAAACCCTTCAAAGGGCACACACTGACCACTGAACTGCAGCTTTACTGCCCTCACTCTGCAAGGGAAGGTTTCCCTGTGCATTCCCCACTCATCCCAGCAGCTGCTGCCCACGGACACACCGTGTGACCATCCTGAGTGGACACATTTAACAGGGCAGGGCCTCCAAATGTTCCTTTTAGAATGCTGTAGACAGCACATATGTCCTGTTTGCTCTGAAGTTTCACATTCGTGATTAGACAAAAACAAAACCACATTCTTGTATCTCAGAGTTCTCTCTTACTCAAATAGACAATGACCTCAGCGGGGCTTGATCTGCACTGAGTCAAAACCTAACACACTTCTTGTAAGAAACAATTCTAAGGTATATGGATTTCTGCTTTGCATATTTTTCCTGATAAGCTACAGTCAGAAGTCCTGCCTTGGTGATCAGCTATGTTTGGGAAAGAATGGTGACACCACCAGGCTGAGTTTTTACACACCATGTCCTGGTTCAAGTGGTTTGTTTTCACTTCTTGCGCACTTTCAACATTTGATTCCTCAACTCCCCTTCACTTTGGTTAATACTCCTTTGTCTTTGTAGAATACCTTCTAAGTTCCCAAACTACTGCTTTGAGAGGATAAGAACCCTAAATTATTAAAAGAAATAATTTTAGACTATTTCTTACCAGCTTCAGATTTCCTTTGCAGCACTGCTGAGCGGTGCTCTCAGAAGCCTCACCAAGCATTTTGAACACACAGATTGAGCCCAGGAGGGATTTCCAAGCAAACTACCTGTTGTATTACAATATTTGATGTAGTCTTATAATAAATGTAATAAAACACCGTACATTGTTGCAAGTATTTTCATTCAAATAGAATTCTTCTCTTATCAAAACATTCAGACTCATTAAGACCCACTAGAAAATCTCCACTGGATTTGCAGGGGGATAACACAGCTAAAATACAGATGAATTCTTGAGACCATTAACATCCTTTTTTCTCCAATACATACTTTTTCACATAAAAGTGAATTCCATGCAAGTAATTTGCCTAAGAGTATTCCTTTGGGGGTTAAATACAATGAGCATCAAGCTCACCTGAAAGCACAGTGGGATAAACTGTTCCTCCAGAAGCCCCTCAATAACATGACACGACATGAAGTTTACGGTGCAAATATAATACCACAGTAGTGAAACAGGGAGACTGAAGGAAAACCATTTTGGAATGAGAACACAACAGTAGCAGAGGCAGAAGACCAAGAAGGAGAAAAAAGCCAAGGGATGAAGAGTGTGCAACAAACAGCTTCTTACTCACTTAAGAAATACATGGGCAATTAAACCTGGATAACTTTTCCATATGTCAAATGTAAGCAGTTTAAATCTGTCCACTCCTCAAAATTGCCAACTACACTGCAAGTGGAATGGGCTTTATTACACAAACTCCCACTACCTTTTAACAGTGATTTTATAATGTATTTATAATCAAAGGGTTTTATAAAAAAAAGCAAATGGGATTATCACCATTAAACAGTTTGTCACAATAAGACATAGTGAAGTGACCTGACCATTCTTGGTCAAGAAAAATATGGGAACAAATGGAATATTTGGCCACCAGTAGGATAAAAATACACAGGGATAACTCAACACAAAACCCCTATAGGGACTGTTTATCCTTTAAAATACATCTGAGCAAATAATTAAGTTTTGCAGGCTTACATTGGAAATTAATATATACATTATATTAACGTATTAACACTGTGCATATATAGATGTACATATGTGATTATATGTAATATATTAATTTACTTCAAGAAGGCCATAGGATTGGACTGGATGATCCTTGCGGGTCCCTTCCAACTCAGACTATTCTGTGATTCTGAGACTGAGAATGGAATACAGTTCTGTTAAAGTATCAGCAGACTCAGAAGTCTTATAAAATACTATGGAGCAAAAAATGAGCCAACAGATATTCTTGTGGAATTGAAAGAACTCGTCTGAACCTCAGCCATGCAGGTCCCTTGAAAAATTCCTAAGTTTTACAGGAGTTGGCAGCACTTGATCTTTTAGTTTGAGAAGATGCACAGCTGAGAGAAACTGGGAGAGCCTCAAGTCCCTGATGGGAATGGGGTTTGAGGGAGAAACTGTTAAACCACCAAAGTCACAATTTTGACACACAGTTGGATTTGGGGACTCAGCAATACTCTCACTTCTCCTGTTCTCCACACACAGAAGGAGCTGCAACTTCTTTTCATGGCTAAATTCAAGAGAGAAGCAGCTGCAAGCTGCTAGGACTGCAGAGAATTTTGTAACCATTTCAGAGAGGAAACTACTGACAGTGCAGCAGGAACCTGAATACAGATTTTTCACTACTCAGCCACAGACAAATGCAAGGTAAATATTTCTGAATACGAGAATGTAATGCAAATGTTGTCACTATGAGGGGTAAGGTATTTTAAACTCAGTAAGAGACCCAGAATAGCTGAGGTAAGGATTCAATAGCCAGAGCAATTCCAGAACCACAATGCTTTGTGGCATAAGAGGAATTTTGGGGTTTTAGACTCCCTGGCTATTAGATTTCCAAGTTCTGACTTGCACTGTTGGCTCGTGCATCACACACAAGAATTTTGACAAGACTTGCTAAACCCTTCACACAGGTCCCACTATAAATGGAAATGTAGCAGATGGCATCCTGTGGTCATCACCAGATCCATACAAAAGGTACTGACGTTGTCACTGGTTTTGAGAAGGATTTTTCTACTGGTTAAAAGATGACAGACCTTTGAGGATCTGCCTGAATGGTTGTTTTGGACACAGGGAAATGCATTTCTGGTAGGATAAAAACTGCAAAGGTGTCCAGCAAAATACGGTTGTTACCATGGAAGCTTGGGCAGCTTTCTGAATTTGAAGGAATGCTTTCTCCAAGCAAGGTGAAAGATCTTAGAAAAAAAACCCTACCAAAAACTCAGAGAAATAAAGGCACCAAATGCCTCCTGAAGTGAGACTTTTATTATTAATGCCCATGTGTTGAGGCTGTTACAACCTCTGAGACCCCAAAAATGTTGAGCTCACAGTCCACACCCTTCTCCACCTTCCATTTCAACTTAATAAAGAACAGAGATCCCTTGGTGACAAAGCAACAAATCACTCAACTTCACCCCAAAAAGGAGTTAAGGTGTGACCACTTCGTTTTGATTTGCCCAAGACAAAGTGAACTTCACCCAGGGAATTCTCCATTACAGAAACACTACAGAGGGTGGCTGACACAATTTCTGAATTTCAGCTCTGGAACATGCCCCAGACATGTTACTGCAAACACCCCTTAGCGTTCAGGAAGAACAAAAATCACAACTGGCAAGCAGGATTTTATCCTTTCTCTACCAACAACTTGGTTATGCTTTTACAAAAAAAACACAATGAACTTTGAAGATCTCTCTCAAGCCACAGCTTTATAAACAGCTGCATCACAGCAAGAAAATAAACAGTTTATCATTTCTGCTGTATAGTAATACCACTGCTAACCAGTTGAAATTCTCATGAGAAAACATGTTCTAATTAAAGTACTATGTTTATATTCCAATGTATACAATTTTCAAACAAAACTACAGACAGTAAAACAGTAGAAATACAGACAAACACCACCAAAATAATTTAACTCAATAATTCTGGTAACTTCCTGTTTGCAGAGAACAAGTCTGTGGATTGCAGGTCCAATACAATATCTGGTGCTCTGGAAGCTTCCTTAGGACAATTCCAAATCTCTACTCATTTTGGAAGTGTAGGCACCTAAAAATGTAACCTCAGGGACCTGCTTATATCCCCTTTGGATTTACAGCCTCGAGCAACCAATGTCAAAGCAACACTGAACATGCAATGCCAATGTGTTACAGCTTTCATGTCCCCACTCCTTGCTGAAGTCAGGTTTTGGAAAGCCAAACTTTGGGTCAAAGACTAATTTATAATAATATATCTGACTAATTCAGTAGACACACATTCCTGTTTCCTAATGAACAAAAGAGATCCCTACAGCTATTGCATATTTAGTAACAAGACCCTTCTCTTACCATCGAATCCCAAACTCTCCATTTCAAGGCCCTAATTTTACTTTCCTTGGCACGCTGAGAACCATTTTAAATGAGGAAAAAACAGCAGACATGTGAAATAAGAGCTCTGATTTAAAGATGTCAACAACTTCTGTACAGTCCCCAAGCCCAAAGTATTGTGGAAAAATGTTGGAACACTTTTTCCATCTAAAAGTAGAGAAGACGTCAGTTCAAAACCTCTAAAATGTATTAAACAGATCTCCTTTTCCACATTAGGAAATGACCACATGATCAAAATGAATCTCACTTTTTATTTCCCTAATAAATTAACATGCTGCTCATAAGTTTTATATCAATTCACAAACCAAGCAGCTCCACTCCAGTGCCTGCAAGTGTGATTTTAACAATTGTGGTGCAAGTGCTCTAATGAAATTCAATGGAAATACACTAATTAACATTCCCAATATCCAAGTTACAAAGTCTCATTACAAAGGTAATGTTCCTTCCTAACAGGCACCCTGTTCTCCATTAAAATTCCATCGGGATAGACCCATAAAGACTTGACACTTTTTAACTTTTCAGTTTAAGGTGTGAGGAGAGAACATCAAATGGAACTTTTAATAAAAATATTTCATTTTATATGATGCAAAATGAAGAAGATGCAACAGCTACTATGCCACTAAATCACCTCTGGGAACACATTCACACATTACGGTGCATCCCTGGCAGAACTAAGTACTGCACAGAACGTTGTGCCCACACCAAAACCCAATTGCTGATAAATTACCATCCCTTTTATGACACTGAAATACTCCAGTGAAGAAGAACTAAACCAAAAGGTTTGTTAGCACTGTAATGTCCACTTTTCCACACAGTAAGTGTCCTTATTTCAAGTGGATAATGTTTGATCAGTCTTAAAAGGATCACAGAATCACAGACTGAGTTGAAAGGGATCCCACAGGGATTAAGTCCAACTGCTGGCCCTGCACAGACACCCCAACAATCTCTCCACAGGGATTCTGTGCAGAACAGCATCTCCCATGTTCCATGAAGTACTTGCATCCTTTATCAGCCTGTGAACACAGTTCCTCAAGCTTCCCCATACACAGTCTGGTCATTGCTCTGTAGTTTCCTGGACTTGCCTCCCCCTCCTCCAGTCATGTCCAGTCAAAATTCCCACCAGTGCAGTGTTCCAGGGTAGTATAAGATACAAAGGGAATCTCATTTGAACAGCAAGGTGGGCTGGGGGCTGAGGACAACTTGGACAACTTCACCTCTTGCTGTTGTAGCTGAGTCCTGTTACCTGAGCCCACCCACTTACACAAAATATTCTATTTCAGTCACTCACAGATCAAACTTTGCTTCTGGTTTCAGTATTTCCTACAGGTTTGTTTGTCACTGATCCCTATGAATCCAAAGGGCTACCCCCAAAACTCAACAGTCCCGGTGATTAAAATTAGTCATTTTTACTCATTTTCACTTGGGAGTTTTATTTCTATGGGCAATAAGGATTTTCTGGGGCATTGAATTCACAGCTCTATATTCAGAAATGGGAGTTTTTTCAGCTTGGGGAAATCTTGTGCAGTACAACCAGCTGGATATTCCTGCCTAGGGCTTCATGCCCTTCCCTTTGAGTTTGCCAATCACAGTGGACACAAACATTCTCTGGAGTCTCTACAAGTGAACAAATACTCAAGAGCTGAGTGAATTCCCCAAACCAGTCCTGTTTGATTCTAATGGAGGTTTTTTTCCAAGGATTTAAGAATTAAAGTAAATTAAAGCATCCACAGTTGCGTTATTTAAAATGTTAATCTTAAAAAACACAAACATCTGCCTTGTCATTTCTTCTTTAACAGTCTGTTATATAAGGAACTTCCCACAGCCACTGAGTAAACAATTACTGTAATTTGGTAGAAATTCCATCTCTTTTGTTTAAGTCTTTGTACAGGATGCAGATCTGCCCACAGTTACTGAAGGCAAACTTTGCATTCATAACCTTAGGCTGTTATTTACATTAACATATCTTTGCTAAACTGAGTTATTCAGAGCAGCTCACAATACACTGTTTCCTACAAAGTACTTTGAAGCGGATCTGTTAATTCAGAGAAAAGAACTTGCATTCCAAGTGTGCAGCATTATGAATACACACACAGAAATCCGTAGGTTTTCCATGCAGGATCCCTAAAACAAATCTATGTTTCTCTGTGGGAACTTTTCATATGACAGCAATACATAAAAGCTGACTTATTTTTTCCACAAGACAGATATTTTTCTCAAAGGAGTAATACTGAACACAGCTGTGGAAATATTACATCTTCAGCAACACTATCAACACAGACAAGAATCTTCTAAGCCAGTTATGTAATGGTATTTTTAAAGGATTAAAATTAGGAAAAAGGATTAAAATGTACTTAAATGTGGTTTTTTTCACAGCAATTTCTCCCAACCCCTGAAAGCTGCCTATGCCATTATGTTTTATCCTCATGCATTCAGCTCCTTAAAAAATGTCACAGGGAATATGATGGCCCTCCCAAACGTTTCATGGTTCATACCCCCTTTTAAGTGACTGCTCTTTATAAACATCTCAGGCTTCCCTCTAATGAAGGAAGGTTCTGGACTTACTCAGTGAAGGTTATTCACTACCACTTTTCCAGGGAAAACTCTTTCTCAGTTTTTTTCCAGCTCAGTTTGGCTCCCATAACAAAGAATTCAGGAAGTAAGACTTTTCCTCTTTCAATTAGACCAATTATTTCTTGGGTCTATATGAAACATTAAAATCCACTTCACTTTCTTGCACATTTCCACAGCTCAACCATGAATGTCTGATGAAGTATTTCCTTTTGGTTTGAACCTACCACCCACTGGCTTCTTTAGTTTTAGCACTGGAAGAGGCAAAATAATTATCCTCTCTATTTCTTGACAATACATGGGTTCAAACTAATCCATATTACCTATATTCTGTATTTCTTTTGAGAGCCTCTGGTAAAAGCTTAAATGAAAGAAACAGTGATTAACTCTCCTTTTTACCTTTCCCATCTTCTGAGCAACGAAGAGCCCATGGTTTTATATACGAGGAGATGCAGATCTTTTGCATTAACTGGAAAACACGCAGAAATTCTAATACCCAAGAAACAAAATTATAGCCACAGCATGAATCATCTGCTGACATATGCCCATGGCAGGGGGTTGGAACTGGATGATCTTTAAGGTCCCTTTTAGCCCAAACCGTTCTAGGATTCTCTGAGCCCATGAAATTACCAAAGCTGCAGTTTGCTTATTTAACAAAATGAATTATCCATCGGTGAGTGAGTTTATTTTCTAAAGGCAAAGCTCCTTTGTAGTGCTGTGGGCAAACCACATGGAAATTACCCTTTGTAGAACATCAGTGTTCAAGAAGCAAATAATAGCCTCTGCTTTACAAACTGTCCTACCAAAGAGATCTCATTTTCCACAGCACATGCAATTATGACATATGTTTTCTTTCAATTTACAGAAGTATTTCCACTGAGTGGTAACAGCCACTTCTGTCACCCAGCGAATTTCTGTCCATGATAAAAAGCAGTGCAAAACTGTCCACAGTGCAAAGCTCCTTGAGGAACAGAATCCAGTGTTTCCAAACAAATACCTTCAGGAATAGTACATTAGGATATCTGCCCAAGAACTTGGAACTTCTCTGGGGGTTTCTACACTGCCTTTTAGCTTAGTTTAGAAGTTTTCATCTCCTTATTTCTTTCATTTTTCATAAAAAAAAGGATGTAAAGCAACTTTTTACATGGGCAGATGGGGGGAATGGCTTTAAACTGCAGAAGATTTAGATATAATATAGATTACGCAGTACCTATAATTTAATAGTAGCATAGTTATGAGAAAATAATATCAAAACTGTACCAGCCGTGGTTAATTATAATTAAAACAGACTTTTTCAGAAGAGTCCTAATTTACTGGGAGTATTTAGGGTTGGACCCAACCTCGCACGACAGAGTTCCTGCCGTTGTGATGATGGAAAACAAATGAGACCATCCCACAAAATTCCCAGGGACGAAACACATCTGAACACAGGCTGGGTTAGTTAGCATGGTAGGGAAATGACTTCTCTAACGAAATAATAGCCTTCTTTTTATTACTCATGATTCTGAATGCTTTCATTTCAATTATCCCAGAGCAACAAATCGCGTGTTTCAAACCTTGCAAACAAATTGCATTTGGGGAACTTCCAAGGAATCTTGTTACTTTTTCCATCTGCAAAAGAGAGATGCTCAAAGCACATGCAAACCATTTAAGGACCCAGGTTCTTCACTGGACATAGTATTTAACTAAAGTGTGCACTTCTATTTTAAAAATGTGATATTCGCTGCTTTCATTTCCAACGGTCTATCACAAACTGAATCAAAGTGATTTTCTTTTGGCTCTTGGAATTTCTAATAATAATATAAATTAGTTTTGTGGGTAAGTAAAGTTAGGAAAAAATGTAATAACGAATTAAATTCAATTATTTTTTCAGTCTAACATACTCTAAATATTTCAGGTGTTTTTTTCCTGGAATACAAAGGACTGGAAGACCACACATATTTTTTTTTAAACTAATAACTCACTGGAAATTGATGACAGTTGTCATTTTAAACATTGCCTTTATGTTCTGAACAATATGAATCCAGCCAAAGACAGTGTAAGAAAGTGCATTAATTTACACTTCCATATTATTCATACTGTTTGTTAAAACAAAGGGAAACATCAACATATGCAGGTGATCAAGGTTTGGGGTTTTTTTTTAAAGAACTGTTCAACTCTGGCGGAGTAAATCCTTGATAGTCCATGAGGAAATGTTGTTCTCAGTCCAGCTTGTATTCCGGAACAGAAAACTTTCCTTTAGAACTTATTGTTGGAGTGATTCAGTAGTTTGGCACTGGTTGCAGAGTTTTTCATTTTAACTACTGTTTGATTTTCCATGAAAGAATGTCTGGTGTTTCCAATGTCTCTAAGGCAGATAAATACCCATATTCCATAAAAATGCCATTTAACATTATCCAAACTTGTGAGTAGCATCACAAGCAAGACTAATAACTGACATGTAGAGACACCAAAACTATTTCAAGACCTTCACTGATCAGGCAGAGCAGTTTCCGGATCCAGTTTGGTGCATAAAGCTTTTTACAGGACCAGGAAGAAAAGCATCGAGGTGGGAATAAGCTCCCTGGGGACTTCTGAGATGGGCATTTCCACACAGAGAAAATGGTGTTTATTTGTACCCTAAGGCAGAACACAACTTACTGCCCAAAGGCAACACAAACTCCCTGCAAGGGGGGAAAAAATAAGATATTTCTTCTGTGACTATTTTGTCTCTCCAGTCATTCCATCTCCTTGCATCCATACAACACGTGATAACCTGTGACAATCACACAGATATATGGACACGAACACTTGAATTTACAGCTCTTTTTGTCCACAGCCTCTCAACACTGCAAGCTCTGACCCGCCCTTCAATGCTGCTCTGTTGCTAATAAACATCAGGGACTAAGGACTTGGACTGCAAAATGAAACTACGTTCTGCTGCAGTTTCTAAGTCAGCTGCCAAAAACAGGCAAAAAAAATACCCGTCTGTTTACACGCAAAAGTTGATCTGTGCGCGATAACACATAAAAATTATTTTTAATAATATATCTCCACGTAAACACTGAAGGAGCAAGATGAACCCCAGAAGCTGAAGAGCAGTTTTGATGCACTCAGCTGGCTCGGTGGTGTGGTCCAGCAGCTGGGGGAGAGCCAAAACTGAGCTCGAACCAAAGTATGTGAGCGCTCCGCACATGGAGCGGCTGCGAGCACGAAAGGAAGAGGTCATGGCGTTAAAATGTGGTGGGCAGTGGCCAGGGCAGATCTGAGCAGTTGATGTCTCAGATTCATCACTTTATGTAAACCACATTTATAAACACTGCTGCAAAACGAGAAAGGGCTTCGTTTGCCTTAGAATAACAAACATATACAAGCCCGGCTCAGATTGCAGGGTAAGCACAAGCCACATATGGCAGCACATGGTGGCTGCCTCAGACACGGGCAGGGATACAAATACAGGCATTTTAAGGCAGCATTTTATGTCACTGATGAGATAATACAAAAAGTCAGTATAAAACATCATCTGAATGCTTTTTCATTTCCTATTTCACCAGAGTGAGAGGCTGTTGTGAACCACAACGTGCCGGATGTGCTCCTGTCATTGCCCAAGAAATTCACCTCCACAAACTGTGGGCTATTTTCAGGTGAGGTAGAATTCTAGTTTTCAACCAATTCTTTCACTGGTGGAAACAGAAATCACTGAAAAGGTCTGAGCAAACAGTCTGACCTCATAATTTTTAGTTATTTAAACATGTCATAGGAATATACACAGATGTTTGCTTGCAAAGAAAATACCCTCAGGCTACTATTTGAGAGTATCTTTTCATTAAGCCCCCAACATCATGGATTAAAACACTGTGACGTTGGAAATAAATTAATGGCATTAAAAATAAAAGAACAGGCTCATTGTGAACCACTGGCCTAATTTAGTTTTTAGTATTGCTATCAAGAGGTAACATCTAAAGATCAGAATCAGGTAGAGAGGAGACCTGAAAATGTGATTTCTGGGTATTTTATCTGAGATTGCGATTACATTCCAATCAAAATACACGATCCAAGTCTTGAAACATCAAACAGTTTCATTAAAGACCAGCAAGGCAACATTTATTTCTACCATACTGATCCTGTATGTCACACAAAATATATGGATGACCCATTTTAAGGTTGGAACATTTTTTCCAGATCCGACCACTATGTGTATCCCTTTCATTATGTAACCGTCTATGACAAACTTTATGCACAGAGGAATGTGTTCCTACCACCAGAATAAACTGCAAGGAGAAAATAATAATAAAAAAACCCCCGAGTATTCATCCAAAATTGAGAGGGAGCCTTGCTGCAAACCAGGGTCAGCTGGAACTGCTGATTCAACACTTTGCTCCTGAAAGCAGGGAAAAAGAGAGCCCAGTACATTTATATTACAACCCTCAGGCCCCGCTCTCTTCGACTGAACAGCCAAGAAAGTGTTGGAGGTTTTTTTTAAAACAGCAATTTAACACTAATTTCCTCAATAAAGCCATCCAAACCGAGCTGTTCAAAGCACAGGGGAGTGTTTGCTTGGGAAGCTTTGGTTTCTCCATGAAGGCAGACATATGCAATTTGAGATTTCAAGGAAGTTTGAGATCATGCCTCAGATTCCTGTGTGGGAATGTGATTGCTTTTGAAACTGTAATTTTACTCCTTGGGAAAAGTGATAGGGAGCCTCTTTATCATCATCAGCCATCTGTGCTAGTGGAGCTGGAACACATGCAAAGAAAAGCAGTGCTGCAGGTAACACAAGCCTTGTCTGGGCTGATATCACAACACCAAAGTTCTAATTTTTGGCACACTATCTTTTTTTTTTTTTTTTTCCCCCTGCCTTAAGAAAGCAACAGTAGACAAAATAACTGTTATGCAATTTGAACAGGCATTTTGCAAACAGCACCGTGTACAGTAAAAAAAAAAAAAAAAAAAAAAAAAAAAAAAAAAAAAAAAAAAAGAGCCCAAATAAATTTTCCAGGCTTTTTTTTTTTTTTTCCAAAGCAAGACCAGACTTTTAACATAGAAAGGAGCTAATTAAAGAAACAGATGAAGTCAGATGCGCAGGGAACTGGATATAATGTATTGTAAATTTAAAGACACAATCTGTTTCGCCGCCTTTGAAACTTGCTGTAGGTAAACTCCATTAGTCAGACATTTCTGAAGTTCACATAAACAGGGCCTACCAAAGGTAAACAAAGAATAACCCAGTTTCTAAATATTGTGATGTGAACGTCAGCACAACTTTCTAACGGGGCAAATTCTCAAAGGCTTGGGTTTCAGCCCACAACTTCGATCCTTATCACAGAACCCTGCAAACACTGTCTGTTTTAGATAAAAGATATGCTTTATTTCCCATGCACAAGAGACAGAAATTTGCTATACTGACTAAAAAGTCTGATCCACAGTTCACATTCTTGAATCGCCCTCCCCAGCCAGGAGGCTGTCAGCTGAAAGCAGAGGTAAAATTTACACAAAACTACACAATAAATCCTAATTTTATAACTTCAGAAAGCTTTGGCAACATTCTGATCACTGCAGGCTACTGGTTTACTCTGCCCCTGGCTATGGTTTTATTCTCCTGTTCAAGTCACACTTCTCAAAGACTAATGGCTCACAAAATCATAAATAATTGTAATTCCACAGCGGGGATGACCTGAAATGGACCTCACTGTACTTCCAATGGCCTGATGTCAACTATTATTAAACTACAGGTTTTATAAAGTCTTCCACTAGACGTCTAGAGTTAAGCCAGAAGTTTTGGCTCTAATACAGGCAGTGATGAAAAACATATGAGTGGTAACAAGGCGTCTTAATATCATCCTTCAGTACTAAGATGGGCTAATCTGAGGCAGCACTTTACTCTGGTATCACCCACGGTGCCAGCAGGATCAAGGAGTTTGCAAGTGGACTTTTTTACTTTTTATTTACTTTCCAATTCACAGAACTCAGTCTAACTTCCTTTTTCTCTATTTTTATTTTTTTTTTTTTAATTTAATATGAAATAACTGGACATACAGAGCTCAGGTGGATTATCACAGAGCTTCTGGAAGAACTCCCAGACTTGCAAGGTATGTCCACTTTGAATACCTATTTTATATAAATAGCGCTAAAGAGTTAAGCAACAGTCACTATGTGCAGGTTAACAATGTCAGGTAATTTACAGTTAGAAATGCCACTTTTGGTTTTTTTAATGGAACATATGAAAATTTACTTTGCAGCTGAAATAATTCTGTGTGTACAACAGCTGAGCTGCAAAACAAAAAGAGCTACATTGAGTTATTTAACTATTAAGACTCGTCAGAAAGATGTTACAACTGACAATAACTTTTCTCAGTTATAACAATCTGTGAAAATCTACCCTACAGTGACAGCAGTTCTTATAGTTACAACTCTGTGTTCAAACTTTCTGTAAGTTGGTATTCGAGTTGGTGGTTTTTTAAAGTTCATATCAGCAAAGTAATTAAAAACAACCCATGAAAGAGTAAACTGTAGATGAACTACAACCTAAAAATGCTCATGGGTCTTATTCAGTAACAAGAGTCAAGCAGTTTTCCATAAAAAGTAAATAGTCTGTAAACACTACTTATTTCGTAAACATCCAATTAATTATGACTATTAACTTCAATATTGGACTATTTCTGGCAACAGAAACATTTCTTCACTAATCTTAGTAACAAATAAACTTCCTCCTGTCTTTCTCAAACAATTTAAGTAAATCAATGGAGTAGACAAAGAGTTAAACATAAACTCCTTTTATTTCTGGAATGGGACAATGACTAATAGAACCAGAACTATTTTTAAATATAGATTTCAAAACAGCGATGGTGTTGCCTTTCTTTGGACAAAATCTGTGCACAGAGCAGTGATTTGTGTTATTAATGAACACAGAGACTTTTCTTTGCCTCTGCAAAGACCACCACTGGGTCATTTAAACATTTCCTTTTCAGAAACAATGACAGAGGAAACCGGTCCCTGAACACCGGGAACAGAAGTGATTTCTAAATATGATTTAGAGTCTTTTTAAAGTCTTAAAATGTTATGTATTAACTCCTCTGTGTCCTAACTGCTGAGACAACAAATGCCACACGCTGCAGGGCTGGCGTGTGAGTCCCAAGGAATCCAGGTTTATTTGTTTTTGGTTTTTTTAATGCACTCATCCCACACTAAATACACAACTCCTGGTCCTCACAGAAAGGGTTTTCCTTCCCATAACTCATGGGTAGAATTTTCACATCACAGAACCATTGCAAACTTACGTGGGAATTTCCCACACAACCTCACAAAGGTTTTAATCCTGTTCAATTATATTGTGATATCACCTGCATTTCATGAGTTACACATCACAATTAAACAGCATGAGAAGTGCCTGAGCTCTATGTGCTGTTTGGATCAAGATGACCACACTAGTGAGGATAAGTGTGTTCCAAATGCTCAGAGCAGTGATTTTAGGATTGTTACACGCTTCAGGACAGTGAGTCAGCCTTCCAGCATCTCTCCAGGTGAAGTGCACTGTCCACATGCAGTCACCTCACCTTGGGGTAGCTCCTGTTCCAGTGGGAAGCTGCTACTCAGCAGCTTTTTGTGCTGGAGGGTAAGTAGGATTGTGATAAAGAAGGTGCAGTGAAGCCTGAATTCACCACAATCTCCCTCAGCTCAATGCTCTGGGCTGCAAAAATTGAGGGTGGACAAGGCCAGGCTTTGTCCAAGCAACACCAGCGGTTAGGTGGTTGTATGTCAGGAATGGCTGTTCCACCTCTCCTTTTTCCTTCTCTTGCTTTTATGTTCCAGCCCCCTAATGTTTAATGTTCCAGCCCCCTAAACTAGGCTGTTCCACCCATTCCTTTGTGTTGGCTCTGGTGCTCCACACTCAATCTGTTCACCCACCAAGAACGACCTGGGGTTTTTTTTTTGGTGCTCAAGTGAGTTTTATGCCAGTTTAGTGAGTTCCATCAGCTCAGTGAACAGCCTGAGTGGAAGAGCTGGAGGTATCTGGGAGCAGAGTGGCTCTCAAGGGGCAGCAGGGGAGCATTAGCACAGCTGGGCCTGTACCTTCTGAAACAGGATTTCATAAAATTCCCAGGATAAAATAAGGTAAGGATTTCCAGCAAGATCACCAGGATCTCGGATTTTAGGCTTGCATTTTCTTTTAATTCTCTTACTCCTGAAGTTTAAGCATGCAGAAGGTTTGTGTGAATTCTCTGAGATAAGCTGCAGAGTCAGAGCATTCCTACAGAGATGTGTCAGCATCTGTTTACTGGGAACCTCAAAACTTCAGCCACGAAAAGATATTTTAAAAACATCCACAGAACTCAGTTCTTTGGTCAATGCAAACCTGGAGTCAAGCTTGATTATCACCCCTAACTACAAACATCATAAGGATTTCCTAATGGGAAAATAGAAAGACTAAGCAAGGATTTTTAACCTTTCCTTAAAAAAAACCAACAACAAACTAAACAAAAACAAAGCAAAAAATCCCACAACAAGTTGGTCTTCCTTCTGCAAAGGGCTTGTTTTCATGAGATTTAACACTACTGTTCTAGAACTGGTTGGGAGCAACACATGTTTTTCAAGAGTTCAAATTGGCCACTACTCCAATCACAACCTCGATCTTCTAACAGTTTGAAATCACAGATTTTGGATATCTGGTAGGAAATATGGAATCCATTTGCAAGCGTGGGAACAGATTTTTAAGTTGTTTCCTAAGACAACTTCCCAGCACCAGATCCAAAAGAGCATTTCAGGAACACACGCACGAGATTATCTTTTAGATACGGTAAAACTATACATGCAGTGCCTCTCACAAATAAAAGTCAGCAGGGCCCTGGAAAAGAGATGTCCTGAGATGTGATCACGCTATGAAGCTTGATATCCTACATGTGGAAGTGCTATGACATCACTGAATAAAGCACAGGGATTTTGTCACTCAATAGCGAAGCAGCCAAGGGTGAAAAACCATCCTGAGATCCCATCTGGGCAACCTCAGTCATCAAACCACTTTTCCAAGAACAAGGAGAACTTGGAACTCTGAAAGTCTTCAAACTCCTCAGCTCCTGATTAATGGTACGACTAAAGTGTTGAAGATTTTAACTGTTTTCTGAAGCTGAAATGCAAGATTGAAAAGGCCAAACGTTCCAAAGGTGAAGAGCCAGAAATGACCACGATTCTCTGGAAAGGAGGTTCCACCCCTTCTCCCCAGCACTGCTTATATTCAAAGACTCTTTCAAGGGCACACACATTGCATGGGATTGCAAGAACCACCATCAAATCCTTTCTAGGAGCATTGAAAGAGAACGTTACTTTGAATACCAAGGAAAACGTGGGAAAAACACAAGTGAAGACTCTTTCAGGAGGTTGGTAAATCAGCAAAAGTACAGGCACCACTAGAAAGAGCAGGCACCTGGATATGATGGAAATATTAAACTTAGAGTTATATGTTGCTTACCTACAAGTTACTAAGTATATTGTGCCTGTTTTCAGACACATATTTGGGGGGAAGAAGTCACGGCATTCTTTTTAAGTAATCTGAACAATTATCTTTTTTTCTTTTTAAACACCCTCAAACAGACACAGCTACAGCAGCAGCAATGTATGCAGTGCACTGCATTTAATGCAGTTACAAACCATACCCAAGGAACAGCAAAAGGACTTTGCACAGAAAAAAAACCAAAAACAATACAGTCAAAACCTCAGAGTTTGGAATAAGCCAACACTCCTGTACAGACCAGCACACTCAGCTCTCCTGCAACTGAGCACCAATGACAAAATGCCCACATAAAGCCATTTTTCAGCTATAAACAGATCATCAAGAATTTAATTAGGTGATCAGACAACAATTGACATCCTTTTAGTATTTCCCTAAAGAGGTCTATGATATTCTAAATAGAAAAATTGTTATAAACAGGATATACATGTTAAAATTTACAGCAGGCCCTCTGGCTTTGTGGAGCACGTTGTCAGACCCAAATGACTTCTGGAATTGGGCTCTGGAGGGAAACAATGTCAAGCTGGGGGCAGAATTTACAGCATTTTCTCAGAGCTGCAAAACATCCCATGGCAATTCTTACTATCCCCATTTTCCCCTAGACTAGTTTTGTAGAGCGTTTGGTCAAGAAAAATCATCTTTAGAATACATTCTTGTCAAGAACATGAGGAAAAAATAATTGTAGCTGTCTGACATGGATGTTTTCCACTTGGAAGGTGGATCCAAGAAGAAATTCTTCACTCAGACAGTGGGTAGGCCCTGGCACAGGTGGGACTAGATGATCTTCCAGGTCCTTTCCAACCCAAACCATTCTGGGATTCCAGGATTCTACAAAAAGTGCTGCATGCAGAGGGGAACTTTTATCACTGGAAATAATAAACAAATGACTGGAACATGGGAAAAGCTGTTGTCAGGAGTGAAAACACTGTTTGCCCAGATTAGAATGGAAAGAGTTCAATTAGAAGTGTTTAGGAATTATCCTGCTGAGAGTATTTTATGCATTGGTAATCAAGCATATCCCACTTTTACAAGCAATGTAACATATGCCCACATACCACATTAAAAGTGCTTTTTCATCAAGAAGAAATAGGATTTATTTCATTCTGAGTTCTGGTAAAGCGTACTACAAAAATTACACTTCAGAGCTTGAAGCAAATGATGATATTATTTGTAAAACTCAACCAAAAACTTTGATATTACATTACTCTCTAATGAATTTAACTTAATATTACTGCATGTAATTTTATGGTGATAATTCCTATTTTAAAGACTATTTTTATATTCTTAATCCCTCATACAGTAACTAATCCTCAATATTCACAACAGACCATTTCTCAGGACCAGAAACTGTTGCAGTGAGTGAAATAAATAGGTCAATACCTCTATTTACTCTTTCATATTCACTAATTCTCGTGGGGTTTTGTTTGTTTACTTTCCTTTTCCAGGTTGGTTGCCCTGACTAAGAGGATATGAAGGAATATACTCTCCTTCTCTTCTTGGCTTTGTGCTCTGCCAAATCTCTCACAGGACCTTCGTATTTCACACTGAAGAACATGATGCTCCAAGACATGGAAGACGACGACGATGATGACGACGACGACAATTCTCTATTTCCAACCACTGAACCCATCATGCCACTAATTCCTTTTGATCTGTTCCCAACATGCCCCTTTGGATGCCAGTGCTACGTGAGGGTTGTCCACTGCTCTGACCTAGGTAAGGATGAGTTTGTGTCTGTTCTGCACTGGACTCCCCTTTGGAGGATTTGTCTTTTAAAAGATGAATTCTACATATTAATAATTTTCAAAAGGAGCTTAACATGTTTTCCATTAGGATTGCAAACCATATCTAATTTGTGTCCAGCACTTTTTGCAACAAGAATGTTTTCCCAGTCCACGTTCACCAGTTTAGAAAATGAAAAAGCTGCTACAGCCACTTTCCACTAGCAGTGACTTCTCTGGATAACAACAGGGCATGGAAAGGTATTTAGAATATGTAACAAATAACTGTAAAAGTGTTTAACTGATCAGGGAAAGTACATGATAACCTGCACAGCTTTTTATCCACTAAGAGAACAATCACAGAATAGGAAAATGCTTCTATTTACATTTTATATTACACTTTCTACCGGTTTTTTTTTTTTTTTTACTTGCATGATGTTCTATCCAAACAGGGGAGCACAAACATTTGCTGTGTGTTTTGTCTGCAGTAGATTAACTATTGGTCCCTTCTCTCAAAAAAAGAAGTATTTAATTCGTAACTACAAAACAACAGGTCAAATGACAAGAAAACAAAGAAAAACAAACCACAAGGACATTTAATGTGAGAACATAAGTGGGACACAAACTTCACTCCACTCAAGTGCTCATCACTGGTACCACTTTAGCCAAAGGCAAAGCAGCTCCTGTCCGTGCTGCAGGTACATGCCAGCCCCTAACCAGGAATTCATTATTAATTGGTCCAATTTGAATTAGTGCTCATTGAAGTTTTCCCACGATTCCAGGCAATCACAGGCTGTGATCCTGCCAGGAGCACAGGGACAATGACATTTGTTCTCACTGCAGCCCTGCCACCATCCTAAACATCACCCTGCACTGCTCATGGCTTAGGAACAGAGTCCACACAGAAACTGCTGGGGTTATTAAATGTGTCATTATTAAGGAATCCAAATAAACTTTTGCTGACACCAGCAAACGGTGGTTATTGCATCTGGTCTGCAGATTGCAAACTGCTTTACAGTTCACACATAGGAAAAAATCATGTTAATAGACTTCATCTTTAACTGCAGCCTATTAATTATGGAATAATTGCTAATAAGCTGCACAGCATTTCGTGCATCAGTATTTCCACTGAAAAGGAAGATACAGCCACTGCTGAGGCTTTTGTGCTGTTTCAGGATCTCAGATGGCCTGAACTGCAGTGGGTTTGTAACTGAACAGGGAGCAACCCCTATTCAGGCTGTCATCATCAGGGGCAGCAGCAGCTCCTCCCAAAACTATCCACACACGCCTGTGGTACATCCTTACATCATTAATTCCTCCCATTACCAAAAATCCTCTTTCTGCCCTTTGCTCTGTGGCTGTTCACGTTTTCTTTCCCACCACAACCATCAACCACCTCACCATGTTTTGCTGTTTAATTTATCCAGGCACATTTCTCTTCTGTTTCACTTCCACAGGTCTGACATCAATTCCTCGCAACATCCCCCCAGACACTCGGATGATCGACCTCCAGAACAACAGAATTAAAGAGGTCAAGGAGAACGACCTGCGAGGGCTCACATCGCTCTATGTATGTAAGCTGCTGCTTCCCCAGCTGGAAATCTTGTTCAGCAATCCGAAATGTTTCCATACTTCCAAAACACTGAAATGGTATTTTCCTTCTCTGATGGTAGAGATAAAAGTACAGTCTGATGTCTGTGTGTCTGACCACTCCCACGTGGTGAGATGCAAACAGCTTTTTGAGTTGTAAGAACTGCTTTCTACCACGCCCAGAATATGCACCACGTTCATCTCACCGAAAAGATTCCCAAGATTTTTCAGTCCTTAACGTGCACACAAATGTTCCTTACATTTTAAAGGCTGTAAGACAAGAGCTCCTTTTTTATCTGCTTAGCTGGAAAACACCATTAGTTCTCACAGTAGAACTAGAGTGGTGATTTCTGAGTATATTTTCAAAAGCACAGAACAGAAAATTAACACATACACCACTGAAAATTGTTACAAATCCAATTGACCTGAACAGAAAATGGACCAACACTGAATTACTGAAAAGTCAGGGGATTTACTACTAATTTTTTAACATGCTCACATATGCACATAGAGACAGGCTTTGAAACACATATCATTGGCAAATCAAATAAATCCAGGTATTTACAGTACACAGTGTTACTGGTTTATTATGAGAGAAAACAAGAGTCTCAGAGGACTGGAAATTTAAATTAAATCTGCTTTAGAATATTTATTTCAATAACAAGTCACTCTAGATCCAGTACTAACAAACACCGACAACTTTAAGATTTTCACTGTAAAAATGACAAATCCATCCCACAATTCACAGCAAACTAACAACAGTTAGAAAGACATGAAACACACAATAAACTAACATATGAAAACTCCTCATACATTATGGAGAAATCCTTCCCTGTGAGGGTGGGGAGGCACTGGCACAGGTTTCTGAGCAAGGTGTAAAAATTTACCAATGGTTCTGAATGAGCTTGTTAATTATTATGGTGTCAGCCAGGGCAGACAAAAGAAGAATCACATAAATTCACAGCTGGCAATAAAACAGTTCCCACTCCCCTTGTCTCGGGGGTACAGAAGGGCCTCACCAAGGGAGGGGCAAACACACAAACTGGGGTTTATATTCTGTGTAAAAGATCTTACAGGAACTAACTCCAGTGCCTGAGGAAGTCACTGGAATCCATCAGCCATCACCACATTACATATCAGAGTCACCACTTAATTATGTGATAACTGAGCTGCTTTGCTTTTTCTCTCCCCAGTTCATTTGTGGCCAGGGCGAATGACATTTTCCCTGAGATCAAAGTTTACTTTGTACAACTTGGCTGAGTCTTGGAGTCTGCTTAGCAAAGGCACAGATGGCAGCTTGGATTAGGAAGGAGCATTTCCTGTTTATTTCCTTAAGCTAACCTCATTTTTTTCTGGAAAAAAAAGATTAATTCTGGTTTGCTCTACTTCTATTCCCCCCCCCCCCCCCCCCCCCAATTCCTGAGAGGAGATAAATTGCCAACAGCTCCAAGAAGTAAAAAAGGAACAAAAATGAATAGTCTGAGTATGGAAAGGCAGGGATGTGATTTGACATGCAAATGATTTTGGATAACTCGTATTTTGTTGCCTGTAGTAACTCATTCCAAGTTCTCTGATAACACACAGCAAAGAGGAACAAAAAACTGCCCCAAAAAGGATTAGTGCACAGTACAGAAGAGAGAGACTTAAATTCACAGAAGTGAGAAAATTATGGCAAATAACACATAAATTCATGTGTCATATAGAGACATGAACATCTAAGAAACACAGACTAAAAGCCTGACTTTTATTTTGCTGAGTTATCCTGAAATAAAAGAGGAAGTTCTCAGTTTTGAGAATTTGTCTGCATTAAGGAACAACAAAGTATATAACCCCCTAAATTCCCTTACAATATCTGAATATAAACATATTGTTTTGCCAGTTCTTATGATCCATCGTCAGCACCTTGTCAGCTCTGACTAGTTTTTCTCTACCTTCCAGATGATGCTCCAGCTTTCAGGTTCTATTTTGTTTTTCCACAAGCAACTGAAATGCCCAAAGTGCTAAAGTTTGGTATGATGGAAAAATGAAATATTTTAAGTAATTGCTAAATTATATATCAAATTCATGGCTTAAAATTCATAATCATAACTTTCCTATATATATATATATATATATATATATATATATATATATATATATATATATATATATATATATATATATCTTTCTACTGCTCTTCCCATGTCTCCCAGGCACTGGCTTTGAACAATAACAAAATCTACAAGATCCATCCCAAAGCCTTTGAACACACAAAGAGGCTCCGACGACTGTACCTGTCCCACAACCAGCTGACTGAGATCCCAACAAATCTGCCCAGAACTTTGGCAGAGCTCAGAATTCACGCTAACAAGGTCAAGAAAATCCCCAAGGATGTATTTAAAGGAATGAAGTCTCTGCATGTTTTAGGTAAGTCCCCTTGAGTAGAACAGAAAATGTCTTTCCCAAAAATGTTTTTATCAAACATTTCTACCATATAGAATTTTCAGCCCAGTGTACAATTTCCTCCCAAAGAGATATTCCCATGCTGTGGGAAATACCTTTCCTAATTTAAATTCTCTGTGAAGTAGCTACATAAGTCAAGGTTTGGGTAACCCTGCAAGCCAAGTTAAACAGCCTGAATTCCCTGAGAGCCGTGACTGCCACCCCTCAGAAGAGGCAATCCAAGCTAAACATTAACTCGTGCTTAGAACATCATCAGAAGTCACAAATAAAATTAGTTCACAAAATTCCCGAGCCATAAATGCTTTTCTTTTCCCCCCTTGGACAGAAATGAGTGCAAATCCTCTAAACAATAATGGAATAGAGCCAGGGGCTTTCGAAGGAGTAAATATTTACCACATAAGAATTGCAGAAGCCAAGTTAACTTCAATTCCTAAAGGTAGGTTTTACCTTTCCTATTTTATTTATACCCCATACTCTTAAATAAAATGCTCAAGCATGTATATAATTACTAAATTCATATGTTCTGATTTGTATTTTCGTTACTGCCAAGCCACTTCCTACCTTGTTTTTCTTTTTGA
Source organism: Empidonax traillii (assembly GCF_003031625.1). NCBI lineage: Eukaryota > Metazoa > Chordata > Aves > Passeriformes > Tyrannidae > Empidonax > Empidonax traillii. The sequence continues at coordinate 1,853,959 of NW_020955380.1, forward strand.
GGTCAGTACCCAGTTCCACATCCCAAAAGAGTGCCTGCACAAACAGCACACACAGGGCACACACTCTCCCTCTCCTGCCTTTCCCCTGCCAGAGGGTCCACTCCTCTCAAGAGTCACCCAGAGACTCCTCTCAAAGAAATTAATAATAAGATGCGATTTCCCACCTTTCACACATCAGCCTCTCCAAAATCCTCACAAGAATAAACTCCCTGATATGTGATCTGGGCCAGAAGGGATACAGAATTCCCACACATATATATGTGTGTGTGCAGGAGCATCACTGTAGGAGTGAACACTAAAACAAAAACCCCAAACCAACCAAAACCAACTCACCCCAACTGTTCAGATAACTTGAAGATCAGACACTACCTGGCTGCTCCCTAGCACAAAAACACCCCAAAACATTCGTCTCCTATCATCATAATGCCACCTCTTGTCACTTAGCACAAAAAACCCTATAAAATTATTCCAATTATGTCTTTGTTTTAGAGGAATCTCCTATAAGGGGAAACACAGCATGAAGTCCAATATGTGGTGTCAGATACATAAGCAAATAAAAAACAGTGTTTCACTCATTCACCACCAGTGGAAACTAAGTCTGTACATCCTCCTGTCTGCAACTGTTATAATGGCACAGAGATTTAACAAATGGAACACAAAATGCACCCAAACTCTGCGATGGGCAGGGGGGCTGCTCTTCCCTCTCCGCGGTGTAACTCGGACAGCAGCAGCACGTGGAGCTGGGAACTGGAATGCAAACTGGGAAAGAGCCCAAACAAACAAACACACACCGGACAGTGCCAGCTGGAACTCAGGCAGGCTGGGAAGAGCCCGTTCCTGGTGGGAGCAGCGCTCTCCCAGCCCGTGAGGAACGGGGATTGCTGGGTGTCGGCTGCCCTCTAGACAGAGGCTGCAAAACTGAGCCTGAGATCAGCAAAGAGCAATTCCCACTTGGGATGATCTTCCTTTGCCTTCCCTAAAAAGGTACAGGGGAAAGGTTCCCCACCTCCTGGTCCGTTCGTTGGCGGTTCTGGATGTGGAGGTTTTGGAAACACAAAATATTCTGGCAGGGGAAAGGGCCCATCAAATGTAGCTGCGAGGATTCCGAAAGATTCCTCCCAGATCAATCCCAGCAGCTGAAGCAGCACAATTGTTACACCACGGACTAAAAACAACAGGTCTTCAAAAAGCTCTCCCTGGTTCCACAGGAGTAGGGGTTTGGCTACCAGCTCTGAGATAACTGCACATAACATACAATTTACATCTTTGGCAAGTTAACCAGAAGTACTGAGAGCTGTCATAAAGGAAGCTGGGAAAAATACCAAATTCTGGAACTGAAATCTTAAAATCAGTATATGCACTTTCACATCTTATTTCTTTTTCCTTTTAAAGTTACTATTTTAAAGCAAATTATGTTCATTTTTTTTTTTAATTACCATAGTAACACCTGATACCCATTTCTTTGATGCAGATAACCTCCCCAAGGCTCCTCATCCAGTTCTAAACACAAAGGAAAGAAGCTGTTTGGAACATAATAAATATTCCAATAAAAAATAAATTGGCTTGTTTTCCTCACACTGTGCATTTGTTTTCCATCAGATTTGCCCTCCAGTCTCCTGGAGCTTCATTTAGACGACAATAAGATCACAGGAATTGAAGTTGAGGATTTCAACCGTTACAAAGATCTTCAAAGGTAACACTCCCACCCAGAAGGCACACCTGGCAGCACCTCGATTTGAGACTTCTCTTGTTGAAGCAGAAAAGAGAATTAAAAGTTTTAAGTGTTTTAGTAAGGACTGCTGTAAATAAGACCAAGCTAAAAAACCCCAAACAAACCCAGAGACCACATCAGCCTTGTTATTACGTGATTTTTGCTGACAGTTTGCAACAGGAAAGTAGGATAAGAACAGCAGGTGACCACAAAATATAACCACCATAAATTCTTATCATTCTTATGAATTTATTCTCATAAATGCAGTAGCTGGTAAAGGACACAATGTGGTGACTGTTCCCAAATGTGATGGGGTTTAAGTAAAAATGGCTGTTTCTTAGGAATGTATCACTGATGGGGGCCTAGAGAAGAGAGTTCCCTCTCTAAAGCTCAGTTAAGACCTCTGACAATACAGCTGAGCAGCACTGCATGTGGCATTTGCTGACAGAAACTGCTGCCAAAGAAGAACTACTGAACTGCCTTTAGACACCAAGTTCAGTTTCTGAATAAGTCATGCAAGAACAGAGAACCAGGGAATGGCAGGATGGGCAGAAAGAGCAATTCCACCTGCTCCCCCACCTTCTGAATCACCTTCCAGCAACACAAGTGAAGTCTTACAGCAAAAAATCTGACTAAGGAAAACTTGAAAGTAGGAAAGAAGGTAGTCCTGGCTCAGCCAAAAACTTCTTACTTTAGAAATAACCTATATATTTAAAAAAAACTTCCTTTACAAGACTTGCTATTTGGTTATTTCTTAGAATAGCACTTTGTATTACTGTGACCACACTTTGTGGCTTTACTGCTTGATAGAAGGGAATGATTTATTTCACAGGCAGCTTGAATGCTATTCACCATTTGAACTCTTGCAACTATAATTAGAAAAACTGCATGTAAAATTGAACAATTGTTCACATCAGACTGAGATCAGATGAGAGCTAATCTCCTTAAAGTAGAGATTAAATTAAGAAGTAAAAAATATTTGTTAGCTCAGTTGTGGTTTTGTTCCTATCAGAGGGGAGATTCCATCTTGCTCTCCCCGTTCTTTTCTTGCCCCGTGTTCATTCCTGTGTACTCCAATCTTTAAAAATAAAAAATGCTCTTCAGAGCTGTTGTGAATCTCAATTAGCTTTTAATTAAATGTTCCTTGTACTATTTCTAGGCTGGGCCTTGGGAATAATAAAATCAAAGATGTGGAAAATGGAAGTTTCGCCAACATACCAAGTATCCGTGAAATCCACCTGGAAAAAAATAAGCTGAAGAAGGTTCCTCCTGGATTACCTGAACTGAGATACCTGCAGGTCAGACACTGAACTGAATAAAAAGATCTAATGATTCCATGATTTTCACTCTGCCACACTGATTAGGTCACAACCAAAAGGCATAATTAATTGCCATATATATTTTGACTTGACTCTCCTAACCAGGAAAACCTGAAGTCAAATATGCTTATTAAAGAAATAAATATAAAATCAAACAGTAGGAATACTTCCTAGAGGGGAAAAAAAAAAAAAAAACAGGACAACAATGTGCTGTACCCAGAAAATGTTTCCAGAAAGTTTGGTACAGATTTATCATAGTTTCCATATTAGCAACCCAGAGTGGAAATTTTTCTACTCCCAAACTGAAAAGTCTTAAATCCAAAGTAAACTATTCATAAGGATGAAATGACGAGCTAAGATTTTAAAATTTGTATTTGGAACTAGACAGATTTGGCAAGAAAATGCTTTCAAAACACGATTATTTCCTGAATTCTAGAATAGCAATTAAAATTAAATTCATATCTATTTTATAAGATGCCCTGAGCAGAACAAAGCTTGGAGACACATGAAGAGATGCACAAGTGACAGAGCACACAATAAGCTACTTGGCAAAAGCTTTTCTCTCTGAATTTCATTTCTTTGTGCTTCTCATATCACAGGAAAAGGAAAATACTTTCAGATAGAGATAAATATATATATATATATATATATATAAATAACCAATGCAAATATCAACTTACAATGTAACGTGAATTTAGATACACAAAGAACTCTTTTGTCACTGTACATTATTTCACTTAAACTTGAAACTTTACTATTACAAGCCCTTATATTTACTAATTTAAGCTACATCAGCATTGGACTGATTTGTTCCTATAACTATACCAACAAGTCCTCCAAGTTCTCGAGGTTACTTCATGAAATCTATTAAATCCCTGAAGGTTTGGGAGAATATAACACTGCAGTGTTATAATTCTCCCTACAAAAGAACATAAAATCACACTTCAGGACAAAGTTCTCTAAGAACAGAATCCGTTTAGAATCCAGTAACTTTCCACTGCGACAGGAGGAAGATTTTTAAAAACCCTTTAACAGGGATTTTTAACTCCTGTGACCACCACGGTCTGCAGTGAGGTGATCTCACAAAGATGCCACTGGCACACTGACACTGTCTGTGCTGCTCCCATCCTGCAGGTGGTGTTCCTGCACTCCAACCACATCGCCAAGCTGGGGGTGAACGATTTCTGCCCGACGGGCCGGAGGAAGAAGAAGGCTCTGTACAGCGGCATCAGCCTCTTCAACAACCCCGTCAAGTACTGGGAGGTCCAGCCCTCCACCTTCCGCTGCATCCTAGCCAGGAACAGCGTCCAGCTGGGCAACTTCCTCAAGTGATGCCCCAGCTGGGCACTCCCAACAGCAACCTGGCCAAAGCAGTTCTCCAATACTTGAAATTTGCCACAAAAAAATTTTACACTATTTAACCGTTTACAAAGTATTTGCTACGTCAGAGGTAATTAATTAGAAACAGTATGTTAAGTAGGATCCATTGTACGATTTGACAATGTTCAACCTACGTTTGGATAATTTAAACAGAACTCTTTGTATCTTACAGAAGAACTCTTGGAAGTGGAACTGGAAACTGTATTCGACGTTTCCTAGTGTAGATGTTAAATTCTTTCCTTAAACCACATAGTCTTGACATATTCTTTCCTTCAAATAAATTCCAAAAATCACGTGGAAGTGACTTTTTCCACGGTAAGGACCTTTTCCTCTCCCAAAATACTGTAAGAAAAATTGAAAAAAAAAAAAAAAAATCAGACTTCAAGGACAACCTCTTGTGCCATTTTTGATAATGAGCAAAGATGCAATAAAAAGATATGGTATTGTCAGGTGGCTGTCTCTAAGGTAGAATATATTTTTATAATCTATTAAGTGAGATAAAGGCAGGTTTCACACGATGAACAGACAAAAAGCCTCGAAAAGTTTTTGATAATTTTCTCTTGCAACTTTAGGAGGAAAATGTCCTTCCATGTTTTACTCTCCATAGAATTTGACGCAGCCTGAACATTAAAAAGTAGGATTCGAGATTTATCATACGCTTCAAGCTTAATAGGAATGACTATTAAACTCCCTTTAGGCCAGCACAGACATTTTCTCTTATCTATAACAACTGTAATCGTGTTTTTCAGTTTATTTTCTCCTCTTCGATATTCTGACAGCATACGGGTTTAGAATCCCTCCCACTGTAAGTCCCTTACAAGTGCCGACCGCAAGCAGCTGGAACTCACTGCCCTGACCCTCCTGTGCAGGGCAGCCACACAATTCTCAATACTGACAGTACTGTATAAAATGGATATTTTATATATTTAGTGTATATTTGCTATTGGGATTCAAAATAAATTAAATAAACTTATAGAATACCTGCATTTGTGTCATCGATCCCATGGCAGCTCATGCAGAGACTGGAACGAAGCACCTTCCTGACTGTTCCCTGGATATCTCCTCTGGTCTTCTTTTTCCCACATCTACATACCTTACAGACCATTTATCACTGCACAAAGTTAGAAATCCAGTACTGCATTTGAAGCAGTTATGGGAAATGGCACAGACTAGTTGCAGAAGAAAATACTACAAAGAAATTAATAATTTCCCAGCCTCTCAAGCATTTACCATTCCTACATACATTACACAAGGAACATCGAGTCTAATATCTGGGGTTTTTTTCCATCTGCTTGGTCTCCTTGTATTTCATATTTTGTCAGCACCACTAAGCTGTTGAGACCCCAAGCCATGTGCAGAGGGGAGGGAGGGCACACCAGGGGAGGCTTTCACTGGAGAACAGTTTTTGCAAACAGAAATTCTATCTGTCACTTCAAGGCAGAATAAAAAACAAAACACAAACCCCTGAATCTGAAGGTCACCAAGAATCCTTCCACTCCTGCCTTCTGGAGATGTTTCTTAGAAGTGCATTTCTTAGCAAACACCAACCTCAACAACAGGCCCCCTGCCTTACAGTACCACAAGAACAGCTCGTAACCCCACAGGGACAAGGCTTTGGCAACAATAACCAACTGTGCAAGGAGAAAGTGAGGGTTTGACATAAATGCCCTCTCATATCCAGCTAAAAAAACTGAAGTCCTTAATGTCCCGCAAAAGGTTCACTGCTTACAAAGTTTACTATCAAAAAGGCAAATAAAGGATGAGGCAGAAAATCTGTAGGTAGCCAGAGACCAACCAAGAGCCTCAAAGGATCTGAGTGACTTCCAGAGGAAAAGAGTGGCCAAGTAGCAACATGGCAGCAAAAGTAAACCCTAAAGAAGGTGAAGAAGGAAAAAATGGATGAAAATTTCCAAATTTTCATTTACTTTGTAGAACACTAAGTTAACAGTTTTCACCTTGAGTAGGTGGGACTTCAGTCAAGTCTTCAGCTGAAAGCACAAAGAGCAAGTACAGTGCTAGTAAATAGAATATATAAGAGAACATTACATTTATATGAATTTCTGGTTTAAATGCATTCTTGAATACTCATGCTATACAAATGACATCATTTCAGCCATGACAGCACAGATAGAAAAAGTGGTTCAAATTCTGTAGCTTTACTGAAAGTATAAGCTCAGTGTCACATACTTAAAACAACAGAGAAAGTAAACAATTCCTTATCTAATTGAGGGTTTTGCAGTGGACAATGGGAACCCTGTAACCAAGTGCTTTCTAAACCTCTGAATCCTTTACAGTCACTCTTTTAAGAGCTTCACCCAATTTTAGGTTCACTGCTGAAGTCCCAGGATAAGGAGAAAACTCTGGAAAAATGTGGCAAAGTTCTAAGAGGTAAAAATCCACGTAGTCTTGACCTTCTCCTTCCAAAGCCTTAAAAACTCTCCTGCCTTCTCACTCTTTCCTTTTCACCTGCATTCAGACTGAGAAACCCTTCCTAAGTCAGCATCCATGGATACGGATAACATTCATCCACGGAACTGCAACACTGCTTTGAAGTGGTTTCTGAACATGGAAAATAAAGGAATTAACAGAAGAGTAACTAACTAATGATAACACACTGGAGTTCAGTGGCCTTTCCACAGAACAAGGCACTTCAGTGTCAGCAGATGGGGAGAAACTCTCAAGAAATCAACTCCACTTTTACATTCTCCACAAACGTTACAGGAAAAGGAAAGAGGGAGAAAAAGAGATTTGATATAAACCCTTTAACAGTCTTTTCTCACTGCTTATTCCTTGTACAAGTGACTACATTCCTCTAATAAAAAAAAAAAAAAATAGTATTTATGCCTTCTAAGCTTTTAAAACTGGAATGGGCTTCTCTCTTCTGGAAACCTGCCAGGTCCCTACAGGACAGTGAACAAATCTGACCAGAGGATGGCAGCCTGTTGTTAACAATAGAGGGGAAAGGCATCCTAAAGAATAATTAACAAACTGTTCCTGAGCAGTGAGAGCCCACTAAACATCACCAGTACTGAGCAGAGTGGCCTGTCTGAGTACTAAAGTACTGTTTGAGCACTTCCAAACACTGATTTCTATGTCTTGCTCTACACCACTAATTTACCAAGGGATTAATTAATCTGATCTTTCCAAGTCTTCTCCCTGTCTCTTTGCTCAGTATCAACATGCTCAATGCAGTACCTCAAACACAGCAAAAAAAAAAAAAGGAAAAATGCAGCATTAGAAGATATAAACCAGCAAACCTAATAAGATACAGGAAGTTTAAAAGATAAAAGATACTATTAAAGGATAAAAGATACTATTAAATCATGATTTTAACTTGCACCATCAGCTGTGGCAAGCACATACCATGTAGATCAAAACGTAGATTAAATAAAACAGGATTTCTTTCATATTCACATTAAAAAGTCAAACAAACAGAACCAAAACTTTGACACATCCCACCACTTTAGTTTGAGGTGTTTGCTCTGCAAGAAAGACACTTACGGAGAATAGTTCTGTAAATATTCCATGCAACCCTCAACCACCCATCACAAAATCCAATTCCACCTCATATCCTTCGTCTTCTTTATTTCCTTCACAGCAATGTATTCATAGGTTTAACAAATGGGTTCAGAATCAAGTGGTTGTCCACACACTAATGTAAGGAATCTACAGATCATCTCTTTCTCTTGCTGCTGAACAAGTTAAAAGGTGAAAAACTGGGGTTTTTTTTGTTTGTTTCCTTTGTCCAGTATTAACAGTGCATTTCTCCTCTGCCCAGCACAACACCTGCAGGAGCCCAGTGATCAGGAAAATGAACCCAAGAGCCCACCATGCTCTGGAGGACAGGGCAGGTCACCCTCAGCGAGTTCACTGATGACACAGAAGTGGAAGGGGTGGTGACAGGACCCTCTGGAGTTGTGCTGCTGGAGAAATGGCCAAGAGGAACTCATGCAGAGAGAAGCCAACGTCCTGTACCTAGGGAGGAATAACCCTGGGCACTGTGAATGCTGGATGGCCGGGAAGCAGCTTTGCAGGAAAGGACTTGGGGGTCCCAGGGGACAAGTTAAATGTGAGCCAGCAACGTGTCCTTATGGCAAGACAGCCCAGACTACCCTGGGCTGCTCTGGAAAGATAAGGATAACCTCTTCATCCCCAGTGTTGCTGTCCCAAAGTTATTCCATGAACAAATGCCGGATTCCTACGGATTTGAACCGTCCAAGCCTCAGGTTCCCTCCAGCTGGTTTCTACCTCCCACCAAAACACTTCTGTGGCTGCCAAGGGGTTACTCAACAACTCTGCTCCCTCTTCCCATCTGGCCGCTCACTCCAAGCAGAAGGGTTTGTGACTGTCTCCTCCTCAGCTGAAGGACCTCTCTGGAGCACTTTCCTCTGCCCAGCTGCTGTTTTTCACAAGTTAATAACAAGGACATAAATATTTGCCTCCATACTGCATCAAATTCGGTTATAATTGGCAGTGAGGGCTAAAAAATATCAAGCGAAATAAGTGACACAAAAAGGGGTTCCTTTCTTTAAGAAAGCAAGAAGGCAAAGTCTGGCTATTTTAAACATAGCAGAAACTTCCAAAATGTTTCACATGAGTATCCCATCAGGAATTCCTGCACCTGCATTTCCCAAAAGTGAGGGAAATTACTCAGACTAGATCATTAGAAAAAAGTGTGGAAGCTAAGATATGCAGATTTTGAACCATTCATATTGGTTTGCTAAAGTGGCAAAACATTTCAGCCACCCAGACCAGGGTATGAACAACAAATCTAATGCAACTTCACCGTTAAACAATTTTTACATAATTTTATGTAATTTCAAAAAGCATTTACCTACGTACCCAGAAGCAATTGCTGTTATCTCTGGAAGACAGCAATTCTCAACATTAAATTATATTCAATATTCATTCAAATCCCAGTTAAAAGTATTTATCCAGAAAAACTGCAGCACACCACAACAGGCAAAAGAAAATATGAATCTCTGTTCGGTTTCATTTCATTTTGATCAGAATTTAACAGCAACATGATAATAAAAGCAATGGTTAACTAAAAATAATGAAACCATGTTCTGAAGCCCATTTTTTCCCTCAATGTTTAGAATTTAACATCGTTTTTTGGGTTTGTGGTGAGATTTCCCTCCCCCCCCTCCTTTCTGGGGAGACTAGAGGTTTGAGAACAAAGCTGCTAATAGGAAACATGTGGAAAAGTCCTGGAGTAAATGAAAATCTGACTCTAATTCCAAATGCCACGTATCACATACCACTGTCTAAATTGTCTGCTAAGATAAATGCAAGGTTTACCCTCCATTCTTGATGAATCACGTGAGATGGAGGACAACGTTGAGTATTAAACCAATAGAAAGGCTTCCAAAAGTAATCAGTATTTTGAACTGAGCTGGGCTGTTTCTCAAAGCTCGTGTGAGCCAATAAAAGATTGGCTCCCCAGGACGTGCTGCCAACAGACAGACTTTTCCTCTAAACCATGACCAGCCCAAGTGAACAGTGTGAGTCTGGCTTTAACCACTGTGCTGCTGTGACTGCAGAGGGCACAACACCCAGCCAGGCTCCCGAGGCACCAGCACACTTTCTGACTCGCATTCCTGCCCAGGAGAAACCTGAAGCCAATGAGATTTCTGGCCCAGCAGGACTGTGGACACAGTTTTGATGAGAATCTCACCCCTCTCCACACAACAGCTAAGTTTTGCCACAGTTCCTGTGCAGCAGCAGGGGGGTAATTTCAAAGCCTGGATCAGCACAGCAGCCCCACAGAGCCCTGTGCCCGTGAGGCAGTGATTCCCACCCGAGGCTCACTGCACCGGTACCTCCCACCACCTCCACCAAGGTTTGGGTCAGAGTCAGGGGTGCAACACTGAAATTCATCTTCTCTCCTCACAATGACATTCGCAGGAGCTCTCACGGAGTTACATTCTCTGCTAAGAATGGAAAAAATCTCCGGCTGACAGGATGTAAAATTTCCAGAGGGACAGAGCGGGAGCAAGGCACGGCCACAAGAATGGACTTGCCTCTTAATTCCTCAGCCTGTGGTATTTCCAAGAGCTTTTTAGATATAAAGACCCATAAAAATATTTTCCTTTCAGAAATGCTCTTTACATAACACGTTAACTCCTGTGTTTCTCAGCTGTGGAAAAGAAAACCGGGCTGCCATTCTAAAAGATACTATTTTACCAAAATTTATATCCTGTTTAGGCCACCAAGGAGATCCAGACACCACATCCTTCTTCTTCTGTCAGTTCTATCTTTCTTTTCTCCAGGGTGAAACAACGAACAGATTGAACAAGTGACTCACTCACAGGTCACTCAAAGGGCCTCATTTTTTAGCATGAAGAAAGCAAAGAAGCCACTTGTGTATTAACCTCATGAGAAGATGCCTAAATTCAGGAAGTGATATAATAATCCAGTATTCTGCAACAACAATAAAAGCAACTGTCCACTCATTTCTGCAGCAGCAATACTATGATGCAAGGTAATTATTACTTGCTCAAGAAAAAGTTGGTGTTTAATGGCCAGAAATTAATAATTTCATTAAAGCCTACTTGGCTTTTTGGAGTGCATATTTTTAATTTATATTTTAAGCCAATACATACAAATTCTGTTTAGGTGTTACCCTCCTTTAAAGTGTTCTAATATTTCATTTTCTCAAATAAAAAGGGCAAAAAAAGAACTTTTATTAAAAACTCCATTCATAAAATTGCTAACATAGAAAAAGAAAGCCAAATACCTTTCAGAAATAGAGCAACAGTAAATGTCAGTACAACAGTATACTTGGACCCCCTATTCCTGAACTGCCTGATGCTGTTCTTCACCAGCAACCAGCAGAGTTCATGGAATAGGATAAGTTTTGAGATGAAAGAATCAGGGTACTTTTAGAAGTTATGTTCCACGCAAACACCTACCTAAACAGTAGCAAATATGTTCTCCCTGACAAACTCTGCTCCCATTTAGAGGCCTGTAAACCTGGCACATTTCACATGAAGATAAAGTCTGTTGTGATGCTGTGCAGAGAAAAACATACTTAAAACCTCACACTGCCACAGCTATAAAGCACTTTCTTAAGCAACATGCCAGGAGATCCCCTATTTGTCATGTCAGCACTGCAGTTAACAATTAGCACTTACAAACTCACAATCTTTTATTTCAGGCAAGTAGAAAAGAAGTCTGATCTAAAGCCAATCTTCAACATCCTTCTAACTGCTTCCATCCAACAGATGAAGAGAAGAAAAAAAGCAGTTACTCTTTATAAAAACCATATATCATTACTGATGATAAAAAGTCACAAGCACAGTGAGCATTTTAGAAATATAAAATGTTTCTTACCATACTAACTAAAAACCTCTGTGCTGTGTCCCTTGAGCACGTTCCATTGGAGCGCACGTACGTCAGGCAACATTTCCTGACTCCTGTTTCAGGAATGCTTTGCCTTAGCAACGCTGTGTATTATGGATGAACACTGCTACTGCTTTTTCGTGCTCAGCACAGAGAGGGCAATGTATGCTTCCCTCAGCTCCCTCCCAAAATCAGAGTGCACGGGAATCTGAGAAGAGGAGAAAAGGCGAGCAAGGAAAACACATCTGCCCGACGTGCAACTGCTTCACAAATAACTGCCCTGTCTTTCTCAGAGTGCTTTTCCACTCAAACATTTCGCTGTGGGTGAACCCATAAGCCCTCCTGACCACCTACCCCAGGGTCCTCTCTCTGGGGCTGCTCTCACAACACACAGGCTCGTTTCGAGGTGTCGGCACTAAGGGAAGTGTTTGGCAAAGATGGGAAGGGAGTTCTGGACAGCTGTCCTGCAGTCATATGGAACACTGACACTTCAGAGGCAGCTACTCCCACCAGCTCAGCTTTGCTGAAGTTTAATCACTCAAAGCACTGGTTTCATGCCATCCCCTCACCAAGACCCAGTTAGGATTTTTTTAATAATTGGTTTTTTATAAACAGAAGTGTTATGGATGTTTATGTTCTGGCTACAAATGGTTGCAGGCATTAGGTCCACCCTTCAAAAAGTGACAGGACAAGGCAAAAGAAGGTGGCACAAGCAGGACAGAAGGCAACAAGGACACTGGTGTTACTACCACAGATCATCTGTAACTAATGCCAAGATCAAGTCACCTTTCTGAATTGAAATTACAAGTAACAGGTTGCCCAGAGGAGTTGTCCCATCCATGAAAGTGTTCAGGGCCAGGTTGGACAGGGCTTGGAGCAATCTGAGCCAGTGGAAGGTGTCCCTGCCCATGGCAGGGCGTGGAATGAGACGGTCTGTAAGGTCCCTTCCAGCCCAAACCATTCTGTGATTCTGTGAATGCTGATTTAAGTGTGAACCAAGCTCAAGTCCTCACCATAAGACCTTTGAAGGATCTCAGAACAGAAGAAGCAGAAGACTTTCAGTCACAGTGACTGAGTAAAAATGAGACCCTCCCTCAGCTCTGCCAAGAAGAGGCTGTGACTTACAAATATTCAAACCATAGAGAAACACTTCTCATTTGATTAACTGCCATAAATCAAAAGACATCTATTTGACATGTCAGGCAGAATACAAATGCAGGGACAAGCATCTCTCCCTTAACAGTGTTAATATAAAATAAAATCCAAACACAGTGGAGATAAAAATGGAGAGTAACTGAAGGAAATGTTTTTTTCCTTACAGGACAATCTGCCAGGGTACCAATGAATGATGTGTAATAACACCTGGAGTTTCTGTGGAAGTCTCCAAGTCCCAGACTCTGGCTCTGAAATAATGGACTGCAGGCCATAAACGCAATGCTGGCTGTGGCTCCATAAGGTCTTGTGCTAAAAGGAGAGGATTTATTCTTTGTAAGAAAGACAGGATATTAAAAATGAAGAACCAGTTGAAGGCTGATGCCCAGTTTCCAGACTACTGGACAGAGCTGAAAGGCTGCCTGGCAAAATCCTCTGCACCACCAGGCTGGGCAGTTGTATTGGTTTGAACATTTCTAGAGCAGTAGATATTTCAGAAAAGAAAGACATTCTAGAGTAATTGTAAAAGCAAGGACCTTCACTCTCAAACACAAAAGAGCAAATAGGAAGCCCATTCCATCACGTACAAGGGGAAAATCTCTGCTAATGCAAAACATTTTCCTAAGCATGATCCTTTAGGAATTCTTTGGCAAATAACTTAGACAACTACTCCTTACCCTTGCCTGAAAATGCCTAAAAAAAAAAAAAAAAAAAAAAAAAAGGCTTATAAGCATATGATTTACAGATTGGATACAAACCTGTGAACAATCTGAAGTTGCAGGCACATTTTCTAGTTCTTTTACCAAAACTGCAGCAAGTCCTTAGCTATGAATGGATGAAATGAGGTAACGGATAAGGTATTGATATAAATTGTTATGGTAGAGTAGAATTCACGTTATCTCTTTTAGGTATCTCTCAGCTCAGGGCACTGAAGGCAGCAGTTCTGTTTGAAAGGAGTAGAAGTGCCTTCTTTGGAACAGACATTCACCTGTGTTGCCTTCCCCACTTTCCTCCCTTACGAAACACCATGGTCCTTTGGTTTTATTTACAGTATTTATTAGTGAGTGGAAGACACCTGCCACATACTATGATCATTTATATAATTTTATATAGGGCACACATCAGGCAAAATAAAGGCTCTGTTAAAGTTTGTGGCCAAGCTGCTAATGCTGCCTCAAGAAAATGAATATACCTGCACCAGTCAACAGTGGTTGCAAGAACAGGCAGACACTGCCATATAGTATTGGTGTAATCAGTGACACGCAATCTCCAGTCCAGCAGGCAGTATTCAAGAACCCCACATGGGAGGAAAATACTACCCACAATCATCTACCTTGGAACAGCCAAAACAGGCAGTATAAAAATACAAACTATAAAGCAAAGCATATTTATTAAACAAGCTAATCCGTGACTCAAAATGTGTCAGCTGACAACAGTGACTCTCCTCAGCAGAGGTTTTCAGGGTATGTTAGAGTAACCAGACACTACTTGCAAGTTAATATTGCTTACATGAATCTTAACCTTGTCTTGTTACTCCATTATTGATTGTTTATGATGTTGTGTTAGTAGAAACATTCTATGTTGAGGACTATTTAAATGCCTCTGCTCTAGAAAGTAAACCCCATCTATTTAAGAGAAGCAACCCTTCCCAGTAGTGTTAATAATATTATTGTAATGCTATTGTTGTAGTATTACAACCTTCCAAGGTTTCTAACACAGCAATGCATTCAGAAAAATGTTACAACCCTCCTCTTCTGTCAGTCTTTCCAAGTCAACAGCTGTAAATTGATACTGTCACTGCAAAAAAAGCTCCCACTCACCCTTCCATTCAGAAAGTTTCAGCGTTACAAATCTGGACGTGCCAGGAGATTTGATACTCTGCTTTTGCAGTGCCAGTGCTTCGCTGCACGTGTTCACGCAGATGTCTCATCAGCCATCTAATGAGAATCAGGGCTCCCTAAAGTATTGCTTCTGGATGCTTCTAGCACATTCAGCTCTAAAAATTCAGTGTATTGCTGTTCATTAGCAGCAGTTACTCAACAGCTGCCAATGGGATTATATTAACTCCCGTGGTACAAGGTCAATAAGCTCAACTATTTCTGTTGCTCAACGTGTTCTTCCCAGGAGCTCTTAAAAAAACAAAGCAAAAGGCTTCAAAACGGGCTGCACAAGAAGGGAGTTGCCAGAGCTTCGACCTTGAAACACCACCTACTAAATGGGAAAATTAAGAGAGACCACACAACAAGGTTCAGGTCAGGGGCAACAGCAAAGCCCCACACATGGCACAGCTCTGCCTTCCTTTGCTCTTTTAAACAGACTAGTTCTTGTCTCAGCTCTGCAGGACTATTGATATGATTTGATGGCCCCTTTTCCATAACCTTCTCCTTTAAAAACACATCTTCACACAGGGACACGCTCCTGGAACAGCTTTCCACTGAAGAACAGACTATCATGAAGCCTGGAAGGGCTGTTCTTAAACTGAGGGCTCTGGCTGGGCTGGAGCCTCTGCAGGAACAAGCAGTTGAGTGTCTTGATTTGCTGAGCTCTGCACTGCAGACACTGTATTTCCAGCTCTGGCACGGGATAATTAAATCCAGTAGCCACTATTCTAGTTCCCACTCGGTTACTTTTGGGGATGGCAAGGACAAGAAGTGCCTCTGCAGACCATCTACAGGATTCACACAGGTTGCAGGTGCTCTGACAGCATTTGGGGACTGCCAGTTAACACCTGGAAATTGGGATGCAAAGAGCTGCTGTGCCTACAGCCTGACCCTGAAGTGCAGCCCAGCAGATGACACGTGCCTAAGGCTGTTTCCTACTTCAGAAACCCACAGGCTTTACAGGGAACCAAATTACAATTCACAGTTCCTCGTTATAGTTGACTTCTCTACCGTGCAATCACTCACAACAAACCAACATTATCAATTCTTATCTAAAACACAGAACTCCTACTGAGTTGTCAACTGAGGATTTAAAAGTTTTGAGCTTGAGGCTTTTCTTCAGACATTTGATAGTAGAGAATCACCTCTGCTGAAGAACTTCCTAATTCTAGCAAAATTATGTGTCCAAGACAGTTCTCAGGTCTAATTTCAGCAGCTTGGCTTTGTTTGAGTTCCTTTAATTCTCTATAAACAAGATGCACCTTTTTTTTTTTTTTTTTCCCCTTCTCCTTTCTCTTGGTTTCATATTCCAAGCTCGGGAGGGAAAGGAAAAAACTTCACCAAGAAAAACCCAAACATAAAACCCCCCAAGAATTTAAAACAGTGAATATAAGGAAAAGGCCAAAGAGTGTAATTTATACCTACTTATTATCAGGGCCAGTCCCATTCACCTCAATGTCACTGGTGATCTTCTCTATTTATTCTATGAATATTCTGTCTAAAATTTGGCAATCTCAAATGTGTTGGGTTGACTGTACTCAACTAGCTAAACTAATCTAAATTCATTCAACACTAGAACAGATCTCTTCCTTATGCCTTCAGTCCCAAAACAAACCTGAAAGAGCTGTCAAGTCTCCTAAGCTGAGTGCAGTTAATGGAGATGGCAAAATTCGAAATATTTTAATTTATTAAAAGGGTCCATCCAAGTCTGGTTTAGGAAAACAAATCAGCTTGAAGCCATCCCTGACTGTTACACTGACAGACATCGTGCTTTGCATCACAACTGCGTTAAAAAGCTCACAAATTCGATGGTAAAAATAAGTCTTCATGAAATATGTTCTGAAATTGAAAACCAAAAGATGTTGAAAATTCAAAAAAATTTCAGTCTTTGAAACAAGATGTCTTATATGAATGATGCTAATTTTAACCCTCTCATTATCCTCCTTGTAAGGAAATTCCTACCACACCTCAAATGAAAACCAAGATCCAACCACATGACTTGACCAAGATCACAAAGCACAGACTTGTTTGTCTCCAAGACAGCTCAGGCAACAAAACAGGAACCGAATCTCAATATATCCCATGGCCAGAGCTGCATCATCTTCTGCAGCTCAAAATGCTTTAAATCAAGAGCTTTACCACAGTTTCTCAAAAGGACAGACCCTCCTTCACTGCCACCATGGATTTTTGAATGCCCCATGAGATTTCAAGTCTCTTAATAGCTTAAGAGACTTTGGGACATAACCAGAAGAAGGAAACAATATGAAAAATATCAGGTATGGAATTAAAACTCTTTTATCTTTAGATAAAATTGCTTTAAACATTACATATATTTTGTTTAGAACCGTTAATAGAACAAAACTTCCAAGGATCTGCAACATGTTCTTTGTCTTGTGCTTAAAAAATACCCCAAGTCTGTAGCAGCCAATAACATTTTACTAATTGGGCACAACAAACTTGGTGGGTTTTTTAATCCCTTGTTACGAATGTATTCTAATTATTTCAAAAATTACACTGTCTTTAGTATTACTTGGGGTTAGTGGTGCAACGCAGCTCTTCAACTACTTCTGGTACTGTTAATCGAGGATTATGGAGTTTTAATTTCTCTCTTTCTACCTCTGTCTTGTATTCTGTATTCTCTACATAAATACATGACTGCTTTAATTTAGTTCCAGTATTCGCCAACTCCTACAATATTTTTTTGGCCATGACTTCTGGTGCTTTTCTTTATATCCCAAATTTTAGAATCATGTAAGATTGGTCATCTAAAACATGTTCTTGTTCAAGTGTAAAAGAAGAGACTTGAAAAGGTCGAGCAGATCAGAGTCACAAAGCTCAAAGTCAAAAAAAGAAACTTAGTATTATTGCAATATTTTTTAAAACATGGTACCTCCAAGACACTTTTTAAGAAACATCTTTAAGAACCAGATTCTTTGGTTTTGAATAGATTTGGAAATAACTTAATTCTTCTACCAAACCAAAAGCTTAATTAAATGCTTTGGATAAATCAAATACTCAATCCACTTCACAAAAAACCTGTCCATCATCTCAATTTTTTTTGCGTATATGACAGTTGAGGTATCATACAGCAGCAAAGGCAGATAAATGTGCTTTTTTTCTTTAATTCTCCTTAAAAGCTACAAGAAATATTTTCCTTGAGTAAAATGGTTCATGTCTCACGTCATACTTGCCTTTTTTGTAAGGTTTATGCTCTCTCTGCACAACTCAGCAAAACAGTAAAAACTTACTGTGAACCCTTAACTTCACCACCACCTCTCTGACAGCCCTGCAGAGCACAAGGCTTTGCAGGAAGGAGACAGGACAGGTAGATTGGGGAGAGAAAAATGGAAGATGTTTATAAGAGCTCTTCTATGGAATATGTTTCCCCTCAGTTTTGGCAAAGGTGAATTTTTTTTTACTGTTTCTTAACTTCCCGCTCAGAGGACAAACCCTTTGCAATCACTGCAGCTGAACCAATGAACTAATAACCTCTGTAATCATTTCTGAAGTCTTATTCTCTTCTTTTTTTTTTTTTTTTTTTTTTTTTTTTTTTTTTTTTTTTTTTTTTTTTTTTTTTTTTTTTTTTTTTTTTTTTTTTTTTTTTTTTTTTTTTTTTTTTTTTTTTTTTTTTTTTTTTTTTTTTTTTTTTTTTTTTTTTTTTTTTTTTTTTTTTTTTTTTTTT
>NW_020955380.1:1872500-1878223 GCF_003031625.1 Empidonax traillii
GGCCAAGGCTGTTATTTCGTGTTGCCTTCCCACAAGGCTCCTCACCACAAAATATGGCTTAGACAGATCTTTTGTTCCTCCAGCTGCACTAGGCTAAGTCTCAGATGATTTCACCAGCACAAGAACTTGCTGCCCTCTACAACTTGAACTTCTCTGACTTCCAAAGAGTAAGTTTTCTTGGTAAGCTGGAATGAACTGAACTGACTGTGTTTTTCAGTAAGGGGTGATTCATGCATGTTCTATAATTTGTAGCCTAAACTGCTTACAGATACCGTTACTAAACTCTGAGTTCGTTGCAGATGGTAGAGAATTGTGCTTTTAAGACTTTCTGTTTTCAGCTCTAAGTATGTGGTTTATCATATGGAGTGTGTCCGACTTGTGTCTCCTGTTATCAAGTTTCCCCTGACATGACTGTTTTAAGTTCTTGGAAATATCTCATGAAGCGTTCGTATCTCAGTGCTCTGAGAAGTGACCTGCAAGACTGGCAGGGCAGTTACAATTCGAGTAAATATCAAATAGACTCACCTATAGCCAAGGTACAAAGAGTTCCCCCTAAATACCCATTCCTTCACAAAACCACTGGGAGATTTTGGTCCCTATTATTTATCCTTCCATCTGGCACGATGGCAGTTCTCTTCACACCATCCACGTGGCAGGTGAATCAACCCCACAAAGGCCTAAGAAAGGGTTTTCCCCAAACTGAGCAGACTTTCCTCGGTTGTTCCTCCTGCTTTCTTAGGACAATTGCGGCAGTGAGAACCAAAAAAACTATTAACTGGAAATTTTGTGACGTAGTAAAAATGCTGAGAGGGTGGAAGTGGAAGGTGAAGCTCAAGTTCTGGACTGAAACTGAAGAAGGGGTCACAGGAATCCAGAGGAAACCAAGAGCGTGGAATGGGAATGGGAGACAGACTGTGTAACCATCTCTTCACAAAACCAGGATGGAGTTACAGGATTTAGAGACAGATTTTACCTATGTAGACATCAACAGGACTGATTAGGAGATAAGATATTCTCCTGATATACTCTGCCTGAAATCCAACACCCAGTGAATTCCTCCTGAAGCACAAATATTGCTGCTCAGCCCACCAAGTGCCCGCACAGTTTGTCAGCACAGAGCACTGACTGTGTCTGCAGTGGGAGGTGCTCCCTGTGGTTCTGCTGGTTGCTCAGATGGGCTCAGCCATCTGATGATGCTGCAGGGATATGGAACCCCTCCCTGGCTTTGCTAAAGAAACACCTACAATGGGGTTCCAAACACCTGACTCCACTCAAAGCTGTTTTTAAGGCTTTCATCAGTCGTGAAATATGACTGCAGGAGCACTCAAATACGAAGTTAAAAATGCAAGTTTGACCATGGCACATGATTCCACCCAGCCATCAGCACACAGAGGCTCTGGGTCACACCACATTACAAGGATATATTAATACCACGAGTTTGTTACTACTTTTTTTTCCTTACAATTCTCTCTCTCCTGTTCAATTCATAGAATACTTCGTGCATTAGACAATCACCACTAGGATTCATAGGAAATTAGCGTTTTTAAGTCCCATCTTCTTTGTTATTGACAGTGTTCAGTAAACAAATATTAAGAGTATCAAGAAAACATTAAGAAACATGGATGTTATTATACAAACCCCTGAGAATACCTGCTTTCCTCTCTCTGCCTCAGGGTTCTCACCCTACACTGAGCAAAGCCTCTAAAAACTTTTCCGTGGTTCCTGTGCTTTGACCTGCAATGTTACATTTTGACTCATTTGCTGCTGTTGAGGTTGAGCAGCCTGACATGACTCACAGCTGCTTATTCTGCCAAATAAGTAAGGGCTCCTCTGACTGCATTAAGTGCTCTGCAGTGTTAGCCTGGCTTTGCAAAATGATTTGTCTTTCACAGCATCAGGGTTTCACCTCAGAAGAGTACTTTGAAGGCCAAGTAGTTCACACCTATAGAAAACGTAAGATTAGAGAAGCACAGGAAGACTATGAAGATGTTTTGTGATGAGCAAACAGTGGTTGAAGTGTATTGGATTTAACTAAGTTATGGGAATGAAAAAAAAAAAATCACAATTTTATCATTATTAACACACAGTACTACGTCAGCCATGTTTTTGGAGAATAATAGAAAAACAACATAAAAATGCCACAGAACATACAAAATCCCCAAAGCCACATAAATTTCTGTTTTATGTAATATACAATATTTCCAAGTAATCTAATTTCAATGTTCTCCCTACAGAAACAATCCTGGGATTACCTCACCTTAGTCAAGGACATATATTTTTAACAAAAATAACACTGTTTATAAACAAAAGCAATAGACTCAAGCCACGGCTTGGATACTTAGTAAGACAAGCAGTTTCTTCACAGGGAGGATAACGCTGGACTACCCAAGATCTTCCACCCCTGAAGATCTTCAGGACAAATTCGAGGCTGATCTAATCTACTGCTGGAGATGGAAACACCTGAGCAGCTGTGGCTGCCCCATCCCTGGGAGTGTTCCAGGCCAGGTTGGACGGGGCTTGGAGCAATCTGGGATGGTGGAAGGTGTCCCTGCCCATGGCAGGGGGGTGAAATGAGCTGGGCTTTAAGGTCCCTTCCACCCTCCAAACACTTGTGTGACATCAACTACACACCAGAGTGAGAATAACAAATGCATTTACAAAAATTTGTCTAATTAAGGTATTAGGTGTAATGTCTATAATTAGGGTATCTATGTCTTCCTAAAGGTCTGAGGAAGAAAGTTACTCAGGAATTCCATCTGCACCCATTTAAAACTGAGTTGTAAGGCTGATGCTTAACCCACTACTCCTCAAGTGTCCAATACAAACCTCAGCTACACCACTTCATAAAAAAACCCTTCTGCAACTCTGCAGTAAATTCAAGTGAGACAGGAATGAAGACTGGGATTTTTTAATACTCCCAATTGGTTTCCTTCAGTACCAGGCACTGGATATGGAGAAAGCTGTTCCTTGTCTGAAGTCAGAACAGAAAACTTCTGTTTACTTCAAGTACAGTGAATTTGTTTATGCTTTTTTTCTTGGAAGGTACAGATCAAAACTTGGGTTTGTTAATAATGGCACTGACAGTGTTGCCAAAGAAATGCACCATTCTACTTACTTCTTTATGTATTGCTGCTTTTTAAAAGTTAAACTTACACGCCATTTACTTTATGACTATCTAAAACTTAATTTTCCTTCTCATCAACAGGTCACAACATATGAATTTCAACATGGGGATTCTGAGCCAGTCAATCTTTCACCTCCTCTGGGCTGCTTTGGTCATTTGTCAGTATGAAGATTATGATTTTGAGGACGAGTATGAGGAGCCAGACCATCAAACTCCGTATTATTTGAACCCGAACGCACAAGCTGAAGTCCCTCCCTTTCCTTTCCCAGTCGAGTGTGCCAGGGAGTGTTTCTGCCCACCAGCCTTCCCCTTGTCCATGTACTGTGACCATCGGAAGCTGAAGGCGATACCGAACATCCCCAGTCACGCCCAACAA
Organism: Empidonax traillii; assembly: GCF_003031625.1. Taxonomy (NCBI): domain Eukaryota; kingdom Metazoa; phylum Chordata; class Aves; order Passeriformes; family Tyrannidae; genus Empidonax; species Empidonax traillii. The sequence continues at coordinate 1,876,001 of NW_020955380.1, forward strand.
CTCTACCTGCAGAACAACGACATCGAAGCTGTGCCCGCAGCACCCTTCACCAACGTCACCTTTGTGAGGGAAATCAACCTCAGCTACAACAAAATTAAATTCCATACCATTGACCAGGGAGTTTTTGCCAAACTCTCGAGCTTGGTGCAACTTCATTTGCAACACAACGAATTAGAGGAGTTCCCAGTCCCACTGCCCAGCTCTCTGGAGAGACTCCTCCTTGGCTTCAATAAGATCTCCCGGATACCTGGGGATGCACTGGAAGGATTACCCAACATCACCGTGCTGGACCTCTGCAGTAACTTGCTTGATGACTCGGTGCTCAAAGACAGACCCTTTTCCAACATGAGAAATCTGATGCAGCTCAACTTATGCAACAACAAGTTACAGACTATGCCTCCTGATCTGCCGTCATCGCTGATGCACCTCTCTCTTGAAAATAACTCCATTTCTCACATTCCAGAAAACTACTTCCACAGACTCCCCAGAATCATTGCTCTGAGAATGTCCCACAATAACCTGCAGAACATTCCACACAACACCTTTAACCTGCCCAACCTCCTGGAGCTTAACCTGGGGCACAACAAACTGAAACAAGTATTCTACATTCCAAGAAGTTTGCAGCACCTGTATATTGAAGGCAACGAAATTGAAAGTATGTTGATGGCTAAAATTCTTTAAAAGCAGAAAACTTAGTGGATTTTGGCACTGGCTGTGGGAGGAATGCAGGGAGAACATCATCCCATCTTCTTCAGGATGCATTGTAAACAACATCCTCAGTCATTTGAGACCAAACTGGTGAAATTAGAGAGGATTTGATTTCTCAGTTTACCCCTAATTTACAATTCCTTGTAAAATTGAATACCAGTTTTTCATATAACAAGCTAAAAACTTTTTGAAAATTGCTTCTGATGTGGCAACTGATAAAAATGTACAGAGAAAAGGAATTACAAAAATACTTCATTCACATAAAATACTAATTACAAACTGTAGTGGTAGTAATTTTTTTAACTCCACAACCTTATATTTTGCAAACCCCAGAACTGTCATCACTGCCATTTACAAAACTGATTTAAAACGCAAAGATGACATTACTGCGCACAGCAAAAGTATTTCCCATTTTAAATTTCAAAATGTGAGTTTGAAAACTTGAGACTATCGCAAAAGGTCTTAATTTTCCCACATTTTAATTAAGGTTTTTTTGCTCTCTTGCAGACATAAACGTTACTCTGATGTGCCCAACTCTGGACCCACTGAACATCCACCAGCTGACTTACATCCGCGTGGACCAGAACAAGCTGACGAGCCCCATCAGCAGCTACGCCTTCTTCTGCTTCCCCCTCATCAGAACCATCTACTATGGAGAACAAAATGTGACTGTCAGCAAGCCATCCTCGCTCAGAACTCCAGTGTTCCGGCGGTTCTTGACACCAGAGGAATACCAGGAAGCAGAAGACAATCACGAGACGCACAATCAGGACACCGAGGAAGATCAGGAAGCAGAAGACAACTACTTCCATCCTTACTTTCACTGAAGGAATTGTTAATGAGTGTACAGGGACAGTTTTCCTTAGTTGGGGGTCATTCACAGCCATTCTGGAACAACTGGATAGTCTGGGATGTTGAAGACTCGTTTGTGGAGATCAGATTTTAGTGTAGGGAAATGTCCTCTTATTGGTGGGGTCAAAACCTTAACGGCAGGAACAAAGAGCACTCACCTGAGCATCAGTCAAAGTCTGATACACACTTGGGTTGATGGTGGGAAGAAAACTGCCTAAGCTGAAGAAAACTGACGTGAGAAAGCTTCTGTGTTCTAAAGGGATCCAACTGCAAAATGCCTGAACCACAAATGAATGTCACACTCCATAGGAACAAAGAGTTAAGGGCAAAAATCCTCCCAGCTCTGCATCCTGCTGCTGACAGCAGAGCAAAACAGACACACCAGAGAGCAGCACAGGAGGGTAAGGTCACAGAAATACTTCCACAAGGTTCCTCTCCACCTCCCCCAGAAATACAGATGTTTCTTCATCCAGTTTCTAACTGGACAAGAAAATCAACCTTTGATTTTTCTCAAAGAAAAAAAAAAAATCAAAATCAAACCTTCCCCATACTATGTTTTAAATGCCCTGACAAGGTGTATTACAACATTTACTTCTCTGTCTGTACCTCAACTATCACAATCCTTCAAATGATATTTCAGCTTGTTAGTAACATAGGCAATAC
>NW_020955380.1:1878456-1879612 GCF_003031625.1 Empidonax traillii
ACAAGAAAATCAACCTTTGATTTTTCTCAAAGAAAAAAAAAAAATCAAAATCAAACCTTCCCCATACTATGTTTTAAATGCCCTGACAAGGTGTATTACAACATTTACTTCTCTGTCTGTACCTCAACTATCACAATCCTTCAAATGATATTTCAGCTTGTTAGTAACATAGGCAATACACAACCTTTCCTCACGCTCTTGATGGAAGCACGAGCATTAACACAGCTGAACCACCAGCATTTCCATTTTACCTGGGCTTTAGCCCATGTTACTGCAGCAAACACAGAAAAATGTAATATAGTCTTTTTATTAGAATTGTTAGTCAGGTAGAACAGGTACAAATAGAAGCTTTCCAGGTTTTTTGAATCATTATTTTACACTATCCCTCTGCAAAGCTAATACCAGTGAGCTATAATCTGCTACAAAGTAGAATTAAAGCTGCTTTAAGGAACCTGAAATACTGTATAATCCTTGAATTATGCAGATTTTTTTGGTGTCTTATGCTTAATAAATAATGTTTTAATAATGGCCAGTCTCTTCGCGAACGAAGAACCGGAGAAGGTCTTTCCACCTTCCAGCCTGCGCATTGGGTTTTTTAGGTGAGACACAGTGTGCGCAGAACTGAGCCCACCCTTTAATCCTGAGGTTCATCTGCCGGGGCCAAGCACGCTTGGACGGTGGCAGCGAGGTCCTCAGGACGTAGATGGATTGCCTTACGGGCTAACGAGCTCCATCTGCCCGGGGAGGGGCCCCGACCGGGAATCGAACCCGGATCTCTGCAGTGACAGTGCAGTGAATTTTCCCCTGCTTAGAAACAGATCCAAATAACTACAGAGTATGATAACACTATAGAGCACTTTATTGCTTTTTTTTCCTTCTTTATTTTTCAGCACTTTTCCCCTATTAAAGCCTTGTTATCTGTGAGGGAGAATCACCATTTTCAACATGAAAAGGAAAAAAAAAGAATGCAAGCAAAAGGTCCATACATCATACTACCAATTTTACACTGTGCTTAAAGTACATGAAAACTCAAAAAGCTACAAAGAATTATGTGGGTAGACTTGTACCAGTGTTTCTAAAAAGTTACAGACAGGTTTGGATTTTTCTCTAAGAATTTCAGCTATTTTTTGAAGCCCATCTTCATATATTTTGGTTT